>NC_058130.1:17228472-17250586 GCF_016433145.1 Gracilinanus agilis | reverse complement strand
CCACCACGATGTGCAGCACGGGCCCCCGCGGGCCGCCGCCGCGCCCCCCGGCCTTCTCCATGGCTCACGGACCACCGGGGACGCCGAGGCAGCCCCCGTTAGGCCCACCCGCCGCTGCCGCCGCTGCCGCCGCCGCCTCTCCGCTTCCGCCTCCGCGTCACCTGATCCCGCCCCGCCCGGCCCCGCCCCGCCCCGCCCGGCCCAGCCCCCGCCGCCGGGGCGGCCTAGGGGCGTGGCCTTAGGAAAGGGGCATGACCAGATGCAGGGGCACCGCCCCGGAGCAGAGGCGCTCGGCTAGGGGCCGGGGGCGTGGCCCCTGTTGCCAGGGAGACCTGGCCTTGGGGAGACGCTCAGGGAGGGGTGGGGCCTCCTTCTGTCTCTCTGGAGCCCCAAGACCTGGGTTCAGATCTCAGCTCTATTGCTTTCTAACTGAGTGGCCTTGAGCAAGTAGTCACCGAAAGCAATAATAATGCTACCAATTCGTTGTTCGGTCGTGACCCCATTTGGGACAATCTTGGCAGAGATCCCCGAGTCCTTCACCATTTCCTTCTCCAGTTCATTTTACAGATGAGGAAACTGAGGCCAGCCAGTCCCCAGCTAAGTGTAGGACTGTGCCACCGTTACTTAAGTAACAGTTGTCCCCCCTGCCCTGGGAGGTAGCTGCTATCATTTTCCTCCTTTGGCCTATGGCTATCCATCAAGAAGGTTGTTTGGGAGCAAGTGGGCTGCTGGGCTCAGGAAGATCTGGTCTGAAATCCAACCTCTCTGCCTCAGTTTCCCAAATGGGGTTAACAATAAAACCCATCTCCCAGGGGAGTTGTGAGCACCAATTTTTATTTATATATTTTTAATAACTTATTTTTCCAATGACATGTAATAACAATTTTCAGTATCCTTTTTTTGAAATTATAAGATCCAAATTTTTTCCTTCCCCCCTCCCGCCCCCCAGAGATGGTAAGCAATTTAATGTGGGTTATACATGCAAAACATCTTCCATATTGGTCATCGAATGAGCTATTTGTAAAGCTCTTTGCACGAGGCAGCCATTCCAAGAAAGGACCCCTTCCCTTCACCGGGGCGCCTAGATGATGGCATGGGAGCAGAGGGTGCTAAGAATCCGCTCGTAGGCCAGCCACAAGCAGGGATCTCTTACAGGCGAAGCATTTGTCTGGCGGGCACAAAAAGAACATCGCCGTTGATTTACAGATCATAAACCAGGCTAGAAAACAAAAACGAGCTTAATCTGAACGGAAGGGTTGTTCACGGGTTCTCCTCGAAGAGGCCGGGAGGCGAGGGAGAATTGTTCTTGAGCCTAAAGGCAGCATGAAGACAAGGTGCTCATTTCATCCTTTCGGCTCCTGATGAACATAAAGACAAAAAGACGACTTCGATATGTCTGCCCACTTTGGAGGTTGAAGATATAGAATGCTCTATATGAAAGACACACATTTTTAATAATCAGTGACTTCACTGCAGATTTATTGAACATATTGCTCCTGCGGATGGGCACAAGAGATGGAAGTGAAAGAGATACTGGAAAGGAGGGCTCAGGCTTCCAAAAGGACAGAATGAAAGGTCTATCCATCCAGAAGCTTCATAATTAATGGCATATTTCCACAAGAGAATCAGAAAGTACTAATTATGCCAAAAAACAAATATCATCAGAAAAAAATGAGATAGGCCATATCCTAACAAACAGGAAATTAGTCAAGATAGCTCCAACCTGACATTAAAACCAGTTAGTGATGCCAAATATTGAGAAGTGCATAGTTGCCTTGATTACCACTTTTTCTTTCAAAGTTTTAAGGGATTAAGTATATTTAACAACAACCACAAATTATTTCAAGAATCTGGTATTTGACTGACATAGAATAAACCTTTTGTTCCTTCTATTATTCCATTAATTTCTTCCATTATAATCAGACAGGAAGGTCCTTGTTCTTTTTCTTAGTTTTCTTATTACTCTGAAGAAAGATTGCACAGGTTGGTAAATTGGTAAATGACTTTGAGGTCAGGAAAACCTGGTTTTCAGCTCCTTCTTTACCTGGTAGAATAGAAGACTTTTTCAGAAAGGGGTTACTTAATTTTTATATGGTTTTCCCAGATCTGCACATAGTGGACCCTTAAGAAACATTTGTGGAATTGACATATATTAGTGGTATCACCACACAACTCTCTTAAAACTAATACTTTTGTAGACCAATCTGTATTAGTGAAGTCAATTTTCACATGCGGAATTGCATGGATTGAGGAAATTACATGTCTAGGACAAAAGAAAACACCACCAATAATTCTGTGAACAACATTTCTCTAAATCCATGGTTCAATATTTCATTTTGTATGTGTGATATTCCACTTTCTTCAGATGTCTCTTGTCCTTGACAGGCTTACTGTGATCCTGATTGGTTTTTAGTAAGTGATTTCTACACTCAGCTTGCTTTCATTCCTTCCTGTTGTTGGATAGCTTGTCTAGGCAGGTGACATTTCGAGTTCTTTTATGTCCTGTGGAAGTCATTATATTCTACTAGTTTTATCAAGACAAAGAGAAAAGTTTCTTTGACAATTTCTGGAATATAAGCCCATCTTCCCCACGACAGGGATGCTCTCCTCTTCAACTTTTTCCTGGCTTCTTTTATGTCCCAACTAAAATCTCATGTTCTACAAGAAGCCTTTCCAGACCCCTCTTAATTCTAGTGTCATCTGTCTTTTAGTTATTTCCTACTTATGAGTTATTAGCTTGTTTGTTCAGAGTTGTATGTTTGTTGTCACCCCCTGTAGATCATGAGATTCTTGAGGCCAAGAACTGTCTTTTCCCTTTGGGGAGGGGGATCCTCAGTGCTTAAAACATTACCTGGCTCACAGTACATACTTAATAAATGTTTATTGAGTCACTTGTTTTAGAGATGAGGGAAGTGAGAGAGACAGAGGTTACAGAGTCACAAAACTAGAAAGTGTTTGAGGCTGGATCTGAACTCAGGTTTTTCTGATCCCTGGTCCATGCTCCATGCACTGACCCACCCGGCTCCCTCTGTCTAGATCCCATCTTCCTCAGGGTTGAAATGGGGGAGAGGGGGACTGGACTGTATAGACACTAATGTGCTTTGCAGATGGAAATGGTCATCTAAGGATCCTTGTTCCCGTCCTCCATCCAATCCAATCTTCCTGACAACACCTGAGAGATATATGGACAAAAGTGTTTGAAGCAGCTCTTTTCATGGTAGGAAAAAACACAGGAAACTAAAGGGCTGGCTCCTACCTGGGGAAAGGCTAACTACCTTATGGCATATGAATATAATACACAAGTGCCACAAGAAAGGACACAAAGGACAGTTTCCAAAGTCGTGAGAAGACATCAGTGATGCAGAACATTGCAAAGAAAGACAACTCGTCTCACCCTGCACCCCATCTCCCACCATCTTCCCAATTATAGTCAAGGGGGCCACTGTCATGCTCCAGATCACTCGGGCCCCCAACATCAGAGTCCCTGGGACTCACAAGCCAGGTGTCATCCTGGACTCCTCCCTCTCCCCCACCCCTCTATGTTCTGGCTCCCCCCAAGGCTTGCCCATTGTACTTTTGTGATCTGCATCCTTTCCCCATCCTGACACCTTATGCCTAGGCCCTCAATTACCTCATGCCTTGACTATTGCAATAGCCTGTCTCAATTTTTTCCCCTTTTCCAGTTCCTTTTCTACTCAGCTATCAAAGGAACCTTCCAAAAGCAAAAATCTGACTACGTCACCCTCATTCTTTTTATTTCATTTTTTTAAATTGTCATGCAAAATCTGCTTCCATATTGATTATTGTTGTAAGAACACACTCATACATAACCAAAACCCCCAAATAAAACCAAAGATACATTGATGGGAAAGAGGACTCCAACAGTTCTGTCTCTGGAGTGGATAGCTTTCCCCATCATGGTCTTTCAGGATTGTCCGAGATCAGTGCATGGCTGAGAATAGCCAAGTTTTCACAGATAATCATCGTCCAATATTGCTGTGACTGTGTACAATGTTTTCCCAATTCTGCTTATTTCGTTCTGCATCAGTTCCCGCAGGTCTTTCCAGCTTTTTCTGAAATCATTTCGCTTATCATTTCTGGTAGCACAATAGTATTCCATTACCAACATGTACCACAATTTGTTCAGCCATTCCCCAATGGATGGCTATCCCCTCAGTTTCCAATTCTGTGTCACCACAGAAAGAGTGGCTATAAATATTTTTGCATAAGTAGATCCTTTCCTCTTTTTATTATCTCTTTGGGATACAGACCTGGTTCAAAGGAAATGCACAGTTTTATAGCTCTTTGGGTATAGTTCCAAATTGCCCTCTAAAATGGTTGAATCAGTTTGCGACTCCATTGACAATGTTTTAGTGTCCCAACTTTGCCACGTCGCCTCCAACATTTACCACTTTCCTTTACTGCCATATTGGCCAATCTGATAGGTGTGAGGTGGTATCTCGGTATTGTTTTAATTTTACATTTCTCTAATCAAGAGTGATTTAGAACATTTTTTTATATGATTATTGATGGCTTTGATTTCTTCATATCCTTTGGCCATTTGTCAGTTGGGAAATGGTTTGTATTCTTATAAATTTGACTTAGTTCTTTATAAATTTGAGAAATTAGACCTTGTCATCCCCCGTTCTTAAAAAAAATCTTCAGTGGCTCTCTATCACCTCCAGGATCCAATATGATATCCTCTGCTTGGCTTACAAAGCCTTTAAGAACCTAGTCTTATCTCCCCGGACCCTCAAACCTTTCTAGCCTTCTCAGACCTTCCAACCTACTTCCCCCATGTACACTACAATTCAGTGACACTTGCCTTGCTGCTTCTCAAGCAAGAGACCCCATCCTTCAGTTCTAGGCTCTTTATGAGTCTCTATGTCTACTGTAATCCTCTCCTTCCTGGCTTCCTTGGTTCCTTCTAGTCCCAGCTGAAATCCCATCTCCTAAAGGAAGCCTTTCCTGATCTCCCTTTAAAGATTCAGGAGGAAAAGTCTTCCCTCTGTTGATTATTTCCAAGATATCTTGTACACACACACACACACACACACACACACACACACACACACATACATACATATTCATTCATAACTATTTGCATGCTTCCTCCCAAATTAGACTTGGGAGCTCTTTAAAGGTAGAGATTGCTTTTTTTCTTTCTTTGTACCCCCAGGACTTAGCTCAGTGCTTGGCACATAGTAGGAGGTCAATAAAAGTTTATTGTCTAGCTGACCTAAAAGACTCAAAAACTTAGAACTCCAATCATGGTCCTTTGAAACCTTCATGCCAGAGGCCCTGAGGATGAAGCAGGATGCCTAATTTTATGGAGGAGGAAAAGGACTTAAGATTCAGAATGAGTCATATTATTAGAAATGGCCAAGGTGGGAATTTGTTTTTCTGATCTATGTATATTTACTGTGGGGATTTTAAAAGTTATTTTTAAATTGTTTAATGGAGAAAAGGGAAATGGAGGCAGACTGATACTAAATGTAGCATAAAGAAAGAAATGGATGAATGAATGAATAAATAAATACAAAAAAAGAAAACTAGGATCCTCCTCAGGCCACAATGAGAGTTTAGAGTAATACATTTATTAATGATTATACAGCAGGGTTTTAGGAGTCAATATTTCTGAAAACAAATATCAGGATTAATTTTGAAGAAGGAGATTTTAATAATAACCTGGTGCTAATCCCAATTAAATTTCAATCAATAAAATCAACAAACAGTTACTAAGTGCAGAGTCCCTTCCCTCTGAAATTCTCTCTAATTTATCCTGTCTTTCTCTCCTTTGTTCAGAGATATTTGCTTGTTGTCTCCCCCACTGGCCTGAGAACTCCTTGAGAGAAGGAACAGTCCTTTTGCCTTTTTTCTGTCACCAACACTGCCTTGCACAGAGTAGGTCCTTAATTAATGCTTGTTAATTGACTAATAGAGTAAGCAATAATTAAGGGCTTACTAGGTAATAACAATCATGCTGGGTGGGAGAATTACAAAGATTACAACAGAAAACAGAAGAGCCAAACCTTGAATCTGTGGAGACGTCAACTAAATCTACCTATGGAGAGTTGTTGCTTTGGTGTGTATCTCTACTATGGTTTGGCTCTCTACCATGAATCTCCATCTTCTTTTGACTATTCATTTCAGAAGAGTCATCTGTCGGTCCTCATATTTCTCCCAGGACTTTGAACATATCACACCTTGGATCAAAATTATTTGGGTCCATGATTTTTATACCCTTCCTCCACTAGTCTGGAAGCACTTAGAGGGCAACTGACTATGTCTTGTTTCAACTTTATATCATCAAGACTTAGTTCCGGGCAGGGATTCTCAACTTGTTTTGAGTCAGGGTGCCCTTGGCCATCCAGGGAAGTCTAGGGACCCCATCTCAGAAGAATGCTTAAAAGATAATTGAAGACAATGCTAAAATGAAGATATTAGGGGGCAACTGGGTAGCTCAGTGGATTGAGAGTCAAGCCTAGAGATGGGAGGTCCTAGGTTCAAATCCGGCCTCAGACACTTCCCAGCTGTGTGGCCCTGGGCAAGTCACTTGACCCCCATTGCCCACCCTTACCACTCTTCCACCTAGGAGCCAATACACAGAAGTTAAGGGTTTGAAAAAAAAAAAGATATATTTCTTCCCATCTGATTTTAGAGATCAGCCCCCTGCCAACCCCTGAAATCTACTCAAAGGGCTCAGGTTAAGACCCCTTGATCTTGGCTATTTCACACATATGCCAGGATCTTTAGTAGCAAAGACCAAATAATTTCCCCCCGACCTCATAAACTCTAGTTATGTACCTCCTAGTATTGTGGGTGGAACAGTCAAAGTTTTTTAACCTACCTGGTGGATTGGGTGGGTGCATGGGGGGATGGGGGATGGCACTTGTGCTTC
Organism: Gracilinanus agilis; assembly: GCF_016433145.1. Taxonomy (NCBI): domain Eukaryota; kingdom Metazoa; phylum Chordata; class Mammalia; order Didelphimorphia; family Didelphidae; genus Gracilinanus; species Gracilinanus agilis. The sequence goes on along the minus strand of NC_058130.1, from coordinate 17,243,685 downwards.
TGGAAGAGAGTTATGAAAAACTAGGCTTGTACCTGAGAGGTGAGAAAATGGCAGAATTATAGTAAAAAGGCAAAATCTCTATGAGAGTCTTTGGTCAATTCTTTGTTGCCACAGCTGGGATAAGGGTGACCAGGGGGCTAGAATAGACAAGGAGAGTCCATGATTGTCCATCCCCCTCCCTTGGTCCCACTTTGAGTTAGAGAAATAGTGGAGAATAGACAATCAAGTTCCATGATTGTCCACCCCACCCCCACACTCTTGGTCCCCCTTTGAGTTAGAGGAAGAGGGTTGCTAGGTAACCTCCGAGCAGGTCTATAGAAACTTGAGCCAATGAGAATCCAGGAATGATCTGCAGACACTTTCGCCAGAGCCTGGGTAAGTGGCTTATTATACAGACCAGCAGAGAAGAGATATTTTCATTAACTCTCTGGGTTCCGAGACAAGTTTGGTTTTCATCACCTTGTTAAGGAAAGCAAGCAATATTTTATGGAAAAATGCTATGTTCTCTATCCTATGGTGGGCCCTCGGGATACAAATAGATACAAGAATACAGGAAATAGAGACTCTATCTGTATATCTTTACAGCTATCTAGATACATACATATCTTTGTGTCTGTGTGTGAATTCATGTATTAAAAGACCTAAATGAAAAGTAAATAGGCGTATTCTCAACTTGAGTTGTGATTTCATTGATAAAGTGAACCCTTGGGTGAAGAACTTGCCCCTATCGCTGATGCCTTTGGGCCCTTTCTCCCCAATTGAGAGTCTAGGAAGATGCTAAGAGCTTAGAGCTTAGCTTAGTTAAGGGCCTTTCTCAGGAGAAGAGGGACTTGAACAGGAGCCAAACTGGTTTTGAGGCTGGCTCCCCATTCTCCCACAGGCTGTTGAAAAAGGCATAAAGAGAACAAATACCAGGGAGTGAACTCCAAATGAGGTAGAGAAAGAGGGTATTAGCAAGTGTGGGGGCAGGAAAGGAAGACTTTAGGTAGAAGTGGTGCTTGAGTTGAGTCCTGAAGAGTTCTATGAGGCAGAGATGATGAGGGAGTGCATTCTTGGCAGGGGGAATGGCTAATAGAAATGCAGGGGGACCCGAGATGAAAGGCTGTTTTGAAAAACAGAAGGGCAGCTTGTATTGAAGAGTGCAAGATGGGGAGTAATGACCAATAAGGAGGAGAAAACAGGTTGGGGCCAGATTGTTTAGAATCTCAAAAGCTAACTGGAGAAGTTTACATTTAAAGTGGTAGGAAACCATTGGCCATTACTGAGTAGGAGTGGGACCAGGTCAGACATCAGCTTGAGGAAAGTTATTTTGGCAGCTGCTGGTTTGAGGATGGTCTGGGGTGGAAAAAGACTCCAGACTTGCACAACTACGAGGCAACTATTGCTATGACGAGGGCATGGATTGAGATTAAGGCTACGTGAGTAGAGAGCACAGTTCAGATGCAAGAGATGTGAAGATATAGATTGGCAAGTTTTAGTAACCGATTGGACATGTGGAACAAGGATGAGGAATTGAGGATAAAGCCAGGGTTATGAACTTGGGAGCCTGGAAGAAGAGGGGTGCTTTCAAGAGAAACAGGGAACTGTAGGAGACAGGTGGGATTAGTGGGAAGAAGAATGAGTTCTGTTTTGGATCTCAAAGTATGAAAGAATTTAAAAATTATTAGGGATCTCTGCAGCCTCTTAGTGTAAGTGCTGGACTGAAGGAATCCCCACTACAACATAACTAATTAGTAGTCATCCAAACTCTTCTGGAAGACCTCAAAGGTGGTGGCTCTACACCTCCTCCTTCACTCTAGGCAGCCAATTGTACTTTGGCTCTTTCTGGCCTCTCTCATTGTTAGGGAGTCAGGCAGTTTTTACTGACATTGAGCCTCAACTTGCCTCTCTCAAAGTTCACCCGCATCCTGTTTTTTGAGGCTAAACAAAAGAAATGGAATTCCTTTACCTACACGTAAAGACTCCCTACACTTGAGAACTGCTCTCATTCCCCCCCCTGATGCTTCCTTACTCTTGACTGAACATCCTCAGCTCCTTCGCTGGATCCATATGTGTCAGGAACTGAGAACCCTTTGCTATCTTGGGTGTTCTCTGGATACTCTCCAGTTTATCCATGGCCCTAGTAGACCTAATCCCAAGATGCATTATTAGAAGGGTAGAGAAAAGTGGGACTGTGAAGCTCCCCTCTTCATGGAAGCTGTTCCCCTAGTGATGCAGAAGAAGATTGAACAAGGTTTATTGGCTGCCATACTTCCCTGCTCACTCTCAGGGAGTTCACAAGCCATTGAGACTTCCAGATCTTTTCAGTAAAGTCCTTAATTTGTTCCTCTCTTATCTTATATTTGTGAGATTGATCTTTGTTGTACCCAAGTACAAGATTTCACCTGAAATGAATGCCATCTGATTGATTTTGTGATGTCTCTTGGATATTGCAATTTGAAATATCTAAACAGGTAGTTGGTGAGGTGGCCCTGAATCTCAGGAGAGAGACTTGGCTGGAGCTATAGTTCTGGTAACTGTTTGCAGAGAGCTGATAGTTAAACCCAGGGAGTTGGTGAGGTCAGAGGGAGAGGATAGAGAGATAAAGGCATAGGGCATGACAGAGAGAGAAAAAGACAGACCAACAGAGAGAGAGAGAAAGAGAAAGAGAGAGAGAGAGAGAGAGAGAGAGAGAGAGAGAGAGAGAGAGAGAGAAAATGAGAGAAACCTAGGGAACATTGACTGTTCAAGGGAATGATATAGCATGATCTAGCAAAGAAGACCGAGAAGTAGCCAAATGGGCAAAAGGAAAACCAGGAGGGAGTCTCCAGGAGGATAGGGTAGTCCAAAATGTCCAATACAGCGGAGAGGGCAAGAAGAATAAGAACTGCAAAAAGACAATTGGATTGGTCAATGAAAAGGCCATTGGCTGCTTTTGGGTAGACCATTTTCAGTTGAGGGATAAAGCTATAAAGCAGATGATACCAGGTGAAGAACCAAGGGAGAAGAGAGGATGTAGAGACAGACTTTTTTTTTCTTCAAGATGCTTCCCTGGGAAATGATGGAAGGATATGGGGTGTTCTTTTGAAGAGATTTTAGTCTACTGAAGGTTCCTTTAAGATGGAGGACACTTGGGCATGTTGGAAGGCATGTTTGAAGAAACCAATATCTAAGGAGAGGATAGAGAGAGAGAGAGAAAGGGTTTTTTAGAGAGATAAGGGATATGGTTGGCCAGTCTGTTGAAAAAGGAGAAGCATGAAATGAAGAGCACGTGTGAAGGGGTTGGCCTTGGCAAGAAGAAAAATTACCTCCTTATCAGATATTGGGGGAAGAAGCACAGAGTAGGAGATGATGCCAAGCAGTTTTTAGATGAAAATCAAGGCTGAAGAGGGAGTTTATAGTGAGTGCCTTCAATTTCCTTACTGAAATAAGAGGCAATTCCTTAGCTGATTAGAGATGAGAGGGATGTGTGTGAAAGGGTCAGCTAATAAATGTTTAACAATCAGTTCTCTGAAAGAAAAAAAAATATATGCATAACACATTTTACAGTTTAATTTGCATTGGTCACATTTTACTGATGACTTTCTTAAGTCTAGGCAATCAACAAAACAATAAATTTATCACTGACTTGTAGCATTCCCTCATTTCTTTTTTTTTTTTTAAACCCTTACCTTCTACCTTAGAATCAATACTCTATATTGGATCCAAGGCAGAAGAATGGTAAGAGATAAGCAATGGGGATTAAGTGACTTGCCCTGGGTCACACAGCTAGGAAGTGTCTGAGGTCAGATTTGAACCTAGAACCTCCTGTCTCTAGGCTTGGCTCGCAATCCACTGAGCCATCCAACTGCCCCCACATTCCCTCATTCATTAGGTGTACAGGCTCACACTGAAAATTTAACAACTGTCTTTAGTGAGCTGGTTCAAGCTGCCTCCTGCATTCTCCTTTGTGTGAGGGTGGAAGAGATGAGTAAAGTTTGGAATAATTTCTATGGGGAGTAAGAGAGGAAATCAATGAAATACAGGAAATAAGCTTGTTTTTTCTTTTTTTTTTTACTCAAAGATATTTTATTTTCCTAATTACATGTAATAACAATTTTTAACATATTTTCTGAAATGATAAGCTCCAAATTGTCTCCCTCCCTTTCTTCCCTTTCCCCCCCTTTGAAATGGTAAGCAATTTGATCTGGGTTATATATGTATTATCATGCAAAACATACTTCCATAATGGTAATTTTTAAATTTATAAAGATATGTATATTTTTACCAATTACATGTTTCCCTCTCCCCTCCCTTCCCCCTCCTAGAGCAGACAAGCAATTAGATCTGTGTTATACATGTATTATCATGCAAAACAGATTTCTGTATTGTTCGTTTTTTGTAAAAGAATAATTATATAAAACAACCCCCCCAAATAAAACTATAAAAAACTAATGTGGAAGATAGTATGCTTTGATATACATCTGACTCCAATAGTTCTTTGTTTTGAGGTGGAGAGTATTCTTTGTCCTAAGTCTCCCAGAATTGTCCTGGATCATTGTATTGCTAAGAATAGCTAATCCTATCACAGTTGATCATTTCACAATATTGCCGTCACCATGTACAATGTTCTTCTGGTTCTGCTTATTTCCCTTTGTATCAGTTCATGAAGTCGTCCCAGACTTTTCTGCTAATTGTTTCTTATAGCACAATAGTATTCCATCACCATTATATGCCACAATTTATTTAGCCATTCCCTCAGTTTCCAATTCTTTGCCACCACAAAAAGAGAAGCTATAAATATTTTTGTACAAGTAGGTTCTTTCCCGCCACCCCCACCCCCGTTTTTTCAAATCTTTTTGGGATTCAGACCCAGTATTGGTATTTCAGGATTAAAGGGTATACACATGATCTTGTTCTTTCCTTGAATTTTGTGTAACAGATGTCTCTAAGAGAAGTTGTTATTGACACACTAGGTGTTGACAGATAAGACTCCCTATTTGGAAGAAGGAATGATGGAGAGAAAAGAGAAGTCCCCAAAGGAAACTGTGACTTCTCTGTTAAGGGGGAGCCCCTGAGTTATGCCCTCAATAGTTGATAAACAGATTTTCTTAAAATTGAAGTGAATTGAATTAGCATTAGGGAGCCTGGAGGAGAATCTCAGTTTTTCCATTTTGTGATCTTCTCATCATTGAAGTCATTTGGTCTAGGAGGAGAAGAAGAGGCAAACTCTAGAAGTGAGTAGATCTTGAATCCAATCCTGGGCAAGTCATTGAAAATGGGAGGCGGAAAGGGGATGCCATTTCTTTTGGGGAATCTCTAGAAGTGTTCAATATGGGCACCAATTAAGTAAATTATGTCCAGGGCCTTATGCCATAAGGGTCCTGATATATCAAAAATTATAATATGGGTTTCTAAATTCTGATTAGCTTAGGGCTTCTGATAGGAAGGCTATGGAGCCCTGAAAACTAATTCACATACTATATCCCGGCGCTGTATGGAAGATGCAAAACTATCATTAAGAAGCTTTGAATCTAACTAGAATCAATAGAATTTTAGTATCAGAGACTTGAATTTGAGGCCAGGAAGGCATGAGTTCTAATGCTCAAACACTTAGTAGCTGTGAGACCTTAGACAAGTGACTTAACCTTTGTTTGCCTCGGGTTCATCTTCTATATAATGGAGATAATAATATGTGGCCTCCCAGGGTTGTTGTGCGGATAAACGTGAAGACATTTATAAAGCTGTTTACAAATCTTAAAGTTCTCTGTCAATACTAACTCTTTTTATTAGTTGAGAAAGGACAAGACATTCAAATGACAGCAAGGGAACAATCCAAGGCCATAAAGTTGTTCTAGAATTTCTGGGTAAAGGAGATAGCACAGTGGGCTGGCTTTACTTCACGAAAGAGAAGCATCTTGAATTAGGTGTCAGGGGAAGTATCAGAGGAAAAGGCAAGTTTTAGAAGCAGGAATGAGTCTGATTTATATGAGGATTCCAGAAGAGCAGGATTTCTTTACTGCAGTTGAAGAGTTGGTTTGGAGTCATGGGGAAGAGAGAGAGAAAGAGAAAATTCTGAATCAAAGAATCATACATAACGGACTTCTCTACTAGCAGCAATGCAAGGATCCAGAGCAAGGCTGAGGGACTTATGAGAAAGAAAACTAGCCATACTCAGAGGAAGAACTGTGGGAGGAGAAACACAGAAGAAAAACAACTGCTCGAACACATGGGCTGATGGGGATATTATTGGGGATGTGGACACTAAGTGATAACCCTAGTCCAACTATCAATGATATGGAATTAGGTCTTGATCAATGATAGGTGTAAAACCCAGTGGAACTGTGTGTCGGCTAAGGGGGATAGGGGGGCTTGGGGAGAGGGAAAGAAAGAAATATGTAACTAGGAGAAAATATCCAAAATAAAAAAAATTTTCAAAAAAAAAGAATCATAGACATTAGAGACATAGATTCAGAGTTGGCAGGGAAATTAAAGTCAGCAAGTCCATTTTCTCCATTTTACAGATGGTGAAATCGAGCTTCAGAGAAGTTAAGTGGCTTCCCTAAAACCCAACAGCTGAGAGGTATCTGAGATGAGATGTAAACCGGATCTTTCTGCCTCCTGCCTCCAGGCACTGACCCACCAGGCTGCCTCTATCTGGGCCTCAGCATCCTCCTGGTTGAAGTGAGGGGTTTGGACTAGGTAAAGCTAATGTCCCTCCCAGATGGAAATCTGTGATCCAATGGTCCTTGCTCCTGTCCTCCATCCATTCCAGCTTCACTGACAACATCTGATAGACTTGGTCCATTACCAAGACAAAGTGAAAGCTTTGCAATATCTAGCGTTTTATGAGGCCCAAAGTGTTTGGAGCAGCTCTTTAGAAGAAAACCCAGAACACTGAAGGGCTGCCTCCCACCTGGGGAATGACTAAACACCTCATCGCACATGGATATAATACAATGGTACGGCGCCACGAGAAATGACACAATGGACAGTTTCGGGAGTCATGAGAAGCCCTCAGTGATGCAAAACGTAAAGAAAGACAACTCGCCTTCCCTCCAAACCTTCTCTCCTACCATCTCCCACATTAGTTGTCAGTGGGACCCTTGTCATGCTCCAGATCACTCAGGCCCCCCACTTCAGTGTTCCTGGGGCTCACAAGCCAAGTGTCACCCTAATTCCTCAATCTCTCGCATCTCTCTATATTGTCTTTCCCCAAGGCTTGTCCATTACACTTTCACAATCACTTTCAAATTTGACTCCTTTCCATATACTGGACACTCTGCCTCTCCCCCATAATGCCCAGGTCCTCATCATCTCATGCCTTGATTATTTTTTTTACATTTTAATTTTTTATTTTTCTCCATGGTTATATGATTCGTGTTGTCTCCCTCTGCTCTTCCTTTCCTCCTCCTGGAGTTGACAAGCAATTCCATTATCACTAGGCATTATCACTCAAAACCTATTTTCATATTATTCATTTTTATAAGTGGATAATCTTATAAAACCAAAACCCCAAATCATATACCCAAATAAGCAAGTGATAGATCATATGTTTTCTTCTGCATTTCTATTGCCACAATTCTTTCTCTAGCTATGGATAGCATTCTTTCCATAAGTCTCTCAGAATTCATGTCTTGAATATTGCAATAGTCTTCTGGGTATGTGTGTGTGTGTGTGTGTGTGTGTGTGTCTGTCTGTCTGTCTGTCTGTCTGTCTGTCTCCATGATTTCCCTACTCTACTCCATCCTCCCAAGCTGTCAAAAGGATCTTCAGAAAGTAAAATGTTGGCTGTGTCACTCCATACTTAATAAACTTTGATAAATTTTCCCATCTCCTCCATGAGCAAATTGGAAATCCTCTGCTTGTCTGCCAAGCCCTTCAGAACCTAATTCTTCCCACAGTTGATACTCTACTTCCCCACCAAGCACTCTATAATCCACTTACACTTGCCTTGTTGTTCCTCAAACAAAACATCTCATCTCTCAGTTTTAGGCATTTTCTCTAGCTGACCTATTGTCTATTTCAATCTTCTTCTTCCTCATATCTGCCTTGTGGCTTCCCTGGTTCCTTCAAGTCCCCAGTTAAAATTCTACCTTCTGGGCAGGTGGGTGACTCAGTGGATGGAGAGCCAGGCCCAGAGATGGGAGATCCTGGGTTCAAATCTGGCCTCAAGATATGTTCTGGCTGTGTGACCCTGGGCAAGTCACTTGACCCTCATTACCTAGCCCTTACCACTCTTCTGCCTTAGAACTAATACATGGTATTGATTTTAAGATGGAAGGTAAGGGTTTAAAAAAATATCTTATCTTCTACAGGAAGTCTGTCCTGATCTCCCTTAATGATTTAGGGGGTAAATCCTTCCCTTTTGTTGATTATCCTTTTTTTCTTAGTTTTTTCTTTTCTTAGTTTTTTATTTTTTCCAGATTACATGTTGATACAATCCTTAATAATCATTTGTTGCTATTTTACAATTCATGGTTTCTCCCTTCCTTTCCCCTTCTCCCCTTCCCAAGATAACAGGCAATATGATATAGGTGCTACATGTGTCATCATAGAATGTGTATTTCCATGTTTGCCATATTGTGAAACAAGACATGTTGTGTACACTAGAGAAAAATTCATGGAGGAGATAAAGTGAAGAATGGTACGCTTCAATCTGCATCCATTTCTTCTATGGTGTTGTACAGCCATTTTCATCATGAGTCCCTTGGAGTTTGTTCTAGATCCTTGCACTGGCAATGAGAGTTGTTATTCATAGTTGATCATCATATGTTATCATTACGGTTACTGCGTACAATGTTCTCCTGATTCTGTTCACTTCACTTTGGGTCACTTCACAGAAGTCTTTCCAGATTTTATTTATTTATTTGATTTTTAAAATTCCAAATTTATAAAACCAAAATGAAACAAGCATTTCTGTATACAAAGAAAAATAAGATAGTACACAAATGGAATGACAAATCCCCAATATGTTTAGATTCCTTTTCTTTATAGCTACATAATAAATCCCATCCACAAGTGGTCCAGCTTCTCCCCACCTTCCTTGCAATACTAAAGATGTCATCAATGCAGTCAAAGTAAATTAAGTCTTTCATATTTCACCTTTCTCTTTATTCTCTGGAGGTAACATTCACAGTTTATTCTTCCAACATTAATCGTATGTCTGTATGTATAATGTTCTCTTTTTTTTTAAACCCTTAACTTCTGTGTATTGGCTCCAAGGTGGAAGAGTGGTAAGGGTGGGCCATGGGGGTCAAGTGACTTGCCCAGGGTCACACAGCTGGGAAGTGTCTGAGGCCGGATTTGAACCTAGGACCTCCTGTCTCTAGGCCTGACTCTGTATAATGTTCTCTTGGTTTGACTCATTTCACTGTTCATTCTCTCCTGTAGTTCTTTCTAAGTTTAAAAAAAAGCCTTTTGGCTTATCATTTCTTATGACACAGGAGTATTTCATCACAATCATGTGCCACAACTTCGGCCATTCCCCAATTGATGGGCATCCCCTCAGTTTCCAATTCTTTGCCACCATAAAGAGAGTTGCTATAAATATTTTAGAACATATGGGTCCTTTCCCTCTTTCCTTGATCTTCTAATTGGTGGGTCCAAGGGTATACACAATTTTATAACGCTGAGTGTAATTCCAAATTGTTTCCAAAATAGTTGGATCAGTTCACAGCTCTACCAAGAGTGCATCAGTTTCTCCATTTTCCCACATTCCCTCCAACATTTGTCACCGTGTCCTTTTGTCATTTTAGCCAGTCTGATGGATGCGAGATGATATCTCAGAGTTGTTTTGCTTTGCTTTTCTCTAATCAGTAGTGATTCAGAGCATTTTTTTCATATACCTATACATGGCTTTGGTTTCTTTATCTGAAAATTCTGTTCATGACTTTTGCCCATTTATCAATTGGGGGGTGACTCTCATTCTTATAAACTTGACAAAGTTCCTTATATATTTTAGATATGAGACCTCTGTCTAAGAGGCTGTCTAAACCCCCTAATGTGGGAAGCCGATAAGAGAATAGATAAAAATGAGACTCCTCTTTTGACCCCTTTTGTGATCCTTGTGATTTCTTGTTGAAAAGCATTGTGGCCTTATTGTGGACTGGACACAGGAGTTGTCTTTTACCACATTTCCTCATCAACTAAACTGTCCTTATCAGATTATCAGAGATGATAAAGAGATCTCGACACCCTAACCCCAATTTTCTACTTTCCTTCTAATCTTGCCAGCATTTATTATTTGTTTAAAACCTTTTAAATTTAATGTACTCAAAATTATCTGTTTTATTTGGTCATAAATTCTTTGATTCTCCATAGATCTGACAGGTAAACTATTCTATGCTCCCCTAATTTATTGATAATCCAATATATATAATATAATAAAATGCTTTATGTTTAAAACATATACCCATTTTGACCTTTTCTTGGTATAGGGTGTGAGATATTTGTCTATATCTAATTTTTGCCATATTGTTTTCCAGTTTTCCCAGCAGTTTTTGTCAAATAGTGAGTTTTTATTCCAAAAGCTGGCATCTTTGGGTTCATCAAACACTAGACTGCTAAGGTCATTTACTCCCACTCTATTCTGTTGATCCACCTTTCCATTTCTTAGTTAGTACCTATCTAGTACAGTTAAGATCTGGTACTGCTAGGCCACCTTGCTTCACATTTTTTTCATTAGATCCCTTGATATTCTTATTCTTCCAAATGAATTTTATAATTTTTTTCTACATGGATAAAATAATTTCTAGGTGATTTAGTTGGGATGGCATGGAATAGGTAGATTAATTGAGGCAGGATTGTCATTTTAATTATATTAGCTCTGCCCATCCATAAACAATTAGTACTTCTCCAATTATTTATATATGACTTCATTTGTGTAAAAAAGTGTTTATAATTATATTTGTGTAGTTTCTGGGTTTCTTTTGACAGGCATGGCCCCAGGTATTTTATTTTATCTGTGATTATTTTAAATGAGGTATCTCTACTCTTCTTGCAGGGTGTGGTCGGTAACACGTAAAAATCCTAATGATTTATATAGATTTATTTTATATTCTACTACTTTGCTAAAATTTATTTATAGTTTCAACTAGCTTTTTAGTTAAATTTCTAGTATTTCCAACATGTACAATCATATCATCATCAGAGATAATTTTATTATGTCTTTGCCCATTTGGATTCTGTTCATTTATTTATTTATTTTTGCTATTGCTAGCATTTTTAATACTATGTTGAATAATATTGGTGATAAAGGACATCGTTGTTTCCTTAATGGGGAGGTTTCTAGCTTCTCCCAGTTAGAGATGTCTTTTGTACTTGTTGATGATTTTAGGCAAATGCTTCATATCATTTTAAGAATAAATCCATTTATACCCAGGCTTTTCCATTTCCAGGTTTTTTTGTTACTGTCTTGTTTGTCATTTCTTACGGCACAGCAATATTGTATTATAATCATATACCATAACTTGTTCAGTCATTCCTCAATTGATGAGAATCCCTCTGTATCCAATTCTTTGCCATATAGATCTAGTATTGGTATTTCTGGATTTCTGGGTCAGAGGGTAGGCACAAGTTTATGGCCTTTTGAGCATGGTTTCAAATTGTTTTCCAGGATGGTTGTATCATTTCACAGCTTCACTCACAAGGTATTGGTGTTCCAATTTTTCCCCATCCCTTCCATTTTTATCATTTTCCTTTTTTGTCTTATTAGCCAGTCTGATATGTGTGAAAAGTAGTACTATAGAGTTGTCTTAATTTATATTTATCTAATTAATAGTGAATTGAAGCATTTTTTTTCACATACCTAAAGATAGTTTTAATTTCTTCATCTGAGAATTGCCTGTTCATATCTTTTGACCATGTGTCAGTTGGGGAATTCTTTGTATTTTTTAAAATTTGACTCCGTTTTCTATATATCTGAGAAAGGAGGCCTTTGTCAGAGATACTTGTTATGAAGATTTTTTCTCAGTTTGTTGTTTGCCTTCTTATCTCAGTTGATTGGGTTTTGTCTGTGGGAAACTTTTTTGTGTCAAAGTTATTTATTTTACATCTTATAATGTTCTCGATGTCTTGTTTGGACATAAATTCTTCCCTTAATGTTAAGTCTGATAAGTGGCTATCATTTGTGTTCTCCTAATTTGTTTATAGTATCTCATTTTATTTCCAAATTATCTCTCCAGTTTGGCTTTACCTTGGTAGAGAGCGTGAGATGGTTTGCCATATTGTTCTCCAGTTTTCCCAGCAGTTTTTGTTGCATAGTGAGTTCTTTCAAAAGTTGTATAGTGAGTTTGTCAAATACCAGGTTACTCTGGTCATTTCCTATTGTGTGTTGAGTGCCGAAACTATTCCACTGATCCAGTTCTCTGTAGCTTAGCCAGTACCAGGTTGTCTGAGAGTTACTCCTTTAGAATACGGCTTGAAATCCAGTATAGCTAAGCCACCTTTCTTCATATTTTTTTTTTTACCTTAATTTTCTTGATATTCTTGGCCTTTTGTTCTTTTAGATAAATGCTGTTATTATTTCTTTCTAGCTCAATGAAATCACTTTTGCATAGTTTGATTGGTGTGGTACTCAATAGGTACGGTGATTTAGGTAGAATTGTCCTTTTTGTTATCTTGGTCTGGCAATTAGTTTTTCAAATCATTTAGACTTGTCTTGAAGTGAATAGTGTTTTGTAGTTGTGACCCTCTGCTGATTATGTCGAAGCTAGCCCGTAATTATCATTTGTCCATAATTGTTTGCATGATTTCTCTCCCGTTAGTCTTGGGAGCTCCTCAAGGGCAGGGACTATTTTCGTCTTTCTTTGTCTCCTCAGGACTCAGCCTAATGCTGGCACATGATAGGAACTCGATGAATGTTGACTGACTGACAACTCTGAAAGACTTAAAGACTAAGAGCTGTGATCAGTGGTCTATGAAAACTGGGTGCCAGAGCCCCTGGGGGTAAAGTTGGGTGCCCACTTCTCTGGAGGGGAAATGGACTCAAGATAAAGAGCAGGGAGAGGGGACAGCTAGGTGACTCAGTGGATTGAAAGCCAGGTCTAGGCTCTCTGTTCAAATCTAGTCTCAGGCATTTTCTGACTGTGTGACCATGGGCAGGTCACTTATCCCCCATTGGCTAGCCCTTACCACTCTTCTGCCTTGGAACCAATACACAGATTTGATTCTAAGATGGAAGGTAAGGATTTGACAACAACAAAAAAGAATAGATAGACATATTTTTTGGAAGTGACCAATGTGGGAAATTGTGCTGCTCATCTATGTATATTTATTGGGAAGATTTATATTTTATTTTTTAATTGTTCACCTAGAAAAAGGGGAAGCAAAGGGCGACTGATACTAAATGTGACAAAAATGAATAAATGGAAAAAAGAAAACAAGGGTCCTCTCTAGGCCATAATGAGAGATTAGAGTAATAGTTTTATTAATGATTACACAGCAGGGCTTTAGGGGTCAATACTCTTGAAAACAAGTATTACAATTGATTTTGAGGAAGGGGATTTTTAATAATGACCTGCTGCTAATCTCAATTTAATTGGAATCAATCAATCCACAGGCATTTATTAAGTGCTTAGTCCCTTCCCTTTGAGATTCTCTCTAATTTATCCTGTCTGAATCTTGTTTGTACAGAGTTGTTTGCTTGTTGTCTCCCCATTAGACTGGGAGCTCCTTGGGAGAACGAACTCTCCTTTTGCTTAATTTCCATCAGCAACAGGGCCTGGCACAGAGTAGGCCCTTAATTAATGCCTGTTGAGTGATTGACTAACTGATAGAGTGAATATTTATTAAAGGCTTCCTATGGCTTAAGGACTGTGTTGGATGAGGGAATTTCAAAGGCACAAAACAAAAGAGCCAGGCCATAAATCTATGGAGACCTCAACTAAATCTATCCATGGAGATTTGATGCTTAGTGTGTATCCTTTACCCCCTCCACAATGGGTCCCCATCCTCCTTTGGCTATTCACTCCAGAAGAGTCTTCTATTGGTCTTTAGATTTCTCCTAGGACTTTGTCTGGATCTTTTCTTTACACTGAAAATATTCCTCTTTGGATCAAAATGATTTGTGTACATGATTTTTATACCCTTCGTCCATTAGTCTGGAAGCAGTTAGAGGGCAACTGACTGTATCTTGTTTCAGCTTTGCCTCAACAAGGATCAGTGCAGTGAGAGATTCTTAACCTGCTTTGTGTCATGGTGCCCTTGGCCATCCCGGGAAGCCCAAGGGCCCCTTCTCAGGTGAATGCTGTTAAATAATTGAAGGAAATGATCCATTTCGGGTAGAGCTTAGGGAAAATAAAGGTGATATTTTTTTTAAATTTAATTTTACAGAACTTCACCAATGAAAGCTATTCATGGGGCCCAGGTGAAACCCTTTTGGTCCAGTGCTTGGCACGAGGGAAGCAAGTTCTTTATTAGAAAGACCAGGTAATTTTCTTTCCCCATCCATACCCTCAACTAATAAACCCCAGTGATGGTCCTGGATTTGTGTGTGGAAAGATCAAAGATATGTGGACTTCTAGACTTTATTGGTAGATTGGCTTTATGGTGCTTGCGGGCTTCAGAAAGGCTAGGCTTATTCATTATGAAGTGAGAAGATGGCAGAATTGGAGTACAAAGGAGAGTCTCTATGGGAGTCTTTGGTTGAGTCTGTGCTGCCATCGCTGGGGTAGAAGAGTCCCGGACCCTGGAACAGACAACGAAGTTCCATGATTGTCCGCCTCACTCCCACCCTCTTGGTTCCCATTTGAGTTGGAGGAAGAGTTTTGCTAGGTAGCGTGGGCGCGGGTTTACGGAAACTTCAGCCAATGAGAACCCAGAAATGAACTGCAGATACTTTTGCCAGAGATGAAGTATGTGGCTCCTCATATAGACCGGCAGAGAAGAGTTTAGATTGTTAGTTCTGTGGATTCTGAGACAGGTTTGGTTTTCATTGTCTGGTTAAGGAAAGGTAGCCGTCTGCTATGGAAAGTGCTATATTCCCTCCTTTAAGCTGGTCCCCAGGATAGAAATATATACAGGAATACAGTGTGGAGAGATATATATCTTTATGCCCACATATCCGTATGTAGATATATGTATCCATACGTACATATGTGTATACACACAGACACTTCTGTGTATATTTATGTAAAAAACTAAGTGAAAAGTGAGCATATTCTTTTTTTTAAAAATTTTTTTTTTTATTTTAAACCCTTAACTTCTGCGTATTGACTTATAGGTGGAAGAGTGGTAAGGGTGGGCAATGGGGGT
>NC_058130.1:17215972-17223472 GCF_016433145.1 Gracilinanus agilis | reverse complement strand
ACTCAATGCAGAATGAGAAATATTTTTGGAAATGACCAATGTGGAAAATGGTGTTATTATATATATGCATGTATATATGCACACACAGAGAGATTATACATAAGTGTATTTGTTATGAGGATTTTAATTTAATTTAGTTTTTAATCATTTAGTGGGGTAAAGGGGAAGTAGAGGAGGACTGATATGAAATGTGCCAGAAATAAATAAATGAATAAATGCAAAAAAAAGTAAACTAGAGTCTTCTCTAGACCACGATGAGGGAATAGAGCAATAATTCTATTAATGATTATTAATGATTAATATTATTAATAGAGCAATAACTCTATTAATGCATCAGAGTTTTTATACCTGAAAACAAGTATCAGAACTCATCTTTGGGAAGAGAATTTTAATGATGACCTGATGCTAATCTAAACTTATTTGGAATCACTAAATATAAAAGCATTGACTAAGTGTTTAGATCCTTCCCTTTGAGATTTTCTTAAATTTATCCTGTCTGAATCTTGTCTGTACAGAAATGTCTGTTGTTGTTTCTTGTTGTCTCTCTCATTGAACTGGGGGTTCCTTGGGAGAAGGAACTGTCCTTTTGCCTCAGTTTCTATGAGGAGCAGTCCCTGGCATATAGTAAAACCTTAATTAATGCCTGTTGAATGACCGACTGACCAATAGAGTAAGCATTTATGAAAGGCTCCCTATGTATTAAGCAGTGTACTGGATAAGGGAATGACAAGTGTGGAAAACAGATGAACCAGACCCTTATCTATGGAGATCACAACTAAATCTGACTGTGGTGATCAAGTGTTTGGTGTTCATCCTTTACCCTCCCCACAATGCATCCCCATTCTCTTTTGGCTATTCCCCAAATGGTCTTCTGTGTCTCCTCGGATTTCTCACAGCACTTTGCCTGGACCTTTTCTTTACCCTAAACACACACCACCTCGTATCACAGTTCTGTGGGTGCAGGATTTCTACATCCTTCTTCCATGAGAGTGGAAGCACTTTGAAGTCTTGTTTCAATTTTGTACCATCAAGGCTCAGAGCAGTGCAGAGATTCCTAACCAGTTTTGGGTCATGGAGCCTTTGGCCATCCAAGGAAGCCTGAGGATCCCTTCTGAGAAGAATGCTTTTAGAGAACTGAAGGAAGTGCTCCATTTCAGTTAGAGCTTAGGCAAAGCAAAGATGCTATTTTTTCTGATCTAACTTTACAGACCTCCCCCACCCTTGAAACCTCCCCAATGGGGCACAGGTTAAGCCCCTCAGAGCCAGTGTATTGCACAGATATAGCAAGATCTTTATTAGCAAGAACAGGTAAGTTTTTCCCACTCAGTGCCCTGACCTCATAAACCCCAGTTATGTACCTGGGATTGTGTGTGGAAAGTCAAAAAATATGTGGATTTTTAATACTAATGGAAGCATTGGGTGGCTGGGGCGTGGGGGTGGTGGTCCTGAAAGGGGGTTCTAAAAGGCTAGACTTATACCTGTGAGGTGAGAAGATGGCAGAATTATAGAACAAAGGAGAAATCTCTAATAAGAATGAGTTGATTTTGTGCTGCCCTAGCTGGGTTTAGGGAGTCTAGGGCCCTGGAATAGACAATGAAGCTCCCTGATTGTCCACCCAACCCCCACACTGCTGGTCCCCCTTTGAGTTGGAGGAAGAGTGTTGCTAGGTAACATCGGAGCAGGTCTATAGAAACTTCAGCCAATGAGAACACAGGAATGTACTGCAGCTACTTTCTCCATAGACTGGGTAAGTGGCTCATTATACAGACCAGAAAATAAGGGTTGTTATTGTTAACTGTATAAGTTCTGAAAAGGTTTGGTTTGGAAAACAAATAAGTAAGCAAGCATTTATGGACCCTGCTTTGTTCTTTGCCCTGTGCAAGGTTATCAGTATAAAATACATTCAGGAATACAATATATAGATATATGTATAGGTACACACACATTCATATAATCTACCCCCCCCCCCGTCTCTTTCTCTTTCTGTCTGTCTCTGTCTCTCTGCCTTTCTGTCTCTCTGTCTCTCTCTATCTCTCTCTCTTCATCCTGTCTGTCTATCTGTCTATATCTATCTACCAAACCTTACTGTCTGTTTATCTATCTATCTACTTTTCTGCCTGTTTCTATTCATCTGTTTCTATCCATCTGTCTGTCTTATCTACCTATCTGTCTGTCTGTTTCTATCTATCCATCCATCCTTCCATCCATGTATCTATCTATCCATTCATTTGTCTCTCTCTCTCTATCCTTCTCATTTATCCATCCATCCATCTATCCATCCATCCATCCATCCATCTCTCTTTCTCCATCCATCTCTTTCTCTCATCTCTCTTTCTTCATCCTGTCTGTCTGTCTGATCTATCTATCCTGTCTGGCTATCTGTCTATATCTATCTACCCAATCATCATGTCTGTTTATCCATCTATTTACTTGTCTGCCTGTTTCTATTTATCTGTTTCTATCCAGCTATCTATTTATCTACCTATCTCTCTGTCTATTTCTATCTATCTATCTATCCATCCATCCATCTATGTATCTATCTACCCATCCATTTGTCTCTCTCTGACTCACCATCTTTCTCTCTTATCCATTCATCTCTCTCTCTCTCTCTCTCTCTCTCTCTCTCTCTCTTTCTCTCTCTCTCTCTCTCATCTGTCTGTTTGTCTATCTTCACAAACACACATCTCTACGTATATATATATGTATATATATCGGTATGTGCGAAAAAACCTAAATGAAAAGTGAATAAGTATATTCTTAACTAATCTGTGATTTCATTAATATAGGGAACCCCAAGATAAGGAACCTTCCTTCATCAATGCTGCATTTGGTCCCTCTTCAATTTATTATCTGGAGAAGATGCTTAGAGCCCAGAGGTTAAGGAACTTTGAACCAGAGGGACTTGAACCTGAGCCAAACTGGCTTCAAGACTTATTCCCCATCCACCTATTAGGCTGTTAATAAAGGAATAAAGAGAACACATGCAATGTAGTTAAATACAAGGAACCTAGGGAAGGAGGTAAGGAAGGAGGACACTAGCAGATGTGGAGATAGGAAAGAAAGTCTTCAGTGAGAAGCAGTGCTTGAGTTGAGTATAGAAGGCAAAGAAGGGTTCTCTGAGGTAGAGCTGAGGTCCTTTGTGAGGAACAGAGAGAAAGTCAGTTGTTTTACAAAGTTCAAGATGGGGAGTTATGACCATTCTGGTGGGGAACACAGGATGGAGCCAGGTTGCATTGGGCTTGAGAGCTAAATGAAGATATTTACATTTTATCCTATAATCAATAGGGAGTCACTGGACATTACTGAGTAGGAGAGTCACCACATCAGATATGAGCCATGGAAAACTGTTTTATCAGCTGCTGAGTTGAGGATGACTGGTGGTAAAAGTGGTAAAAGTGGTAATAGACTGGAGACTGGAACACCAATTAGGAAGCCATTGCAAATATCTAAATGAAAGGTGATATGGTCATGAATTAGAGTGCTATGTGAGTAGACAGCAAGGGTCAGATGCAAGAGATAATGGTGGAGAAATAAACTGGAAAGATTTCGTAACTGAGTGGACATGTAGCATGAAGAGAGTGTGAAGAATAGAGGATAATACCAAGGTCATGAATTTGGGAGACTGGAAGAATGGTGGGACTTTCAAAAGAAATAAGGAAATTTGGGAGACAGGTGGGATTAGTACGAAAAAGAATGAATTCTGTTTTAGACCTCCTAGTATTAAAGAATTTTTAAGTTAGTTGGGATCCCAGTAGCCATTTAGTCCAATTCATATACTAAGAGAAAACCCATGATAACATAACTATTAAGTGGTCATCGAAGCTCTGCTGGAAGACCTCCAAGGTGGAGGCTCATCCCCTCCCTCCTCCTCTCTAGACCACCCTTTCCACTTTGGCCCATTCTGGACAGCTCTCATTGTTAGGAAGTTAAGCAGTTTTTGCTGACATTGAGCCTCAATTAGCTATTAGGACCTATTGAAAGTTCTTTAAAGATGGGGTAGACTTGGGGCATGTTTGAAATCAGTAGGGAAGATGCCAATATATTGGGAGAGGACGGGGAGAGAGAAAAGGTTTTATAGAGAGATCAGGGACAAGTGGTGGACATTTTGTTGGATAAAAGAGGCAAGTGATTGGCCTTGGCAAGACTTTATCCATTATTGAGGGAAAGAAGCAGAGAGAAGAAGATGATGCTAAAGGGGGTTTTGAATTGCAAAGGAAGGCCAAAGAGGGAGTTTGCCTTTAATTTCTTTACTGAAGTAAGAAGCAAACTCCAGAGTTGATAGAATGGAATGAAAAGGAAATGAGAAGGACCCTGAGCTTGGGTCTACTGGTAAACGTTTACAGAGTCTTCTGAAAGGAAAAAAAAATATGTATGCATTGCATGCTGTTACTTTTAATTTTCATTATTCACATTTTATCAATGACTTTATTAATTCTAGACAATCAGCAGCACAATAAATTCATTCCTAATTTGTAGCATTTCTTCATTTCTGAGGAGCACATGCTAACACTGAAAGTTTACTGTCTTTAGTGAGCTGGTTTAAGCTGGCTCCATCAGTCTCTTTTGTGGAAGAGTTGAGAAGATGAGTGATGATGTGGAATAGCTTCTTTGGGAAGTGAGAGAGGAAATCAGTGAAATACATGAAATAAACATGCTCTTTCTTTGAATTTTGTGATCCGGGTACCTCCAAGGGAAGTTATTGTCAACATTCTAGGTGGTGTCAGATTAGACTTTTCTAGATTAAATGGGAGGAGGAATGATCCAGAGAATGAGAAGTTCTCCAAGGGACACCATGCCCTATCTATTATGTCCTACCTATTAAGGAGGAGTTCCTTCAGTAGAAGCCAAATAGATGTACTCAAAATTGAAGTCAACTGAATTAGCATCAGAGAGCTTTGGAAACGAACCCAATTTCTTCCATTTTGTGACTTTACCATCACTGAAGTCACATCGTCTATGAAGAGAAGAAATGCTGAACTCTAGAAGACAGTAGACATTGGGTCTAGTCCTGGCTCTTTCACTATTCGTGTCATACTGGGGAAGTCACTGAAATTGGGGAGAGGGGAGGGCTGCCATTTGCCAGGGTAAATCTCCAGAAGCGCCCAATATAGACACCAATTTAAGTAAACTAGAGTCTAAGGTCTTATGTCATGAGAGTCTTGATACATCAGAAGTAATAATGTGGGCTTCTAAATTTTGCTCTGGCCTAGGACCTGTGTTAGGAAGGATATTGAATTAAACACTGAGAAGTTATTCAGTAATCATTCAGGCAGCACCTACTAATTCTCTGGCATTGTATGGAAGATGCAAAATCTTCTGTCTTTGAGAATCTTAAAATCTCATTAGGATCATTAGAACTTTAGAATCAGAGACAATAACACAGTGAAGAGAGCATTGAATTTGGAGTCAGGAAAACATGGGTTTGAATCTTGTCTCAGACACTTACTGTGAGATCTTGGTCAATGTTCTAACCTTTCTTTGCCTCAGTTTCATCATCCATAAAATGGGGACAATAACAACACCTGCCTTCCAGGTTGTTGTGAGGATAAACATGGAAATATTTGTTAAGTTCTTTGCAAACCTTAACATGCTCTCTGAATGCTGACTCTTATTATTAGTTGAGAGAAGATAAAGCATTCAAGTGATATTTTTTGTTCTGCTATTTTCCAATCATGTATGACTCTTCCTGACCTCATTTGGAGTTTTCTTGGCATATATACTAGAGTAGTTGACAGTTTCCATCTTCAGCTCATTTTTTGAATTAATAGAATTTATTCACAAATGTCCCAGCCCCTCCCCTATCTCCAGGTCATTTTACAGATGAGGAAACTGAGGAAAACTCTCTTAAGTGATATTCCCATGATTATATAGCATGATTATATAGCTTTGAACTCAGGTCTTCCTGACTCTAGGCCTGGTGATATGTCCACTTCAACATTTTGTTAGAGGACAATAAAAGGAATGTTCTGGGACTTCTGAGTAAAGGAAAGACCACTGTGAGATGAGGTTATTTCTTGGAGAAGTTACAGCTTGCACTAGGTATCAGGGGAAGTAACAGAAGAAAGTGGAAGTTTTGAAAGTACGAATGGGTATGAATTATCTGAGGAGTCCTGAAGAGCAGAATTTCTTCTAATGCATTGGGAGAGTTGTTTTGTAGTCGTGGGGAGAGAGAGAGTGAGATTAGAGAGAGAGAGTGAGATTAGAGAGAGAGAGAGTGAGATGAGAGAGAGAGAGAGAGAGAGAGAGAGAGACAGAGACAGAGAGAGACAGAGAGACAGAGAGACAAAGAGAGAGACAGAGAGACAGAGAGAAAGAGAGACAGAAGAAAAGTTCTGATTCCCAAGATCATAGATAATAGGGACAGAGTATTAGAACTGGCAGGAAACTTAGAGGTCTATAAGTCCATTTTCTCCATTTTACAGATGGGGAAACAGCTTCAGAGAAGTTAAATGACTTGCCTAGGATCCAACAGTTGAGAAGAGTCTGAGGTGGGATATAAACCAGGTCTTCCTCACTCCTAGCTCATACCTTAGGCATTGACCCAATTAATTGCCTCTATCTTGGTACCTCAGCGTTGAAATGAGGTAGGTAGGTGCTAAGGTCCCTTTGTTCTTATTATTCTTCTGTCCTCCATCTATTCCAGACCTCTTAACAAAACACGACAGACAATCCATTATTAGAACAAACTGAAAGCTTCTGGACATCTATGGTGTTATATGTACAAAAGTATTTGTAGAAGTTCTTTTCATAGAAAGAAAAAATCCTGGAAACTCAAGGGCTACCTTCCACCTGGGGAAAGGGTAAACTTCTTATGGCGTGTGAATGTAATACAATGTTATGGTGCTTTAGAAAATGACAAAATGGACAGTGTCATAGGATACAAGAAGACCTCAGTGACACAGAGCAGAACAATGACCACAACTTTATAAAGAAAAAGAACTCATCTTTTCCTCAAGACCTTCTGTGGTACTTACTCCTCTTTTATTTTTAGATGACCATGGTCATCCCTTTGAACCTTCACTCAGGTCCCCAACTTTAGTGTGCCTTAGGCTTACAAACCAGATGTCATCTTAAACTCCTTTTTCTCTCTCATCCCTCTGTATTCTGCCCCTGCATGATACTTGTCCATATGAGTTTTGTAGCATCTTTCAGGTATGATTCCTTTCCTTATCCTGATACCCACATCCCACTGCAGGTTCTATCACCTCATGCCTTGACTATTGTAATAACCTCCTGGCATGGGGCAAGAGAAGGATCTGCATGAATCATGTCCCTTCCTACTCCAGTCCATCCACCATTCAGCTGTCAAAAGAATCTTCCTTATGTAAAATTCTGTAAAAAAAAACTGCCACCCCCAAACTTTAGTGGATCCCTATAACTTCCAGGATCAAAATCCTCTGCTCAATTTTCAAAGCCCTTCATAATCAGTCTTAACTCTTCCTTCTCAGATACACCTTTATCCTCATATTTCCTTCCTTCCTTCCTTCCCTCCTTCCTTCC
>NC_058130.1:17202680-17215612 GCF_016433145.1 Gracilinanus agilis | reverse complement strand
TCTCTCTTTCTTTCTTTCTTTCTTTCTTTCTTTCTTTCTTTCTTTCTTTCTTTCTTTCTTTCTTTCTTTCTCTTTCTTTCTTTCCCTCTTATGTTCCATCTTAGACACAATACTATGTATTAGTGGCAAAGGCTAGACAACTGAGGATTAAATGACTTTCCCAGGTCACACAGTTAGGAAGTGTTTGAGGCCATATTTGAACACAGGACCTCCCATCTGTAGGCCTGACTCTCAATCCATTGAGTCACCTAGCTGACCCTCTTCTCAGATTTCTTATACCACTCTGCCTAGACCTTTCCTTTATGCTGAACACACACACACCTTTTTATTCATGCTTTTGATATGCCTTGGAATCACTTCGAAGGCATGGACTATATGTTGTTCCTACTTTGTATCATCAAGATTTAATGTAGTGCAGGAATTCTTAACTTTTTGTATCATGGTGTCCTTGGCCATCCAGGGCCTCAGGAAAATGGCTTTAAATAATTGAAAGAAATGTTTTATTTCATTTAGAGGTTAAGAAAAATAAAGATGCAATTTTCCCCTCATTTAATTTTACACATCCCCCATCCTTCTGAAATCTATCCATGGGCGCCACAGGTAAAGACTCCTGGTCAAGTGCACTGCATATGTGTGCCAAGATCTTTCAGCAGAAAGACCAGATCATTTTCTCACCCAATGCCCTGACCTCATAAATCATGTTCTTGGAATTATGTTGGAAAGTTCTAAGACAAGTGGATATTTTAGAACTAAATGGTGGGTCGGGTGGGTGGATGGGGCATAGTGCTGTACTACTGAAGGAGGATTTAGAAATGCTAGGCTTGTACCTGTGAGTTGAGAATTATAGTACAAAAGAGAAATCTCTTTGAGAGACTTTGGTTGATTTTGTGCTGCCATAGCTGGGGTAGAGGAGACTTGGGGCTTGGAATAGACAATGAGGCCCCATGATTGTCCACCCCACCCCCACACTCTTGGTCCCCCTTTGACTTGGAGGAAGAACGTTGCTAGGCAACATTGGAGCAGGTCTATAGAAACTTCAGCCAATGAGAACCCAGGAATGAACTGCAGATACTTTCACCAGAGACTAAGTGGCTTATTATAAGGACCTGCAGAAAAGGGTTGTTGTCGTTAACCCTATGGGTTCTGAGACAGATTTGGCTTCATTAGCTTGTCAAAGAAAGAAAGTAAGAAAGCAAACATCTGTGAAAATTGATGCCCTGTGCTAGTTCTTGGGGATACATATAGCTATAGGATTAGACACAGAGGTATGTGTATATAAATGTATATGTATTTATATATTTGTATATATGTATTTATAAATCTCTCTATACATATCTTTAGATATATGTATATATGTAAAAAACCCCTAAATTTCATGAAAATAGGCATATTCTCAACTCAGTCTGTGATATCATTGACAAGAGAATTCAATGTGAAGAACTTCCCTCTGTCAGTGTTGCATTTGAGCATCTTATCTCCAATTTATAGTCTGGGGGAGATGATTAGAGCTCAGGGGTTAAGGGACTTTTCCAGGAAAAAGGGGACTTGAATCTGAGCCAAGCTGTCTTTGAGACTGGCTCCCCATTCACCCATCGACTTTAGATAAAGAGATAAAGAAAATAAATACAAGGGAGTTAGAGAAGGAGGACATTAGCAAGTGTGGGATCAGAAAAGGAAGGCATCAGGGAGAAGTGGTGTTTGAGTTGAGTCTTGAAGGAAAAGAAGGGTTCTATGAGTCCCAGGTGAGGAGGGAGTGCATTCTAGGCATGGGGAATGACCAAGAGAAGTGCAGGGATACAAGAGATGAGAGGCTGTTTGAAAGGAGCAGAGAGAAGGAAGTTTGTCTTGGAGAGTTCAAGGTGGAGAGTAATGTCTGTTGAGGGAGGGAAGATAGTTTTAGGCCAGGTAGTATAGGACTTTAAAAGCTAACTGGAAAAGGTTATGTTTTATCCTCGAGGCAATAGGGAGCCCCTGGACATTATTGAGTTGGAGACTGGCCAGATCAGAGATCAACTACTGGTTTGAGGATGGCCTGAAATGAGAAAAGACTGGAATTAGGGACACTAGTTAGGAGATCTTGCAATTATCTCAGAGAGGTGATGAAGTCATGAACCAAGGTGATGGCCTATGTGAGTAGAGATTAGGGGTCAGATGCAAAAGTTATGGTTGACATATACATGGCAAGATTTAGTGATGATTGGTCATGTGGGGTGATGGAGTATGAGCAACTGAGGATAATACCAAGGTTATGAATTTGAGAGACTGGAAGATTGGTGGAGCTTTCCATAGAAAAAGTGCAATTTGAGAGACAGGTAAGATTACTGGGAAAGAGAATGAGTTCTGTTTTGGATTTCAGAGTATCAAAGAATTTTAAAGTTATTAGAGAGCTCAGCAGCCATCTAGGTTTGTTTCATGTGCTAAAGGCATCTTTAGTATAACTCAAATGCTGGAATCCCTCCATGGGGATGGCTCCTTCCCACTTCCTCTCTAGGCAGCTCATTCTACTTTGGACCATTCTGGACAGCTCTTGTTGCTAGGGCATTAGGCAGCCTTTTGCTGACAATGAACCTCAACTTGACTCTTTGAAAGTTAGACC
The DNA here is from genome assembly GCF_016433145.1 of Gracilinanus agilis. NCBI lineage: Eukaryota > Metazoa > Chordata > Mammalia > Didelphimorphia > Didelphidae > Gracilinanus > Gracilinanus agilis. The sequence goes on along the minus strand of NC_058130.1, from coordinate 17,213,016 downwards.
CCATTGTCTTGGTTCTGTCTTCCGGTGTCAGACAGAACAAATTGAATCCCTTTTTCCTCTGACATTCTTACTTACAATTATAGACTCCTCTCATGTCCTCCCTGATGCTTCCTTACTCTAGGCTGAACATCCTCATCTCTTTCAAAGGGTCTATATTTGTCTGGATCTGATGACCCTTTACCATTCTAGATGTTCTTCCCTGGACATTCTCCTGCTTGTCCTTGTTTTCAGTTAACCAATAATGCCCATATTTGAACATAATACTCAAGGTGAGCTATGAGAAGGGCAGAGAAAAGTGAGGTTATCACCCACCTCCCTATTTATGGAAGCTGTGGCCCTATGGATGCAGCTGGAGACTGAATAAGGTTTATTGGCTACCTGCTCATTCATATGGCACTCATAGTCCACTAAAACTCCCAAACTTTTTTTCTGAAAAAAAAAAACCAACCAAAACAAACAAAACCATTAATACATGCCTTCTATAACTTATATTTGTGAGGTTATTATTTTAGCCAAGTACAAGATTTAACATTTATCCCTATTGATTGTCATCTTATTGATTTTGAGGTATCTCTGAAAATTTGCAATTTGAAATACCTAAAGGTAGGGAGCTGGTGATCTCACGGGGAGAGAAGGAAGAGAGACAGACAGACATATATAAGACAGAGGGAGAGAGAAACAGACAGACAGACAGAGAGGGAAAGATGAGAGAAGAAGACAAAAAGTCACAGAGAGAGAGAGGCAGACAGACAGACAGACAGAGAAACAGACAGAGAGAGATGGCCAGAGATAAAGAGCCATATAGGAAGACAGAGACACAAGAGACACACACACATGGAGAGAGATATGAAGGAGAGAATCCCAAGGAACACTCCCTTTCAGAGGGCATGATGATATAGTTGATGATCTAGCAAAGAAAACGGAGAAGTGGTCAGGCGAGCAGGAGGAGAATCAAGAGGGAGCAGGATCATCAGAACCCAGAGAGTCTCTAGGAGGAAAGGGGAGTCCAACGTATCCAATGCAGCAGAGAAGGCAAGAAGCATGAGAACTGAGAAAAAAGTTGTTGGATTGTTCAATTAAAGGTTACTGGTAACATTTGGATGGAACAATTACATTTGAGGGGTGAGAAGATAAACTAGGTGAAGCAAAGTGAAGGACTAATGGAGAAGAAAAGATACAGAGACTTTTTTTTCTTTTTAAATATTTTCTTTTGAATATTTTCTCATGGTTACATGTTTCATGTTCTTTCCCTTTCCCTCAATCCCTCCTTCCACTCCCCCATAGCCGATGCACAATTCCACGGGGTTTTACATGTATCATTGATTAAGACCTAATTCCATATTATTGATAGTTGGACTAGAGTTATCATTTAGTGTCTACATCCCCAATAATATCCCCATCAGCCCATGTGTTCAAGCAGTTGTTTCTCTTCTGTGTTTCTCCTTCCACAGTTCTTCCTCTGAATGTGGCTAGTTTTCTTTCTCATCAGTCCCTCAGCCTTGCTCTGGATCCTTGCATTGCTGCTAGTAGAGAAGTCCGTTATGTTCGATTGTGCCACAGTGTATCTGTCTCTGTGTATAAGGTTCTCCTGGATCTGCTCCTTTCACTCTGCATCAGTTTCTGGAGGTCTTTCCAGTTCACCTGGAATTCCTCCAGTTCATTATTCCTTTGAGCACAGTAGTATTCCATCACCAACAGATACCACAATTTGTCTAGCCATTCCCCAATCGAAGGGCATCCTCTCATTTTCCAGTTTTTTGCCACTACAAAGAGTGCGGCTATAAATATTTTTGTACATGAGTCTTTTTTTCCCTAGAGGCTTCTCAGGGAAATGGAGGAAGGATAGAGGATGTTAGATTGAGGGGCCTTTAGGACCTATTGAATATTCTTTAAAAATGGGGGATATGTTGACATGCTTGAAGGCACTAGGGGAGAAACCAATATATAGGGAGAGGCTAGAGAGAAAGGGTTTTATAGAGAGAGCAAGGACTAATGATGGACAATCTATCAGAAAAAAGTAGATGCATGAGACGGAGGGCACATAAAGGGGTTGGCCTTGGCAAGGATAAAAGCTATCTCCTTATCAGATATTGGGAGAAAGAAGCACAGAGTAGGGGATGATGCCAAGGAATTTTGAGATGAAAAGAAAAGCTGAAGGAGATTTCATAGTGATTGCTTCCAATTTCCTTACTGAAGTAAGAGGCAAGTCCGTAGCTGATAGAATGGGATGAGAAAGAGGTGTATGAGTTTGGGTCTTCTGGTAAATATTTAATAACCAGTTCTCTGAAAGAAAAAAATACACCATACGTGCATTTCACACTATTAAGCTTAATTTACATTATTCACACTTTAGCAATGACTTTCTGCAGTCTAGACAATCAACAAGCCAACAAAGTTGGTCTTGATTGGTAGCATTCCTTTATTTCTAAGATGTATATTTTCACTCTGGAAATTTAACAACCGTCTTTAATGAGCTGGCACAAGTTGGCTCCAGCCTTCTTTTTGGGAGGGTTGAGGAGAAAAGTGGAGATTTAGAATGGCTTCTTTGAAGGATAAGAAAGGGAATCAATGAAATACATGAAATAAACTTGTTTTTTCTTTGAGTTTTGTGACCCTAGTGCAAGGGAAGTTGTTGTCAATATATTAGGTGTTGGTCAGACAAGACTTTCCCAGATTATTTGGGAGGAGAAATGAGATGTTCCCAAGGGAAACTCTGTCCTCTCCTTTCAAGGCGAGCCTCTGAGTTATATATTTTCAGTAGTCAAAAAATGGATTTTCCCAAAATTGAAGTCAACTGAATTAGCATTAAGGAAACTTGGGAAAGAATCCAATTTCTTCCATTTTGTCAACTGTCCATTGCTGCAATCACATGGTCTAGGAGGAGAAGTGCTAAACTCTAGAAGTCAGTAGGCCTTGGGTCCAGTCCTGGCTTTTTCACTCAGTATTTGTGTGACTCTGGGCAAGTCCCTGGAAGTGGGAGGAGGAAAGGGGCTGCTATTTGCTAGTAGAAATCTCTAGAAGCGTCCAATATGGGCACCTACTGTGTAAACTGTAGTGGAGGGCTTTCTGTCATGATGGTCCGGATATAGCAGAACTAATAACATGGGTTTCTAACTTTTGCCCTGCCTTAGGAGGTGTGTTAGGAAGGATGCTGAATTGAGTGCTGAGATCTAATTCAACAATTCATTAGGCACCTTCTATATCCCTGGAATTGTAGGGAAAATGTAAAATGTCTGCCATTAAGAAGCATGGAATCTAAATAGAATCATTAGAATTTTAGTATCAGAGGTAGTAACATAGTGAATAGTGAATTTGGAGTCAGGAAGACACGAGTTCAAATCCTGTCTCAGCTTAGCAGCTTTGTGACCATAGACAAATGACTTAACCTCTGTTTTTCTCAGTTTCATCATCTATAAAAGGGGGGTAATAATAGCACCTACCTCCCTGGGATGTGGTGAGGCTAAATGAGAGAATATTTCTTAAGCTTTTTGCAAACCTTAAAGTGCTCACTAAATGCCAACTCAATATTAGTTGAGAGGAGATGAGACATGCGAGTGATATTTGTTGTTATTCAGTCATAGCTGACTCCATATGGAGTTTTCTCGGCAAAGACACTGGAGTAGCTTGTTCTTTCCTTCTCTAGCTCATTTAGGAGATGAGGAAGCTGCGGCAAACAGGGTTAAGGTCATGTAGCTAATATATGTGTGAGGCTGGGTCTTCCTGATTCTAGGTCTCATTATCTATCTATCCACTTCACCACCTTGCTAGAGATGAATTCAGGGCCATATAAATGCTCTAGGACTTCTGAGTAAAGGAAAGTATGCTATAGTATACTCTTGTAGGAGAGGCATCTTGAATTATATGTTAGGAGGAGTAACAGAAGAAAATGGAGGTTTTTGAAGTAGGAATGAGTGATTTATCTGAGGATTTCTGAAGTTCAGGATTTCTTCTCATGCATTGGAAGAGTTGGTGTGTATAGTCTTAGGGGGAGAGAGGGAGAAAGAGAAGGTTCTGAATTGGGATTCATAGATAATAGGGACATTGATTCAGAGCTGGCAGGAACTTAGAGTTCAACAAGTCCATTTCCTCTATTTTACAGATGGGGAAACTGGGTTTTGGAGAAGTTAAGTGGCTTCCCTAAGATGCAACAGCAGAGAAGTGTCTGAGGTGGAATGTCAAACAGGTCTTCCTGTCTCGTGATCCAAGCTCTATGCATTGACCCACTGAGCTGCCCCTGTCTAGACCTCAGCTTCTTCAGGGTTGAAATGAGAGGGCTGGACTAGATCGATGCGAATGGCCCTTCCAGAAGGAAATTTTTGTCCAATGAGAGTTGATCCCGTCCTTCATCAATTCTAATCTTCCTGATAACACATGATAGATACACATCGTCCTTTACCAGGAGAAACAGCAAGCTCTGAGATATCTAGTGTCTTATGTATGGACAAAAGTATTTGTTGCATTTTCTTTTTTTTTTATTTTTTAAACCCTTAACTTCTGTGTATTGACTTATAGGTGGAAGAGTGGTAAGGGTGGGCAATGGGGGTCAAGTGACTTGCCCAGGGTCACACAGCTGGGAAGTGGCTGAGGCCAGATTTGAACCTAGGACCTCCCATCTCCAGGCCTGGCTCTCAATCCACTGAGCTACCCAGCTGCCCCCTTTGTTGCATTTTCTTAATGACAAAAAGTCCAGAAAGCTGAATGGATGTCTCCCTACCGGGGACTGGCTAAACAACTTGAATGCGGTATGATATTATAATGCTATAAGAAAGAGAAAATCGACCATTCCCAAGGATAGGAGACTTCAGTTAAGTGACAGAGAGCAGAATAATGATAGTATTATATAGAAAGACAATTCAACTTTATCTGAAGACCCTCCCTATGCCATCTTCTCTATCATTTTGGAGGGTATCTCTGTCATCTTCCCATTCCATCACTCAGACTCACAACTTCAGTGTTCCTGAGGCTCCCGAGCCAGATGCGGTCCTAGACTTGTCTCTCTCTCTCTCTCTCACCCCTCTATATTTGGTCTCTCACCAAGGCCTGCCAACTGCAGTTTCTTAACATCTTTGAGGTATGATCCCTTTCCTTTCTCTGATATCCCACCACATAAGCCCAGGTCCTCATCACCTCATGACTTGACTATTGATATTGCCTGCTTGATGGTGGGGCACAAGTCTGTCTGCCTCATGCCCCTTCCAACTCCAGTTTTTCCTCCTCTAAGCTGTCCATGGGATCTTCCCAACATAAAATTCTGATTGACTCTGTCACACTTAAACTTCAGTCTCTTGCCTATCTTTCAAAGCCCTTTACAACCTAGCCTTGCCTCCCCACTTCCATACCTTTCCAGTTTTCTCATACTTCACACCCTGATCCCTGCCTCTCTACTCTACAATCCAGTGATGCTGGCCTTTCTGTTCAAGACATCTCATCTCTTAATTCTAGGCATTTTCTCTGGCTGCCTTTCAGGTCCAATGGACTTCTCTCCCTCCTCACGTTTTCTTCACAGCTTTCTTCAGATCCCAGCTAACTTCTCACTTTCTATAGGAAGTTTTTCCTGATCTCCTTTAGTGATTCAGGAGGGAAATTCTTCCCTCTGTCAATCATCTCCAAACTGCACTATATAGATTATTTGTATATGATTGTTTGCAATGTTTTCTACTCTATTAGACTTTAGAACCCCTTCAGACAGGAACAGTTTTTATCTTTCTTTTTCTCCCCACAACCTAGCACACAGTAGGAGGTCAATACATGTTTATTGCCTAGCTGACTGATGACTCTGAAAGACTTAGAAACTCAGAACTTTGATCAGTGTTCTGTGAATCCACGATGCCAAAGGACCTGAGGATGAAGCAGGGTGCCCACTTCTCTGGAGGAGGAAATGGACTCAGGGTACAGAATGAAATATATTTTTAGAGATGGACAATGTGGGAAATCGTGTTACTGATCTATGTATATTCATTGTGAGGATTCTAATTTTTTTAATTGTTCTGTTGAGGCAAAGGGGATCTAGGAGGGGACTGATAATAAATGTGGTGAATAGAAATAAACAAAGAAATGCAAGAAGAAAAAGAATACTCCTCTCCATGCCATCATGAAGGATTATTAGAGTAACACCTTTATTAATGATCTTGCAGGTTGGTTATGGAGATCAATACCACTGAAATCAAGTATTATGATTGATTTTGGGGAAGTATATTTTAATAATAATCTAGGGCTAATTTCCATTTAATTTCAATTGGTGAGTCAAGGTGCATGGGTTAGGTGCTTGGTCCCTTCCATTTGATTTATGTAATTATTTTTATTATTATTTTTAAATTTTTTCCATGGTTCTATGATTCTTGTTTTCTCCCTCCCTTCACACCTCCCTCCTCCTGGAGTTGACAGGCAATTCTACTGGGTTATACATATATGTAAGTCCCTTCCATTTGAGAATCTCTCCACTTTATCCAATCTGTATCTTCTTAGTACAGGGATATTTGCTTGTTGTCTTCTTCATTAGACAGGAATCTCCTGGAAAGAGAAGGAACTGTCCCTTTGTGTTCTTTCCCATCAGCAGCCATGCCTGGTATATATAGTAGCAATATGAAGTACAGGTGATCAATAGACTTAAGGAATTATATCTGGTAGACAGAGTGCCTGCAGAACTATGGACAGAGGTTTGCAACACTGTACAGGAGGCAGCAGCAAAAACCATCCCAAAGAAAAAGAAGAGCAAAAATGAAAAAAGACTGTCTGATGTTCTCAGCTTTTCAAGTAGCTGAGGAGAGAAGGAAAGAAAAAGATAGGAGAGAGGGAAAAATAAACCCAACTGAGGGGGGGCAGCTAGGTGGATCAGTGGATGGAGACCCAGGCTTAGAGATAGGTCCTGGATTCAAATTTGACCTCAGATACTTCCAAGCTGTGTGACTCTGGGCAAGCCACTTAATACCACCACTCCCACCCCAATTGCCTCGCCCTTCCGTTTTTTTCTGTCTTGGAACCAATCCAAAGTACTGATTCTAAGATGGAAGGTAAGGATTTATTTAAAAAAAAAGAGATATTCAACTGAATGCAGAATTCTAGAGACTAAAAAGGAGAGATAAGAAGGTTTTCTTAAATGAGCAATGCAGAGAAATGGAAGAAGACAACAGAATGGAAAGACAAGACACTGGCTGTTTGGTGTGTGGGGCTTTGCCATTCCCACAGTGGTTCCCTATTCTCTCTTGGCTATTCACCCAGAAAAGTCATCTATCCTGCCTCAGATTTCTCATAACACTTGTCCTAGACACTTTCTTTTACACTGAACATATGCTCCCTTGTATGAGAGCTCTTTGTGCCTCTCATTAGACTGGAAGCACTTTGAAGCCTTGTTTTGACTTTGTATTCTCAAGATTCAGAGCAGTGCAGAGATTCTTAACCTGTTTTGTGTCAGGGCACCTTTGGCCATCCAGGGTAGCTTTTGGGCACCATAGTAGAAGAGTGCTTTTAGAAATTGAAAGAAACGCTACATTTCATTTAGAAGTGAGAGAAAACCAAGATTCGATTTTTTCTCATCTAATTTTATAGTCTCCCCCCATCCCCAATCCCTGAAATCCATCCATGGGTCATAAGTTAAGACTTCCTAGTCTAGTGCATTGTATGTTGTGGGCAAGATCTGTCAGTAGCAAGACCAGGAGGCTTTTCTCCCTACTCCTTCCCTGACTTCATAAATCCCAGGAACATACCAGGGATTGTTTGTGGAAGAGTGAAAGGTGTGTGGATTTTTAGACCTAACTGGTTGATTGGGTGGATGGGGCATAGGGGTTAGGCTTGGGAAACAGGTTTATGAAAAGCTAGGCTCATGCCTGTGAGGAGAGAAGATGGCAGAATTACAGGACAAAGCAGAAATCTCTCTAAGAGTCTTTGGTCAATTCTGTGCTACCCTAGCTGGGCTAGGGGACAAGAGGGGCCTCAAAAAGACAATGGACCGACATGATTGTCCACCCCACCCCCACACTCTTGGTTCCCCTTTGAGCTGGAGGAAGAGTGTTGCTAGGTAACCCTGGAGCGGGTTTAGAGAAACTTCAGCCAATGAGCACCCAGCAATGATCTGCAGACACTTTTGCCTGAAACTGAGTAAGTGGCTCATTATATAGACCAGGAGAGAAGAGTTTTTAACGTTAACTCTATGGGTTCTGAGACAGATTTGGTTTTCTTTGGGATGTTAAGGAAAGCAAGCCAGTATCTCTGGAAATGGTTGTGTTCTTTGCCCTGTGGTAGGCTCCAGGGATACAAATAATTATAAATAACAATTTATAACTATAATAAATAACAAATTATAAAATAAATTATAAAAATTTATATATATAACAATAAATAACAATAAAAATAAATGACAAAAATATACAAAGAGAGAAAGAGACATACATGCACATACATATATTCACATAGGTATCTACATAGGTTTATATTTATAGATATGTGTAAAATACCCAAATTAAATGTGAATAGACATATTTTCAGACTGATTTGTGATTACTTTGCTATAGGGAACCCCTAAAAAAGACCCCCCCTCTATAAAAATCTGCATTTGGGTCCCTTCTCTCCAATTTATATTCTGGGAGACATGCTTTGAACCCAGAGGTTAAGGAATTTTTCCAGGAGAAGAAGGACTTGAACCTGAGCCAAATTGGCTTTAAGACTTGAGATTGGCTACTGGGATAAGTGAGAAATATAAGGAATTCTCTCCTGGACCCCAAAATAGCAAAGAATTTTCAAGTTTCTAAGGATTTCAGCAGCCATTTAGTCCAATTCTAGTAATAAAGGAACCTCTACTATAGCATGAGTAGTAAGTTGTTCTCCATCCTCTACTGGAAAACCCCCAAGTTGGCTCCTTATAGTTAATAGGGCCGTAGATTCAGGACTGGTAGGGAACTTAGAGGTCAATAAGTCCATTTCCTCCATTTAATAGTTGGGGAATCTGAGCTTCAGAGAATTTAAGAGCCTTTCTAAGAGTCAGCAGTTGAGAAGTGTCTGAGGTGGGATGTGAGACCAGGTCCTTCTGCTTCTTGCACCATGCTCCATGCTCCCTCAGTCTAGGCCTCAGCTTCCTCAGGGTTGACATGAGGAGATTGGCCTAGGTAGGTGCTAATGGCCCTTCCAGGTGGAAATCTTTGATCCTCTGCTCCTTAGTCCTGCCCTACATCCATTCTAGACCTCCTGACAACATCTGATAGACACGTAGTCCATAATCAGGACAGACTGAAAGCTTTGATGTATAGGCTTTTATGTCCCAAAGGTATTGGAGCACCTCTTTTCATGGTAGGAAAAAGCCCTGGAAACTAAAAGGGCTCTTCCTTCCTGAGGAATGGCTAAATGGCTTGTGGCATAGGAATGCAAGTCAATGTTCTGGTGACACGAGAAGTGACAAAATGGATAATTTCAGGGCATGTGAGAAGACCTCAGTGATGCAGAGCAGAACAACGACAACAACATTATAAAGAAAGACAACTCATCTTTACCCCCAGACCTTCCCTGCTCCCATGTTCTCTATGATATTTGAGGGAACCCACTATAATCCTTTGGATCACTCCAAGTCCCAGTTTATGGGATGCTTAGCCTCACAAGCCAGGTGTTCTCCTGGACTCCTCATCGAATTATCAAAGCCCCTTTTACTTTTGTACTGTCTCTCACATAGGATCCTTTTCTTGACTCTGACACTCCCTCCCACTCCCCTCATAGGACCCAGACCTCATCACCTTCTGTCTTGACTATTTTAATCTCCTGCTTGGATGGAGATGGTGGTGGTCTGTCTGACTTTTAAGACTCTCTCCACTCCAGTTCATCTTCCATTCAACTGTCAAAGGGATCTTCATACAGTAAAATTTTGACCATGCTACCCCCATATTCAATAAATTGCAGTGGCTCCATGTCACCTCCATGATCAAATATGAAAATTTCTGCTTGGCTTTCAAAGCACTTCATACCTAGTCTTGCCTCTCCCCTCTCTCACACACATTTCGAGTCTTCTCAGACCTTGCACTGTCCTCCTCTCATGTATGCTACACTCCAGTGACATTGGCCTGGCTATTCCTCAAACAAGCCACCCCATCTCTTGCTTCTAGGTATTTTCTTCTGGCTGTACCTCATGGCTATGACAATTATCTCTCCTCATGTCTACCTCCTGGCTTCCCCTGACTTCCTTCAAGTCCCATATAAAATCCCACCTCCAATAAGAAGCCTTTCCTGATCTTCCTTAATGATTCAGGAGGGAAATCATTTTCTCTTTTGATGAATTCCAAGCTATCTTTTCTATATTACTTGTACATCATTGTTTATATATGTGTATATATGTGTGTATATATATATATACATATAT
>NC_058130.1:17181267-17194826 GCF_016433145.1 Gracilinanus agilis | reverse complement strand
AGAGAGAGAGGAGAGAGATATATGAAGTAAGAGGGAGAAAGAAATAGAGATAGAGACAAAGAAATAAAGAGACAGACAAATGAGAAAGAGAGAGAGAAAGAGAGAGAGATACAGTCACAGATAGAGACAGAGGGAGAGGGAGAAAGAGATAGAGACAAAGAAATAAAGAGACAGACAGACAAATAGAGAAAGAGAGAGAGAAATGCAAAGGAAGGGAGGGCCTAGGGAACAATTAGTTTTAGAGGGCATGATATAGTCAATAATCTAGCAAAGAAGTGTCCAGTCATGTAGGAGTAGAACCAGGAGAGAGCAGGCTCATGAATATCCAAAGAGTCTCCAAGAGGAGAGGATACTCTAAAGTGCAGAGAGAGGGCATTAAGTATGAGAGAAAATGTTGGACTGGCCAATGAAAAGGTCATTGGTAGCTTTTGGATGGATCAATTTCAGTTGAGGAATGAGGCTATAAAGTAGATGATGCCAGGTGAAGGACTAAGGGAGGAGAGGATGCAGAGACAAGAAATGGAGGCAGGTTTTTTCCCTAGAGGTTTCCCTGGGAAATGGAGGAAGGATATAGGATATTAACTTGAGGGATTGTTAGGACCTCCAGAAGGTTCTTTAAAGATCATGGGGCTCTTTGAAGGTAGTAGAGAAGTTACCATTGTATAGGGAGAGTGTACAGAGAAATGGTTTTAGAGAGAGAAAAGGATTAGTGATGGGCAATGGGATGGAAAAAAGAAGTATGAGATGAATGTGTATGTGAAAGGATGGGCCACGGCAAGGGGAAAAGCTATCTCCTGGCCAGATACTGTGAGAAAGAAACAGAAAGTATGGGATGATGCTAAGGGGTTTTTGAGTTGAAAAGCTGAAGAGTGAATTTAGAGTGAGTAGCTTCAATTTTCATTTTTAAGTATGAGGTAAAGTCTTTAGCTGTAAGAATGGGATGAGGAGGAGGTGTATGAGCCAGGATCCACTGGTAAATATTTAACAACCAGCTCTCTGAGTGAAAAATGTGTATGCAAGAGTAAAGTTTAAGTTACATTATTAATATTTTATCAATGACTTTGTTAAGACTAAACAGTTACTAACATGATGAAGTCTTCCCTCATTTGTAACACTCCCTCATTTCAGAGGTGGACGAGCTCTCTCTGAAAACTTAACAACGATCTTTAGTGATGAGCTGGTACAAATTGCCTCCAGCATTTCCTTTAGGGGAGGGTTGAGGAGATGAGTGAAGGTACAGAATAGCTTCTATGGGGATTGAAAGATGGAATCAATTAAATGTAGGAAAGAAATGTGTTCTTTCTTTGAATTTGTATAACAGGTGCCTGTAGAGAGAAGTTGTTGTCAACATAGTGGGTGGTGTCAGACAAGACTTTCCTCGGTTCTCTGGGAGAAGGAATGATCCAGAAAAATGAGAAGTTCTCCTAGGAAAACCCCTGTTAAGGGGGAACCCCTGAGTTACACGTTCAATTGCAGCCAAATAGATTTTCTCGAAATTGAGGAGAACTGAATTAGCATCAGGGAACCTTGGGAATAAAGTGTTTCTTCTATTTTGTTATCTGCCCATCATTGAAGTCACCTGGTCTAGGAGGAGAAGAAGTGTTGGATTCTAGAAGCCAGTAGACCTTGGGTCCAATGCTAGCTTTTTCACTATTTGTGTGACCCTGGACAAGTCACTGAAATCAGGAGGAGGAGAGGGGCTACCGTTTCCTAGGGTAAATGTCTAGAAGTGTCCAGTATGGGCACCAAGTAAACTACAGTCCAGGCCCTTATGTTATGAAGGCCTTAACTTTTCAGAACCAATAATATGGGCTTCTAAATTTTGCAGTGGCTTAGAACCTGTGTTTGGAAGCACTGAGAACGATTTCAACAGACAATCAGTAGGCACCTGCTACATCCTTGGCACTGATGGGAAGATGCAAAAGTTTTTGTCATTGAGGAGCTTAGAACCTTTAGCCTTTTAGAATCAGAGGCAGTGACAAAATGAATAGAGCATTGAATTTGGGGTCAGGAAGCCCTGAATTCAAATCCTGTCTCAGATAACTTACTACCTGTGTAACCATGGAAAAGTGACTTAATCTCTGTCACAGTTTTATCATCTATAAAGTCAGGATAATAATGGCACCTGCCTTTCTGAGTTGTGAGGATAAACGTGAAAATGTTCTTTAGACCCTTTGCAAACCCTGAAGAACTCTTTGAATGCTAACTCTTGTTAGTTGATAGGAGACAAGACATTCAGGTGATATTTGTTCTGACTCCTTTGGGTTTTCTTAGCAAAGGTGCTAGAGGGGCCTCCTATTTCCTTTTCCAGATCATTTATAGATTCAGAAACTGAGGCAAACAAGGTATAGTGACTTGCTCAGGGTCATAGAGCTAGTACGTGTCAGATTTGAACAGATTTGAACTGACTTTTGGCCTGGTGCTCTATGCACTGGGCCACCTTGCTAGAGAACAATTCCAGGCACTATAGATGCTCTATTCTGAACAAAGGAGATACCACTGTGGGCTGGGAGTACTTCATGGAGGAGAAGCACCTTGTGTTAGGTGTCAGGGGAAGTAACAGAGGAAAGGGCAAGTTCTTTCATTTTACAGATGGGAAAACTGAGCCGCAGAGAAGTTAATTGACTTCCCTAAGAAACAACAGCTGAGAAGTGTCTGGGGTGGGATGTCAAACTAGTTCTTCCTGACTTCTGGTCCATGCTCCATACATTGACCCTCCTGGTTGCCTCTTTCTAGGCCTCAGTTTCCTCAGGGTTCATATGAGGGTGTTGGACTGGATGGATGCTAATGTTTCTTCCAAATGGAAATATATAATGCTATGATCCATTCCAGGCCCCCGACAATACCAGATAGACATGAAAGATTTAAGTTATCTAGGGTCTTACATGTACAAAAGTGTTTGTAGCAGCTCTTTTCATGGTAGGAAAAAATTCCAGGAAATTAAAAGGCTGCCTTTCTCTTGGGGAACGGCTAAGCAACTTATGGTATGTGACTATAAAACAATGTTATGATGGTATAAGAAATGACAAAGTGGACATTTTCATAGGATATAAGAAGATCTCAGCGATGCAGAGCAGAACAATGATAACATTATGAAGAAAGACAATTCATCTTTACTCCAATGACTTGTGGGCCGCCATCTTCCCTATTATTGTCAATGGAACCATTGCTATCCTCCAGATCACTCAGGTCCTCAACTTTAGTGTCCCAGAGGCTCACAAGCCAGGTGCCATCTGGGACTCTTCATTCTCTCTCACCCCTTTATATTCTATTTCTCACCAAGGCTTGTCCATTGTATATTTGTAACATTTTTCACATGTGACCCCTTTCCCTATTCTGGACACACTTCCCCTGTCCCTTCCCTGCATGTCTAGGCTCTCATCATCTTATGTCTTGCCTATTGAGATAGTCCTTTGGGAGCAGGATCTGTCTGTCTCAAGGATTTCCCTATTCCACTCCATCTTCCATGCAGCTCTCAAAGGGATCTTCCTAAAGTAAAATTCTGATGATGTCATTCACTTACTCAATAAACCTCAGTGGCTCCCCATCACTTCCAAGACCAAATATAAAATCTTCTGCTTGGCTTTCAAAGCCCTTAAGAATCTAGTCTTGCCTTTCCTCTCTCATACACACCTTTCTAGTCTTCTGACACTTTACCCCTTACTTTCTCCATGTAGCCTACAATCTAGTGAAATTTTCCTAGATGTTCCTCCTTTATTTTTTCCCCCTGGATAAAGCATAATGCACGGCACATAGTAGGAGGTCAATAAACATTTGTTGATTAACTGAAGGACAACTCTGAAAGATTTAAAAACCCACGATGTGACCAGTTTCCTGTGAATCTATGACTCCAGATGACCTGAAGATGAAGCAGGATACTCACCTCTCTGGAAGAGGAGATAGACCCATGATGTAGAACGAAACATATTTTTGGAAGTGGCCAGTGTGAGAATTTGTTTTCCTGAACAATGTACTTATTGTAAAGAATTTTATTTTATTTTATAAAATTCTTTAATTAAGGGACAGGGAAGTGGCCAGCGATTGATAATAAATGTGGCATAAATAAATCAATGAATAAGTACCAAAAAAAGAAAAGAAAACTAGGGTCCTCTCCAAGCCACAATGAAGGATTAGAGAAGTAGCCTTATGACTGATTCTGCAGGTGGATTGTAAGAGTCAATATCCCTGAAATCAAGCATTACAATTGATTTTGGGGAAGGGGATTATAATGATGACCTGGTACCAATCTCAGTTTAATTGGATTAAAAAACATCCACAAACCATTATTGAGTGCTTAGTCAAGCTTTGAGACTCTCCATATATCTTCTCTGTATCTTATTTGTACAAAATTGTTTGCTTATTGCCTCCTACATTGTACCAGGAACTCCTTAAGAGAAAGAATTGTTCCTTTACCTTTCTTTCCATCAGCAGCAATGCCTGGCAATGGTAAGTAGGTGCTTAATTAATGCTTGTTGGATGACTGACATGCAGAGTGATTGTTAATTATTATTTATTGATCACTGACTTGTCCTGGTGGAAAGTCATTCATAACTCAATGAAATTCTGAGTTATGCCATGCAAGTTCATCCAAGATGGACAGGTCATAGTAGAGAGGTCGGACAAAAGAGGATGGCATCCCACTCCAGTATCTTTGCCTAGAAAACTCTATGGACAGTATGAAAATGATAAGAGTCATGATATCAGAAGATGAGCCCCTCGAATCTGAAGTTCTTCAACATATAATTGGAGAAGAACAAAGTAAAACGAAGTAGCTCCGGAAGGAATGAAGCTCTGCTATGGATGTCTGGTAAGGAAAGGCAAGTCCAATGCTGCAAAGATCAATTCTATATAGAAACTGGAAATGTAAGATTTCTGAACCTGGGTATACTGGATGTGGTCAAACAGTGGTGTGACGTTTCGGTACTGACCTCCCTAAGTCAGTGAACTTAAATGGATGCAAATGGGTGAATTTAATTACACATATTATACATATTTCTGTGGGTAAGGATCCTCATAGTCAATAAAAGGGTGAGAAAAGCAGGACTGGAATATAATATAAAAATGACAGAATGATATTCAAAAGATCAAGAAGTCAAATCAACTCAATCCTATGTAGAACAACACCTAGAAATAACACACACAAAAGAATGTTACTGTCATCAAAAGGGATTGGAATGCTAAAGTAGGAAATCAAAAGATCATTGGAATACCAGGCAAGATTGGCCATGGAATACAAAATGAAGCATGGCGGAGACTAATGGGTCTTCGTCAAGAGAGCTCACTGGTCATAGCCAATACTCTTTTTCAATATCCATAAAGCAATTCTACGCATGGACACCATCAGATGGTCAATACTGAAATCAGATTGATTCTATACTTTGCAACCAAAGATGAAGAAACTCTATGCAGTCAGTTAAAACAGGACCTAGAGCTGACTGGGGCTGAGATCATGAGCTTCTTAGTGCAAATTTAGAT
Source organism: Gracilinanus agilis (assembly GCF_016433145.1). NCBI lineage: Eukaryota > Metazoa > Chordata > Mammalia > Didelphimorphia > Didelphidae > Gracilinanus > Gracilinanus agilis. The sequence continues at coordinate 17,189,351 of NC_058130.1, read as the reverse complement.
TTAATTGGAAGAAAGTAGGGAAAATCGTAAGGCCATATAGGAATGGCCCTTAGGAATAGGAAATAGATTAGAGGTAAAGAAAAGATTAAAGAGATTAGAACTGATAGAGTCCCTGCAGAGGTTCATCATATTGCACAAGAGACAACAACAAAATACCCCCCTGCCCCAAGAAGAGCAAGAAAGCAAAATGGCTGTCTGATAAGGCTTTAAAATAGCTGAGGAAAGAAGGAAAGTGAAAAGCTAGAGAGAGAGAGAGAAAGATGTACCAATCTGAATGCAGAATTCCAGAGACTAGCAAAGAGCTGAGAAAGTTTTCTCAAATGAGCAATGCAAAGAAATAGAAGAAAACAACAGAATTGGAAAGATAGGAGACTAGCTGTCTGTTGTGTGGCCTTTCCCCTCCCCACAGGGAGGGTTCCTATTCTCTCTTGGCTTTCCAACACAGAACAATTGTTTTTTTTTTAATTCTTTTTTTAAACCCTTACCTTCTGTCTTGGAGTCAATACTGTGTATAGGTCCCAAGGCAGAAGAGTGGTAAGGTTAGGCCATGGGGGTCAAGTGACTTGCCCAGGGTCACACAGCTGGGAAGTGTCTGAGGTCAGATTCGAACCTAGAACCTCCTGTCTCTAGGCCTGGTTCTCAATCCACTGATCTACCCAGCTGCCCCCCCCAGAACAATTGTTTGTCCCTCCTCAGATTTCTCATAGCACATTGACTGGGCCTTTTCTTTACATTAAATGTATCCTATTTTGTAACCCAGTTCTTTGTGTACATGCTTTCTGTATCCTCCCCCATTAGACTATGCCTTATTTCATTTTGGATGATTAAAACTTGGTGTAGTACCAAAATCCTCAACTTGTTTTGTGGGAAGGTTTCGTTGGTCATCCTAGGAAACCTATGGAGCCCATCTAAGAAGGATGTTTTTTAATTAATTGACAGAAATGCTCCATTTATGTTAGAAGTTAAGGAAAATGAAGATGTAATGTTTTCCCATCTAATTTTACAGATCGCCCATCTCCCTGAAATCCAACCATGGGCCATGAGTTCAGGCTCTTGGTCTAGTGCATTGCATATGTGTGGCAAAATCTCCCAAGAACAAGACCTACCCCTTCCCTGACCTCATAAACCCCAGGGACGTACCTGGGATGGTGTGCATGTAAAGATGAAAGGTATGTGAATTTTTAAACTTAACTGGTGGATTGGGTGAATAGGGCATGGGTTTGTGCTCCTGAAAGAGAGAGGTATGAAAAGCTGGATTTGTGAGATGAGGGATGTAAGATGTGATGGGAGAAGATGGCAGAATGCTAGAACAAAGGAGAAACCTCTCTGAGAGTTTTTAGTTGATTGTGTGCCACCAGAGCTGGGGTGGGGGACAAGAGGGGCCTCAAAAGGACAATGAATCTCCACGATGGTCCACCCGACCCCCACACTCCTGGTCCCCCTTTGAGCTGGAGGAAGAGTGTTGCTAGGGAACATTGGAGCAGGTTTAGAGAAACTTCAGCCAATGAGAACTCAGGAATGATCTGCAGACACTTTTGCCAGAGACTAAGTGGCTCATTATATAGACCAGGAGAAAAAGGTTGTTACTGTTAACTCTATGGGTTCTGAGACAGGTTTGGGTTTCATTGGATTGTTATGGAAACCAAACACAGAGAGACATAGATACATCTATACATACACACATATTTATATTTATATATATGTAAAAAACATAAATGAAATGTTAATAGACATATTCTCAAATTGATCTGGAATTGCTTTGTGTTAGGGAATCCAACAGGTAAGGACCCCCTCTCTATCAATATTGCATTTGGCCATCTTCTCTCCTATTTATATTCTGGGGGAGGTGCTTAGAGCTCAGAGGTTAAGGGACTTTCTTAGGAGAAGAGGAACTTGAAACTGAGTCAAATTGGTTTTGAAAATGGCTACTGGGATATGTGGGAAAAATAAGGAATTCTGTTATGGATTTCAAAGTATTAGCATTTTCATGTTCATAGGTATTTCAGCAGTTATTTAGTCCAATTCTGGTACTAAAGGAACCCCGACTATAACATACATATTAAGTTGTCCTCCATCTTCTACTGGAAGACCTCCAAGTTGGTGGCTCCTCATAGTTAATAGGGCCATAGATTCAGAGCTGGAAGGGAAGTTAGAAGTCAACCAGTCCTTTCCCTCCATTTTATAGGTAAAGAAACTGAGCCTCAGAGCAGTGAAGAACCTTCCCTAATAGTCAGCAGCAGAGAAGAGTCTGAGGTGGGATGTCAAACCAGGTCTGCCTGCCTCCTGGTCCATGTTCCATGCATTGCTCCACCTGGTTTCCTTTGACTAGGCACCAGCTTCCTCAAGGTTGAAATGAAGGAGCTGGACTAGGTAAGTGCTAATGATGGATGGAAATCTTTGATCCTCTTATTTTGTTCCTGTCCTCCATCCATTCCAGTTCTCCTGATAATACCTGATAGACCCACAGTCTATTGCCAGGACAGGCTGAAAGCTTTGAGGTATCTAGGCTCTCATTTGGATAAAATTATTTGGAGCACCTCTTTTCATAGAAGGAAAAAACTCTGGAAACTAAAGGGCTGCCACCCTCCTGGAGAATGGCTAAACAACTTATGGCAGAAAATGTAATATAACTTTATGATACCTTAAGAAAGGAAAAAATGGACAATTTCAGAGGATATAAGACCTTAGTGGTGCAGAGCAGAATAATGATAGCAATATTATAAAGAAAGACAACTCATCTTTAATCTCAGATCCTCCCCGCCACTATCTTCCTTTTTATTGTCTGAGAGACCATTTTCATCCACCAGATCACTTGAGTCCCCAACTTCAGTGTCTCTGGGGCTCACAAGCTAAGAGACTCCTGTCTCTCACCTATCTTTGCTTTATCTCTTGCCAAGGCTTGACCCTTGTACTTTTGGAGCATCTTTCACATATTACCCCTTTATTGACTCTGACACCCCCCCCCAATTGCTAATCCCAATTTAATTGGAATCAATCAATAAACAAACATTTATTAAATGCTTAGACCCTTCTCTTTGAGAGTCTCTTGTTTGTACATAGTTGTTTGCCTGTTCTCTCACCCATTAGACTGGGAGCTACTTAAGAAAAGGAACTATCCTTTTTCCTTTATTTACTTCACCAGTAGTGCCTGACACATCATAGACCCTTAATGAATGCTTGTTTACTCACTAACCTATAGAGGTAGCATTTTTGGATCCCAGTTTGGATCACTTCTTTGTCCTTGGGAAGAAATTTTCACAGCTTAATGATAACATGGACTATGCTATGCAAGGTTACCTAAGATGGACAGATGACAGTGGAGATTTCAGACAAAAGATGATTCACTAGAGAAGGAATTTCCAAACCATTCCAATATTTTTCTAGGAAAATCCCGTGGACAGGATTTAAAATAATAAAAGATATGACATGGGAAGATGAGTCACTCAGGTGAGTAGGTGTCCAACATGCTGCTGGAGAAGAAAAGACAACTACTAATAGCTTCAAAAAAACAAAATGATTTCACCATAGCAGAAAGGAAGCTCCAGACTAGATTTGTCTGGTGAAGAAAGGATGTCCAATGCTGCAAAGATTAATACTGTATAGGAACCTGGAATGTAAGATCTATGAACCAAGGTAAGCCAGATGTGGTCAAACAGGAGATGGAAAATTTAGAGATTGACATCTTGGGTATCAGTGAACTTAAATAAATGGGAATGAGTGAATTTAATTCAGGGGATCATTATATATGCCATTGTGGATGAAAATCTCTTAGGAAAAATGGAAAAGCAGTACTGGAATATAATCTCAAAAATGACAATCATATCTGTCCCAATCCAAGGCAAACCTTTTAATATCACAAGTAATACAAGTCTATGCTCCAACCACTGATGCCAAAGAGGTTAAGCATACTCAACTCTATAAAGAACTACATTTTCTAGAAATTACACTAAAAAAAGAGATATCACATTAATCATGGGGGATTGGAATGCTAAAGGAGGAAATCAAAAGATCATTGGAATACCAGGCAAGGTTGGCCATGGAGTACAAAATGAAGGAGGGTAGAAATTAATAAAGTTTTGTCAAGATAACTCACTGATCATGGCAAACACCTTTTCAACAATTCATAAGGCAGCTCTACACATGAACATCATCAGATGGTCAATATTGGAATTAGATTGATTCTATTCTTTGCAGTCAAAGATGAAGAAGCTCTATATGGTCAGTTCAAGATCTGGAGCTGACTATCTCAGATCACAAGTTTCTTATTGCAAAATTTAGACTTAAATTGAAGATCGTAGGCAAAGCCACCAAACCATATAGGAATGACCTAAATAACATCCCTTAGGAATATGAAGTGGAAATGATGAATAGATTTAAGGGATTAGATCTGATAGAGAGAGTGCCTGAAGATCTATGGACAAAGGTTTGCAACATTGCACAGGAGGCAGCAACAACCCCTCCCACCCCCAAAAGAAGAATAAGAAAGCGAAATAACTCTGAGGAGCTTATCAAATTGCTGAGGAAAGAAAGAAAGGTAAAGTAAAGGTAAAAAAGAGAGGGAAAGATATACCCAATTGAATGCAGAATTCCAGAGAATAGTAAGGAGACATAAGAAAGTTTTCCTAAGTGAGCAATGCAAAGAAATAGAAGAAAACAATAGAATGGAAAGACAAGAGTAATTGTCAAGAAAATTAGAGATATCAAGGGAATGTTTTTATGTCAAAATGGGCATGATAAAAAGATAAAATGATAGGCACTTAACAGAAGTAGAAGAGATTAAGAGGAGTTGTGCCAAGAATACACAGAAGAATTACACAAGAAAGATCTTAATAATCAGTGAAAAGCACGATGGTGTGGGTGCTGTTCTTGAGTCAGACATCCTGGATGATGAAGTTGAGTGGGGCTTAGGAAGCACTGGTAAGAATCAAAATAGTGGAGGTGATGGAATTCCAGCTGAGCTATTGAAAATCCTAAAAGATGTTGCTGTTAAAGTGCTGCACTCAATCTGTCAACTAATATGGAAAACTCAGCAGTGACCATTGGATTGGAAAAGATCAATCTATAGTCTAATCCTAAAGAAGGACATATTTTTATTTATCAGTTTTTTTCTGGAGTTGGCCATTCAGAATTGTTCTTGAAATACTATTTTGTTGTTTCATATAATGTTTTCTTGATACTTCTTATTTTTCACTTCATAATTTTATATTTTTCTATGCTTTAAAAACATTAACCTGCTCATCATCATTTCTTACGGCATTGTAGTATTCCATCGCAATCACACAGCACAACTTGTTCAGCCATTCCCATACTGATGGGCACCCCTTCAGTTTCCAGTTTTGGGCCACTACAAAGAGAGCTGTCATAAAGGTTTTAGAACATATCAGTTCTTTTCCTTTTTCCTTGATCACCTTAGGAAAAAGACCTAATTGTGGTATTGCTGGGTCAAAGGGTGTAAGCATAGTTTAATAACTCTTTGGGCATAATTCCTGATTGCTCTCCAAAATGGTTGGATTAGTTCACAGCTCTACCAACAGTGTTGTTAATGTCCCACTTTTTCCCATATTCCATCTACCATTCCTCACTGTGTCTTTTTAATCTCTTTAGCCAATCTGATAAGTGTGAGATGATATCTCAGAGTTGTTTTGATTTGCATTTCTCTAATCAATAATTATTTAAGGCACAGTGAGGTGGCTTAGTGACGAGAGCCAGGCCCAGAGATGGGAGATCTTGGGTTCAAATATTTTCCCAGACACTTCCTAGCTCTGTGACTCTGGGCAAGTCACTTACCCCTACTGCCTAGCCTTTCCTGCTCTTCTGCCTTGGAACCAATAACAGTATTGATTTTAAGATGAAAGATCATGGTTTAAAAATGATGTAGAACGCTTTTTCATATGACTATATATGTGTGGGGATTCTTAATGCTTTTTTAAGTCATTATTTGACCATCCAGGGAAGCCTATAGACCACGTCTCAGAAGAATGCTTTGAAATAATTGAAGGAATTGCTATGTTTCAGTTAAGAGTTGAGGGATGATAAAAAGGAAAATTTTTTCCCCATCTAATTTTAATGGCCTCTCCACCCCTCTGAAATCTATCCATGGGTCAGAGAGATTAAGACCCACAGTCTAGTGCACTGCATAAGTGTGATGAGATCTTTCAGTAGCGAGACCAGCTCATTTTTTCCCCAGCCATTCTGTCACCTCATAAATCCCAGTTATGCTCCTGGGTTTGTGGGGAAGGATGAAAGATATGTGGCTTTTCAGACCTAATTGGCGGGTTGGGTGGATGGGCCATGAGGCTAATGTTCTCGCAGGACAATTCTGAAAGGCCAGGCTTGTACCTTCGAGAAGAGAAGATGGCAGAATTATAGAACAAAGGAGAAATCTATGAGAGTCCTCGGTTAATTCTATGCTGCCATAGTTGAGGCAGGGGAGACGAGGGCCCTGGAATAGAAAATGAAGCTCCATGCTTGTCCACCCCACCCCCACACTCCTGGTCCCCCTTTGAGTTGGAGGAAGAGCGTTGCTAGGCAACGTTGGAGTGGGTTAAGAGGAACTTCAGCCAATGAGAATCCAAGAATGATCTGCAGACACTTTCTGCAGAGACTGAGTAAGTGGCTCATTATACAGACCAGCAGAGAAGGCTTGTTGTTTTTAACTCTATGGGGTCTGACACAGGTTTGATTTTCACTAACTTGTCAAGGAAAAGAATCAAGAAAGCAAGCATTTATGAAAACGGCCATTTTCCCTGCCCTGTGCTCAGCCCTGGGGACACAAATATATAAAGCTTTTAGACACACACAGAAGTGTGTGTAAATATATATACACATATGTATATATTTATTTATGTTTATATACATATTTGTGTATACATGTGAAAAACCCAAGTGAAATATAAATAAGCATATTCTCAACTCCACCTGTAATTTCATTGCTATAGGGAACTCTGAGATGAAATCCTGTATTTGGGGTACCTGCTATCCAATTTATAGTTTGGGAGAAATACTTAGAGCCCAGAGGTTTAGGGACTTTCCCAAGAGAAGAGGGACTTGAACCTTAGCCAAACTGGCTTTGAGACTGGCTCCCCATCCATTCAAAGGCTTGTTGATAAAGGCTTAAAAAGAACAAATGAAAGGGAATTAAATACAAGGGTGTCAGGGAAGGAAGTAGGGAAGAAGTAGGGAAGAAGTAAGTGTGGGGTGAGAAAAGGAAGGCTTCAGGGAGAAGTGCTTGAGTTGAGTCTTGAAGGAAAAGAAACGTTCTGAGGCAGAGGTGAGGAGAGAGTTCATCCTAGACATGGAGAATGACTAGAAATGCAGAAAGACAGGAGATGCAAGATCAGTTATGAAGAACAGAGAGAAGGCCAGTTTGCCTTGGAGAATTCAAGATGGTGAATAATTTCCAATGAGGTGGGGAAGATATATTGGGGCCAGATGGTGTTCAACCTAAAAAGCTAACCGGAGAACTTTATATTTTATCCTAGAGGTCACAGGGAGCCATTAGAGTAGGAAAGTGAACTTAAGGAAAATTATTTAGCCAGCTGCTGGGTAGAAGATGGCCTGGAGTGGAAAAAGCCTGGAGGTAGGCACACCAGTTAGGAGGCTGTTGCAATGATCTGAGTGGGAGCCGATTAGGTCATGAATTAAAATGAAGGCTATGGAAGTACACAGCAGGGATCAGATGCAATAGCCATGGTGTAGGTATAAATTGGCAAGATTGGGTAACTGATTGGACATGGAGAGTGAGACAGTGTGAAGACTTGAGAAAAATACCAACGTTGTGAATTTGGGAGATTGGAAAGATGGTGGTGCTTCCAACAGAAATAGGGAAACTTGGAAACAGGTGGGAAAGAGAATGAATTCTGTTTTAGACCTCATGGTATCAAAGGATTTTAAAGTGCACAGGACTCTCAGCAGCCATCTAGTCCATGTAATAAAGGGATTCCCATTATACTCTTGTTCCTTCTCTCTCTGTCTCTGTCTCTGTCTCTTTTTGTAATGTAATGGTTTTGTACAGAAATAAACCAGGTTATCTAGAAAAGAGAGAGAGAGAGAGAGAGAGAGAGAGAGAGAGAGAGAGAGAGAGA
>NC_058130.1:17079739-17171269 GCF_016433145.1 Gracilinanus agilis | reverse complement strand
TATATATATATATATATATATAGAGAGAGAGAGAGAGAGAGAGAGAGAGAGAGAAGACAGTTTTATAGAGAAGTAATGGATGAGTTGTGGTAGTCTATTGGGAAAAAAGAAGCATGAGATAAAGGGCACATGAGTGGTTTTGGTAAGGAGAAAGATTATTTCCTAATCAGATATTGGGGGAGAGAAGTAGAGAGTGGGGAGTGATGCCAAGGGGTTTTGAGATGAAAAGAAAGGTCTGAAGAGGGAGTTCATAGTGACTTTGGTTTTCTTACTGAAGTAAGAGGCAAAGTCCTTAGTTGATAGAATGAGATTAGAGGGAGTTGTGTAAGCTGAGGTGTGCTGCTAACTGTTTAACAATTAGTTCTCTGAAAGAAAAAAAAGTATGCATCACATATTTATATGATCAATATTTTATTGTTGACTTTCTTAAGTCTAGACAATCAACAAAACAATAAATTTGGCCTAGGTTTGCAGCATTTCCTCATTTCTGAGGTGCACATGATCACACTGAAAAGGGAACAACTGTCTTTAGTGACCTAATACAACTTGGCTCCAGCATTCTCCTTTGTGGGAGGGTTCAGGAAATGAGTAAAGGTTTGAAATAACTTCTGTGAGGAGTCCCTGAAATACAGGAAATCAACTTGTTTTTTCTTCGAATTTTGTGCCCCAGGTGCCTTCAAGGGAAGTTGTCAGCAAAGTAGGTGATGTCTGTCAAGACTTTTCTAGATTATTTGGGAGAAGCAATGATGGAGAGAAAATAGAAGTCCTCAAGAGAAAACCCTGGCCTCCTTATGAAAAGGGGACTCCCCCCGAGTTATACACAAAATAACTTTGCCAAATAGATTTTCTCAAAATTAGAGTGAGCTCAATTAGGGTATCTGGAAGAGAATCTGTTCATTTCATTTTGTTACCCACCCATCACTGAAGTCACTTTGTGTAGGAGGAGAGCCGAACTCTAGAAGCCATTAGGTCTTGGACCCAATCCTTGCTCCCTCACTATTTTTGTGTCCCTGGACAAGTTATTGAAATTGGGAGGAGGAGAGGGGCTGTCATTTGCTAGGGGAAATCTCCAACTCTTTCATTTGGGCACCAATTAAGTAAACTGTAGTCTAGATCTTTATGTCATGGGGGTCCTGATACATCAAGAATAATAATATGGGCTTCTAAATTTTGCAGTGGCTTAGGGCCTGTGTTAAAATATTGAACTGAGTGCTGAGAACTAATTCAACAACCATTCAGTGCTTCTTACTCTAAAAGGACCAAAATGCCTTCATGATGTTAGGATAAATATACAGAGTACTTGACTGTGGCTGATCAAATCAACATGAACTTTGAAGGCTCTACTCTAGGTTTGGCATTAATAGGTTGTATGGACATCTTCGATGGAGTTGTCTAAATTTGTGCAGCTCATGTTTCTTCTGGGCTACTGTAATTCTGCTTGGCTCATACAACACAGTGCCTTGTTTGGTGCAGGCATGCCATGTTGGATGGTCTTGTGTTGGTGTCTTCCATGTCCCACATTGGATATCAAGGTTCTTCAGAGACCTTGGGTGTGCTGTCTTTGTTTTGCTCTTCCCTCCTTGTGAGTGTTTTCCTTACATGACCTCTCTATAAAACAATTTTTTAGGCAAACTTATATTTGGCATCCAAACAATGTGGCCAACCCATTGGAGTTGTGCTCTCTCTGCAATAGAGTCTGCATATCTGGCAGTTCAGCTCAAAAAAAGACTTCAGTATCTGGTCCCTTATCTTGCCAGGTGATCTTCAGAATCCTGGAAAGACAATTCCAATGGAAGTGATTCAGTTTCCTGTCATGGAGCTGGTACACTGGACTTCAAAGATGTACAACAATGAGGTCAGCACAATGGTTCTATAGTCCTTCAGTTTGGCAGGCAGTCCAATACCCCTTTTCTCTCATACTTTCCTTTGGAGTCTCCCAAACACTGGTCTAGTTTTGTTAATATCTGAGACAACTTCATCATCTCTGTGGATAAGCTTGGAAAGTATAGTGCCAAGGAAACTGAACTTATCCAAAATTTCTCCATTTGCTGTAACTGATTGTTCCAGGTGTGAATGGGACAATGCTGGTTGGTGGAGAACCTCTGTTTTTGGTGGTAATTGGCAGGCCAAAATGAGCACTCTTGGCAAGAAATCAATCCATAATTTGTTGCATCTCAATCTCAGTCTTCATTTATTTGTGAACAGAATGTAGAGCACCAACTCTTCCTTCACTTGAGTCTTGACTTGTAGCCTTTTCAAATGAAATAATTTACTGATTGAGATAGCTGGCCTCATATTCATTGAAGGCATCTGACAATGCACTGAAAAATCCAGATAAAAGTCAGGATGACTCTGGATGCAAAGGAAGGGATGACCTTGGCATCTTCCTTGTCTGATCAAGCTCTAAGCACTTCATAGCCTCTCCAGTTGCCTTTAAGGTCTTTGGAACAAATTGTTTTCATCTGCCCATTCTGTCTGGGGATGTCTTCGCATGCTTGGGGTAGACACCTTCCTAACTCAGCTAAGAGCTTTAAACCTGTCAGTGACCCTCAAACTGGCTTAGCTCATTTGTAGATATGGTTTTACTGGGGTGTGGCTGCCTCATAGGTTACAGCTTCTTGGAGCCAGAAGTGAAAGCTGGGGGGCAGAAGGATACCAAAGTTGGAAAGCAATTCATGCTTGGCAGCCCACACCACACAGAGGTACTAGTCTTCTCTGAACACCCCATTGATCCCAACAAACATTTAGTCAGTACCTACTATATCTCCGGCACTGGGGAAGATGCAAAAATATCTGACATTAAGAAGCTTAGAATCTGTTAGAATCATTAGAATTTTAGAATCAGGGATGACACAATGAATAGATCGCTGAATGTGAGGTCAGGAAGACATGAGTTCAAATCCTATCTCAGACATTTCTTATTCTTTTTTTTTTTTTTTTAAACCTTTGTACTTCGGTGTATTGTCTCATAGGTGGAAGATTGGGCAATGGGGGTCAAGTGACTTGCCCAGGGTCACACAGCTGGGAAGTGGCTGAGGCCGGGTTTGAACCTAGGACCTCCTGTCTCTAGGCCTGACTCTCACTCCACTGAGCTACCCAGCTGCCCCCCATTTCTTATTCTAAGAGGGACAAAATGTAACACTAGCTATGTGATCTTGGACAAAAGACTTAACATTTTTTTTGTCCCGGTTTCATCATTTATAAAATGGGTAAAATAATAGTACCTGCCTCCAAGGGATGTGAAGATTAATATAAAAATATTTAAGTTCTTTGTAAGGCTTAACATGCTCTATCAATACTATTACCATTAGCTCAGTGGAGTAATGACATGCATGTGATAACAAGAATATAGTTCAAGGCCCTATCTATGCTCTAGAACTTCTGAGTAAAAAAGAGACCACTGTGGGTTGGACTTATTTTATGGAGGAGAAACATTTTGAATTAGGTGTCTGGGGAAATCACAGAGGAAAGAGGAAATTTTGGAAGTAGGAATGGGTCTGAATTATCTGAGGATTCCTGAAGAGCAGGATTTCTTCCAATGCTTTAGAAGAGTTAGTTTGTAGTTGTAGGAAGAGGGAGAAAGAAAGAGAAAGTTTTGAATCCTAGGATCATAGATAATAGGGACAGAGAATCAGAGCTGGCAGAGAACTTAGAGGTTCACAAGTCCATTTCTCCCATTTTACAGATGGAGAAACTGAGTTTCAGAGAAGTTAAGTGGCTTCCCTAAGATCCAACAGCAGAAGAATATCTGAGGTGGGATGTCAAACCAGGTCTTCCCAAGTCCTGATCCATGCTCCACGCTCTGTCCCACCTGACTGTGCCTCTGTCTAGGCTTCAGTTTCCTTAAAGTTGAAATGAGGGATTTGGACTGGGTACATGCTAATGGCCCTTCCAGATGGGAATCTTTGATCCTGTGATTCTTGCTTCTGTCCTTCATCTAAGCCAGGCCCCCCTGATAATACCTGATAGACACACAGTCCATTTCCAGAAAGCTCTGAGATATTCAGGACCTTATGTGGACAAAAATATTTGGAGCAGCTCTTTTTGTAGGAAAAATTCTTGGGAATTAAATGGGTGCCTCCCTTCTAGGGAATGGCCAAACAGCTTATGGCATATGAATGTAATACAGGGTTATGAGGTCATAAGAAATGACAACAGGGACAGTGTCAGAAGATGTGAGAAGACCCCAGAGACAAAGAGCAGAACAATGACAACATTAAAGAGAGACAACTCATCTTTACCCCCAGACCTGCTCTGCCATGATCATCCCTATTATTGTCCAGGGAATCACTATCATTCTCCAGATCACGTAGGCCCTCAAAGACATTACACAAGCCTTGTGCCATCTTAGACTCCTTCTCATTCCTCTATATTCTGTCTCTTGCCAAGACTTGTCCATTGTACTTTTGTAACATCTTTCATATATGGCCCCTTTCCCCTACAATGGACATTCCACATCCTTTTTCCCTGCCACATCCAGACACTTCATCACCTCATGCCTTGACTAGTGCAATAGCCTCCTTGGATGGAAGAGGAGAATTTTTGCCTGCTTCAAGTCTCTCCCTATTGCAGTTCTTCCTCCATTCAACTACCAAAGGGATTTTCCTAAAGCAAACAACTGTTACTCCTATACTCCATAAACTGCAATGCCTCCCTATCACCTCCAGGATCAAATATGAAATCCTTTGCTTGGCTGTCAAAGTCCTTCTGAACTTAGCTTCTCAGACCCTACTTCCTCCATGTACCCTACACTCCAGTGACACTGGCTTTGTTGTTCCTTAAACAAGATACCCCATCTCAAAATTCTAGGCATATTTTCTCTAGCTTTCCCCCTGACTATTGCAATCCTTTCCTTTTCATATCTGTCTCATGGCTTCCCTGGTTACCTCAAGTCCGAGCAAAAATCCCACCTTCTACAGGAAGCTTTCCTGATCTCCCTTAATGATTCAGGAGAGAAATCCTTCCTTTTTTGGATTATTCCAAGCGATCCCATCGATATTGTTTGTACATAATTCTTTGTTTGTTTTCTATCTCAATTAGACTGTCATCTCCTCAAGAAAAGGGACTGGTTTTCCTTTCTTTGTCTCCTAGGACTTAGCCTAGTGCCTGGCACATAGGAGGTGCTCAATAAATGTTTATTGATTAGGTGACTGACAACTCTGAAAGACTTAAAGACTTAGGACTGTGATCAGTGCCCTGTGAATCCAGAGATGCCAGAAGTCCTAAGGGTGAAGCAGGGTGCCCACCTCTCTGGAGGAGGAAATGGACTCAAGATGCAGAACGAGACTGATTTTTGGAGATAGCCAATGTGGGAAATTGTGTTACTGATCTGTGCATATTCATTATGAGGATTTTTATTTTATTTTTACTTGTTCAATTGTGAAAAGGAGAAGTTGAGGGGGATTGATACTGAATTTAGTAAATATAAACAAATGAATAAATGAAAAAGTGAAAACTAGAGTCCTCTCCAAGTTACAAAGAAGAATTGAGTGATAGCTTTGTTAATGATTATGCAGCAATGTTTTAGCAGTCGATACCTCTGAAATCAAGTATCAGAACTGATTTTGGGAAGGGGATTTTAATAATGATTTGGTGCTAGTTTCAACTCATTTAGATTCACCTAATCCATAAGCATTTATTAAGTGATTAGTGCCTTTTCTTTGAGATTCTCTCCAATTTATTCTTGTTTATATAGAGTTTGCTTGTTGACTTCCCCTATTTGCCTGGGAGTTCCTTGAGATCAGGAATTGTTCTTTTGCCTTAATTTCCATCACCAGCAGTGCCTGGTACTTAGGAGGCCCTTAATTGATGCTTATTGAATGACTGACTGACCAATAGAATGAGCATATATTAAAACCTTCCTATGTCCTAAGGACTGTGCTGGATGAGGGAATGACAAATGCAGAAAACAAAAGGTATCATGGCTGTACCTAAGCCTATTGAGATTAGCTGCTTCGTGAGTATCCTTTACCCTCCCCACAAAGAGTCTCCATCCTCTTTTTGGCTATTTACCACAGAAGAGTCATCTGCCCCTTCTCAGATTTCTTACAGCACTTTGCCTGGACCTTAACATTGAACACATCCTCCTTTGGATCACAGTTCTTTGTGAACGTGCTTTCTATATCCTTCCCCATTAGACTGGAAGCATTTCTGGGGGAAGGATTATTTCTTGTTTTAACCTTGTATCATCAAGGCTCAGTTCAGTGTAGGGATTTTTTTTAAACCCTTAATTTCGGTGTATTGTCTCATAGGTGGAAGAGTGGTAAGGGTGGGCAATGGGGGTCAAGTGACTTGCCCAGGGTCACACAGCTGGGAAGTGTCTGAGGCCGGGTTTGAACCCAGGACCTCCTGTCTCTAGGCCTGACTCTCACTCCACTGAGCTACCCAGCTGCCCCCTGAGTGTAGGGATTTTTAACCAGTTTTAGTCATGGAGCCTTTGGTCATCCAAGGAATCCTGTGGACCCCTTCTCAGAAGAATGCTTTTAGATAATTGAAGAAAACTCCATTTCAGTTAGAGGTTAGGGAAAAGAAAGATGTAGTTTTCCCCCATTTAATTCGACAGAATCCTCTGCCCTTAAATCTAACCCTAATGCACAGTTTAAGACCTTCTTGTCTAGTGCATTGCACATGCCTGGCAAGATCTCTGGGTTGGGTGAATGGGGCTTGGAGATTATGCCCCTGAAAGAGGACTCTGGAAAGTTAGGCTTGTTCATGTGAGGAGAGAAGATGGCAGAATTATAGAACTAAGGAGAAACCTTTAGGAAAGTCTTTGGTGGATTCTGTGCTGCCCTAGCTAGGAGAGGGCACACTAAGGTCCTGGAATAGACAATAAAGTTCCATGATAGTCCACCCCACCCCCATAGTCCTGGTCCCCTCTTTGACTTGGAGGAAGAGGGTTGCTAGGTAACATTGTCGCAGGTCTATAGAAACTTCAGCCAATGAGAAGCCAGGAATGATCTGCAGACACTTTGCAGAGATTGAGTAAGTGGCTCATTATACAGCCCAGCAGAGAAGGGTTTTTGTTGTTAACTCTCTGGGTTCTGAGACAGATTTGGTCTTTGTTTGTCTGTTAAGGTAAACAGGCAAGAAAGAAAGCCTTTATGGAAGCTGCCATGTTCACTGCCTTGTGCTAGACCCTCAGGAGAAAAATAAATACAGGAGTATACACACATATACCTGCATATATGTATATGCACATATATACACACACATGTCTACATAGATCTGTACTTAGATATATGTATACTTATATATAAATAAAACAACAAAATGAACAGTGAATGGATAGCTTCTCAACCCCTCTCTCTATTATTTGGGCACCTTTTCTTCAATTTATATTCTGGGGGACATACTTTGAGCCCCAGAGGTTAAAGGACTTTCATCCTGGGCCAAAAACGACTTTGAGATTGGCTATATATCCTTCCATAAAGGCATATATAAGGCAAAAAGAAAACAAAATGCAAGGTGGTTAAATAGAAGGGATTTAGGTAAGGTGTTAGAGAAAGAGGGCATCGGCAGGTATGGGATCAGGAAAGGAAGGCACCAGGGAGAAGTGCTTGAGTGGAGTCTTAAGGAAAAGAAGGCATCTATGAGCCCCAGGTGAGGAGGGAGGGCATTCTAGGCATGGGGACTGGCCAGGAGAAATGCACGGAGACAGGAGATGAAAGGTTGTTTGGGAGGACCAGAGAGAAGGAAAGTTTGTCTTGGAGAGTTCGAGAGGGGGAGTAATAATGTCCAGTGAGGTGGGGAAGGTAGATTGGGGTCAGCTTGTATTAGGCTAAAGATCTAACTGAAAGAAGTCATATGTTATCCTAGAGGCAATAGGGAGCCCCTAGACATTATTGAGTAGGAGAATGACAAGGTCAGATCTGAGCTTAAGGATCACTTAATCACTTTGGCAGCTGCTAGTTTGAGGATGGTCTGGAGTGGGGAAAGACTGGAGGAAGAGACAGCAGTTGGGGGACCATCACCATCATCAAAGTGAGCAATGATGAGTTTATGAACTAAGATGAAGACTATGTGAGTAGAGAGCAGGGTTCAAGAAATACATGACAAGGGGGAAGTTGGGTGGCTCAGTGGATTGAGACAGGCTCAGAGATGGGAGATCCTGGGTTCAAATCTGGATTCAGACACTTCCTAGCAGAATGACCCTGGGCAAGTTACTTAACCCTCATTGCCTAGCCCTTATCACTCTTCTGCCTTGATTGGTTCCAAGACAGAAGGCAAGAGTTAAAAAAAAAAGAAACACATGGCAAGATGTGCTAATTATTGGACATGTAGAGTGAGGAATTGAGGATAATATGAAGGTTTTGGATTTTAGAGGCTGGAAAAAATGGTGGTGCTTTCAACAGAAAAAGGGAAATTTGGGAGGCATGAGGGAATGTGGGCAAAAAGAATGAATTCTGTGATGTACCACTCCATATCAAAGAAAATTAAAGTTAGTCAGGATCTCAGTCCAATTCATGAGCCAAAGGAATCTCCACTATAACATAACTAATAGGTAGCTATTAATCTTTTGCTGCAAGACCCTCCTGTAGGCAGCCCATTCCATTTTGGTACTTTCTGGAAAGCTCTCCTTGTTAGGAAGTTAGGCAGTTTTTATGGACAGTGAATCTTGATTTGCTTCTTTGCAATTTCAACCCTATTCCCCCGCCCCCCAGTTCTGCCTTCTGGAATCAAGCAGAACCCTTTCTCCCATGACATCTCTACTAGCACTTGAACACGGCTCTCATGTGCTGCTATTTCCTTCCTCTAGGCTGAACATCCCCAGCTTGTTCAGTGGGTCCCTATGTGTCAGGAACTGATGACCCTTCCCCGTCTTGGGTGCTCTTCTCTGGATATACTCCACCTTTCTTTGCATTTTGTGGCCCAGGTGCCCATTAGGTAAGTTGCTGTCGGCATACTAGGTTGTGTCAGACAAGAACTTCCCAGATTATCTGGCAGGAGGAATGATCCACAGGAACGTTCAATAGGAATCCTGGCCTCTTTGTTAAGGAGTAGCCCTGAGGTATGCCCTCAATTGTTGCCAACTAAAGTTTCTCAAAATTTAGGCGAACTGAATTAGCCTTTGGAACTTTGGTGATGAGCCCAGTTTCTTCCATTTTGGAACTTGCCCATCATTGAAGTCACATGGTCCACAAAGAGAAGAAGTACTGAATTCTAGAAGTCAATAGACTTTAAGTCCAGTACTGGCTCTTTCACTAACTATTTGTGTGACCCTGGGCAAGTCACTGAAATTGGGAGAAGGAGATGGGCTTCTGTTTCCTTGGGGAACTCTCCAATAATGTCCAATATAGTCTCCAATTAAGTAAACTAGAGTCTAGGTCCTTATGTCATGATGGTCTTGATAACATCAGAACTAATGATATGGGCTTTTCAGTTTTACTCTGGGTTAGGAAGAATACTGAACTGAGCACCAGAAACGAATTCAACAATTCTTCACAAATCTCCTACTATACCCCTGGCTCTGTATGGAAGATACAAAAATTTCTGTCATTAAGAAGCTTTGAATCTCGGCAGAATCATTAGAATTTTAGAATCAGAGAGAGTCACTTCAAGAATGTACATCTTGTCTCAGATATTAACTGCATGACTTTGGAAAAGTTCCAATCTCTGTTTGCCTCAGTTTCATCATCTATAAAATGGGGATAATAATATTGCCTGCATCACAGGGTTGTGAGGATAAACATGAAAATATTTAAGCCCTTTGCAAACCTCAAAATGCTCTATGAATGAATGGTGACTCCTATTAGCGGAGAAGAAACAAGATTTCAAGAGAACAATACAAGACCATGTAGATGCTCCAGGACTTCTGAGTAAAAGAGAGGACTGTGGGCTGGACTTACTTCTTGGAGGAGATGCATTTTGAGTTAGGTCTCAGGGAAAGAAACAGAGGAAATGAGAAATTTGAAAATAGGAATGATTCTATTTTGTATGAAGATTACTGGATTAATTCTTTTTTTTTAAATATTTGGGTTTGAGTTCCAAATTCTCCCCCTTCTTTCCTGCTTTTCTCCCTTTTCTCCTCCCTCAGATGGTAAGCACACTGATATAGATTTTATATATAAAACATTTTCCCACATTAGTCATTTTGTGGAAGAGATCTTGAAAAAAAGAAAATGAAGACAGAAAGTGAAATATAGTATGTTTTGGTTCTTTCTGTGGAGGTGGATGTTATTTTTCCTCGGGAAGTCTTTGGGATTGCCTTGGATCTCTGTGTTGCTGAGAATAGTTAGTCTATTCACAGTTGTTCATCATCCGACGTCTCTGTTACTGTGTACGATGGCCCTCTGATTCTGTTCACTTCCTTTGCATTAGAGTTCATGTGAATTTTATGTGTTTTTCTGAAATCAATATCAGAATTTATTCTAATGAATCAGAAGAGTTTGCAGTCAGAGGGGCAGAGAGAGAAAGAGAAAGTTCATAATAGAGACCTAGATTTAGAGCTGGTAGGGAACTTAGAGGTCAACAAATCTGCTGCCTCCACTTTACAGATGGGGAAACTGAGCCTTGGAGAAATTAAATGACTTGCCTGAGAAATATCTGAGAAGGAATGAGAATTCAGGTCTTCCTCACTCCTGGGCCAGTACTCCACGTTTCAACCCAACTGACTGATTCTGTCTAGGCTTCAGCTTCCTTAGAGTTGCATTTGAATGAAATACAATGTTATGGTACCATAAGAAAAGACAAAGTGGATCATTTCAGAGGATAATTGAAGACCTCATTGATGCAGAGCAGAACAATGACAACATTCTCAAGAAAGACAACTCATCTTTACCCCCAGACTCTTCCTCCTAGCATCTTCCTTCTTATTATTAAAGAGATGCCTGTCATCCTCCAGATCACTCAGACCACTCAACAACAATGTTCTGGGGGCTCAGAAACAAGGTGTCATCTTGTCCTCACTCTCTTTGACTCCCTCTAGATTCTGTCTTTCCCCAAGGCAAACTGTACAGATGAGCTACACAAGAAAGACTTTGATATCAGGGATAACCTCAAAGGTGCGATTACTGATCTAGAGTCAGACATCCTGGAAAATGAAGTCCAGGTTAGGAAGCATTGCTAACAATAATATTAGTGGAGGCGGCAGCTGGGTAGCTCACTGGATTGAGAGCCAGGGCTAGAGATGGGAGGTCCTAGGTTCAAATCTGGCCTCAGACACTTCCCAGCTGGGTGACCCTGGGCAAGTCACTTGACCCCCATTGCCTACCCTTACCACTCTTCTGCCTTGGAGCCAATACACAGTATTGACTCCAAGATGGAAGGTAAGGGTTTAATTAATAAAAAAAAATTAAAAAAGAAAAAAAAGAAAAATAAGATTAGTGGAAGTGATGGAATTGCCACTGAGCCATTGAAAATCCTAAAAGATGATGCTGTGAAAGTGTTGCACTCAACAGGCCACCAAAGTTGGACAACTCAACAGTGGCCAACTGGATTGGAAAAGATCAGTCTACAGCTGAGTCCTAAAGAAGGGAAATGCCAAAGAATGTTCAAATTGCCAAACAACTTCCCTCATCTCCTAAGCCAGCAAGATTCTGCTTAACATTATGGAAACTAGGCTTCAGCAGTTTGGGTATCAAGAAATACCAGAAGAGCAGACTGGTTTTCAAAACCAGAGGAACTAGAGACCAAATTGCTGCCCTTGTCTGAATTAAAGAGAAAGCAAGGGAATTCCTGAAAAAAAACCATCTACTTCTGTTTCATTGACTATATTAAAACCTTTGACTATGTGGATCAAAAAAAAATTCAGCAAGTCTTCAAAGAGATGAAAGTGGGATTTCATTTTACTTGTCTTCCTCTCAAAGAAACGAGAGTAGGGGATCATCTTTCTTGTCTCTGGTGGAACCTGAATTTGGGTCAAAAAGCAGCAGTTAAAAACTGAAAATGGAGCAACTGATTGGTCAACATCAGGAAAGTAATACTACAAGGCTGTTCATTGTCACCCTATTTATTTAACTTATATGCAGAGTATATCATGGGAAATGCTAGGTTGGATCCATCATAAGCCAGGATAAAGACTGCTGAGAGATATACCAACAATGTCAACAATCTTCAGACAATACCTAATGGCAGAAAGTGAAGAGAAATTAAGAAGCCTCTTGCTGATGGTGAAAGAGGAGAGTGTAAAAGTTAGCTTGAAGCTTAACAGGAAAAAACCAAACATCATGGCACCTGGACCCATTTTTTCTTGGCAAATAGAGGGTGAAGAAATGGAAATCATCAGATTTTATATGCTAAGTCTAAAAGATCATTGACCTCAGTTGTGAACTTAAAAGATGCTTGCTAATCGGGAGGAAAGTTATGGCAATTCTGGACAGTCTAGGAAAAAGCAGAGCCATCACCTTTCTTCTAATGGTCTTTTATAGGCAAAGTTGTGGTTTTTTCGCTGGTAATGTATGGCTGTGAGAGCTGGCGTATGAGGAAAGCTGAGGGCTCTACAAGTGATGCTTTTGATGGAGGTACTGCAGAAGACTTTTTAGTTTTTAATTTTTTTATTGAAATTTTTTATTTAATTAATTGATTTAGAATATTTTTCCATGGTTCCATGATTCATGTTCTTTCCCATCCTCCCTTCAATGTGTATTTCTACTGGGTTTTACATATGTCATTGATCAAGACCTATTTCCATATTATTAATATTTGCATTAGGGTGATCGCTTAGAGTCTACATCCCCAGTCATGTCCCCATCGAGCCATGCGATCAAGCAGTTGTTTTTCTTCTGTGTTTTGCAGAAGACTTTTTAGAGCCTCTTAGACAGCAAAAAAGATCAGATCATAATTTAATAGTTAAAGAAAATAATTCAGACTATTCATTGGATGATGAAGTGCTGAAGGTGAAACTCAAGTACTTCCGTCACATAACGAGAAGACATGACCCTGATAACTGGGAAAGTTTGAAGGCAAAAGAAGAAGAGAAAAACATAGAATGAGGTGGGTAAAGAGTGTCATGGAAGCAAGGAACATGAGCTTGGACAAACTTCAGGAAATAGTGGAGAAGAGATAAAAAATGAACCACTGAACAACAACAAAAAATGGATTAGAGGAGGGAATTATGAAGACAGAACTCAAAAGAACAAAACACTAAATATATTTCAGCTATCTAAGCTGGCATGGAGGCGGGCATCCTTTGCCCCTTCCACAACGGGTCTCTATCCTCTTTTGACTACTCACCCTGGAATAGTCATCCATCCCTCCTCAGATTTCTCCTAGCACTTTGCCTGGATCTTTTCTTTATATTGATCACATTCCTCCCTTGCATCACAGTTCTTTGTGTACATGCTCTCTATACCCTTCCCCCATCGTTTGGAAGCACTTTTTGAGGACGAGGACTGTGCCTTGTTTCAACTTTGTGTCATCAAGGTTGAGGGTAGTGCAGGGATTCTCAGTCTGTTTGGTGTCATGGCTCCCTTGGCCATCCAGGGAAGCTTTTGGACCCCTTCTCAGACAAATGCTGCTAAATAATAAAGGAAATGTTATATCTCCGTTAAAGGGATGAGAAAATAAAGCTGTAATTTTTTAATATCTAATTTATAGAACACCTACCTACCCCCCTGAAATTTATCCATGGGCCCCAAATTAAGACTCCTTGGTCTAGCACATTGCATGTATGTGGTAGGATCTTTTTATGGCCCAACTAGGTTCATTTCTTCCCCCCCCCTCCCCCCATCCAGTGATCTCATAAATCCCAGGTCTGAACCTGTGTGTGTGGAAGGGTCAAAGATAGGTGGATTTTTAGATCTCCCTGGTAGACTAGGTGGATGGGACATGGGGCTGGTGCTCCTGAGAAAGGATCCTGAAGGACTAGGCTTGTTCCTGTGAGGTGAGAAAATGGCAGGATAATAGTACAAAGGAGAAATCTGTATTAGAGTCTTTGGTTCATTCTGTGCTGCCATAGCTGGGGTCGGGGACACTAAGGCCACAGAGGAGACAATGAAACCCCCTGATTGTCCACCCCACCCCCACACTCTGGTCCCCCTTTGAGTTGGAGGAAGAGCGTTGCTAGGCAACATTGGAAAAGGTCTATAGAAACTTCAGCCAATGAGAAGCCAGGAATGTACTGCAGTAACTTTCCCCACAGACTGGGTAAGTGGCTCATTATACAGCCCAGCAGAGAAGG
Source organism: Gracilinanus agilis (assembly GCF_016433145.1). NCBI lineage: Eukaryota > Metazoa > Chordata > Mammalia > Didelphimorphia > Didelphidae > Gracilinanus > Gracilinanus agilis. The sequence continues at coordinate 17,157,153 of NC_058130.1, read as the reverse complement.
CTTGTTTTTTGTTAACTCTATGGGGTCCGAGACAAGTTTGGTTTCCATTGGCTTGTCCAGGAAAGCCAGCAAGAAAACCAGCATTTCAGGACACTGTTGTGGTCAGTGTCCTGTGCCAGACCCCGGGCAGATGAATATAGACAGACATAGGAAAATAAAGGTGTATGTATACAAATAAAGATAAATATATGTGTGCAGAAGTAGTTATGCACACACAGAGGTCTCTACTTGTGCCTATGTGTGTGTATAAGTTAAAAAAGAAAAGTGAATAGGCATATTGGCAACTCCACCACTGGTTTCATTGATGAAGGGAAGCCCTGGGTGAGGAACCTCCCTTAACTGCACCTTCTCTCCAATTTCTAGTCTGAGGGAGATGCTTAGAGCACGGAGGTTAAGGGTTGTTTGGAGGAGAAATGGGAAAATATTTACAAAGTGCTTTCTCAATGAGAACTCTTATTATTAGGTCAGAAGGGACAAGGTATTCCAGTGGGAGCAAGAGCACACTTGGAAGCCGTATGTATATTATAGGACTTCTGAGAAAAGGAGAGCCCACTGTGAGCTGGGTTTACTTCTTGGATTAGGTGTCAAGGGAAGGAACAGAGGAAAGGGGAAGTTTTGAAAGTAGGAACGAGTTGGATTTCTATGGCGATTATTGAAGAGCGGCATTTCTTCTAAGGCACTGGGAGAGTTGGTTTTCAGTCTTTGGGGGAGAGAGAGACAAAGAGAAAGTTCTGAATCCCAGGTTCATAGATAATAGGGACAGAGATTTAGAGCTGGCAGGGAATTTATAGGTCAGTGAGTCCCTTTGCTTCATTTTACAGATGGGGAAACTGAGCTTCAGAGAAGTTAAGAGAGTCTAAGGTGGGCAATCAAACCAGATCTTCCTTCCTCCTGGTCCATGTTCCATGCACTGACCCACCTGGCTGCCTGTGGCTAGGCCTCAGTTTCCTCATGGTTGAAAGAATGAGGTTAGATCAAGCAGATGCTAATATCCCTTCCAGATGGAAATCTGTGATCTTATGATTCTCTCCTGTCCTCCATCCAGTCCAAACACCTAATAGACACACAATCAATTACGAGGACAAACTGAAAGATTCCAGAGATCCAGGATCTTACATGGACAAAATATTTGAAGCAGCTCTTTTCATAATGGGAAAAAATCCCCAGGAACTAAAGGGCTGCCTCCCTCCTGGAGAATAGTTTAGCAGCTGATCGCACATGAATGTCATGGTGCCATAGAAATGACAAAATGGACATTGTCAGAGGATGTGAGGACATCTTGGTGGTGCAGAGCAGAACAATGACAGCAACATTGCAAAGAAAGAGAACTCGTGCTTCATCTTTACCCCTAGATCTCCTTAGCCACCATCTTCCTTATTATTTTTGAGGGGACCACTGTCTTTCTCCAGATCACTCAGGCTCACAAGCCAGTTGTTATCCTAGACTCCTCACCCTCCATATTCTGGTTTTCATCAAGGAACATCATTCATATATGATTCTTTTATCTACTCGGACAGTTCCCTTTCCTGCCAAGCCTCAGACCCTCATTGCCTCATGTCTTCACTATTACCCTAGCCTCCTTGGGATGGCTCTGTTTGCCTCAAGTCCCTCTCTACTCAACTCCATCTTCCATTCATCTTTCAAAGAGATCTTCTGTAAGTAGGTTACCTCCATACTCAATAAACCTCAGTGACTCCCCATGATCTCCCGGAGGAAATATGAAATCCTCTTCTTGGTTTTCAAAACCTTTCAGAACCCAGCTTTGCTCTCACCTACTCCCAACACTCTGCTCCTCTTCCAAAAAACTTTTCCTGTCTTCTTATAATTTACAATCTACTCTACCCCTGTACCCTATAAACCAGTGACACCTTCCTTGCTGTTCAGCAAACAAAATACCCTTCCTCTCTATTCTACATACCTTTTCTGGCTTTCTCCATGCCTGCTGCAATTCTCTCCCTCTTCATCTCTGCCTTCTGGCTTCCTTCAAGTCCCAGCTAAAATCCCATCTTCTACAAGAAGTCTTTCCTGATCTTAATGATTCAGGAGGGAAATCCTTCCCTCTGTTGATTATCCCTGAGCTGTCCTTTATGTGTCTATATTCTGTGTCCATAATTGTTTGTGTGTTTTCTCTCTGTATTGTGAGCTCCTTAGAATAGGTTTATTTTTACCTTCTTTTACCCAAGACTCAGCACCATGACTGGCACATAGTAGGAATGAAACAAAGATTTAATGGCAAAGTGACATCACTGAAAGACTTAAAAATTTAAAAGCTCGATTGGTGCCCTGTGACTCCATGATGGGACAGACCCAAGGGTGAGGCAGGTTGCCCATCTCTCAGGAGGAGGAAATAAACTCAAGTTCAGAATAAGATATATTTTTTAAGTGGCCAGTGTGGGAATTTGTTTTCCTAACCTCTGCATATTTATTGTGAGGGATTTTAATTTTGTTTTTTAAATGTTCCTTTGGAGAAAGGGGAGGTTAAGGGGGACTGACAATAACTAAGGCAAAAATAAATGAATAAATGAATGAATAAATGCAAAAAGAGAAAACTAGGGTCCTCTCCAAGTCACAATGAGAAATTAGAGTAATAGTTTTATTCATGATTATGCAGCAGGGGTTTAGGGGCTAATACATCTGAAAACAAGTATCAGAATTGATTTTGGGGAAGGGAATTTTAATAATAAATGAAAAAAATAAATATAAATAAATAAGTTTAATAATAAAACATGATGCTCAAATCAATTTAATTGGCATCAATACATCCACAGATGTTTATTAAGTGCTTAGTGACTTCCCTTTGAGATCCTCTCCAATTTATCCTATCTGAATCTTGATTATACAGAGATATGCCTGTTGTCTCCTCCATTGTCCTGGGAGCTCCCTTGGGAGAAGGAACTGGCCTTTTGCCTTGGTGTCTATCATAAACAATGCCTGGCACATAGCAGGCCCTTAATTATTAACTATTAGATGACTGACTGACTAAAAGAGGGAGCATTTATTAAACACCATGCTGGATGAGGGAATTACAAAGACAGAAAGTAAAAGAGTCAGACCCTAAAACTATGGAGGACCTTAATGAAATCTAACTATGGAGGCTAGATGCTTAGTGTGTATCCTTTGCCCTCCCCACAACGAGTCCCCCATTCTCTTTTGGCTATTCACCCCAGAAGAGTCATCTGTCTCTCCTCAGATTTCTCACAGCACTTGGCCCAGACTTCTTCTTCACACTTAACAGATCCCCCTTGTATCACAGTGGTTCTTTGTATTATACACGCTTTCCATACCATTCCCCCATTAGATCAGAAGTACTTGGAGAGCAGGAACTGTGGCTTGTTTCAACCTTGTATCATCAGAGTTTAGTGCAGGGCAGAGATTCTTAACTGATTTTGGGTCAAGACCCTCTTGGCCATCCAGGGAAGCCTAAGGACCCCTTCTCAGAAGAACACTTAAATTCGTTTCCCCCCCTTTTTTTTGAGGTCCAGATTTATTTAATCTCTCAAACTCTTCTTTCAAAAACATCAACAACAAAACCTCAAATCATAATGCATGGTTCTGAATTTACTTTAAACAATTTGTTTATCAATTTGTCAACCTTCAAGAAATGTCAATATTTAACCTGTAAATAACATGCAATTTCTCCGAAACAAATGTCATCAGTGCTGAGAGATGAGAAATGAATGAGGATGCAGCTTCGTAATGGGAACAGGATGTTCCCAATATTTTAAAATTTATTTTGAACCATAAACTCATGCAAAGTGTTCCTGGAAAGTGCAGCATGTACTGGGATCAGAAAATGTAACTGTATAGCAATCATCTGGGGGGAGAAATTAAGTTCCTTTATTTAAAAATAAGAGAGGGAAATTTGTATTTCTACTGAAATATATATTCAAATAATAGGAGGAAATTATAGCTAGAATTCTAGAAATAAAAATTATAGCTAGAATTCTAGGAATAAAAATTTTATATTTTTATTTGAATAATAGAAGGAAATGCTCTATAGGAAAATAAAGATATATTTTTCTCATCTAATTTTACAGAAATCCCTCCACCTTGCTTCCCCTCACTAAATCTATCCATGGACCACAGGTTCAGATCCCTTGGTCTAATAAATTGCATTTATGTGCCAAGATCTGTGTATAGCAAGACCAGGTTATTTTTTTTCCTACCCATTCCCTGCCCTCATAAGGCCCAGTTATATACCTGGGACTGTGTCTGGAAGGATGGAAGGCAGTTGGTTTAATGGACATAATTTGTGGATTGGGTTGATTGGGTTTGTGCTCCTAAAGCTGATTTCTGATTTCTGCTTGTACCTGTGAGCTGAGAAGATGGCAGAATTATAGAACAAAGGAGAAATGTTTGTGACAGTCTTTGGTTGATTCTGTGCTGCCTTAGCTGGGGTGGGGGGTGATTAGGGGGCTAGAATAGACAATGAAGCTCCCTGATTGTCCACCCCACCCCCACACTCCTGGTCCCCCCTTGAGTTGGAGGAAGAGTGTTGCTAGGTAACATTGGAGAAGGTCTATAGAAACTCCAGCCAATGAGAACCCAGGAATGAACTGCAGATATTTCGCCAGAGACTGGGTAAGTGGTTCATTATACAGACCAGCAGAGAGGCTTGTTTTTGTTAACTCTCTGGGTTCTGAAACAGGTTTGATTTTTATTGGGTTGTCAAGGAAAACCAGTAAGAAACTGGAAGAAAATGGAAACTTCTAGGTATACACCCCCAGCCCCGACATAGATACAGGAGTGTATATAGAGCTATATTTGTCTTTTCTGTATACATTTAAATGCATACGCAAACGTGTATAATGTGTGTGTAAACTTAAATGAAAAGTGAATCAAGTTCACCTGTGATTTCAAAGCTCCAGGTAACCCTTAGGTGATGAGCCTCTCTCCACCAATACTCTTCTCTCTGGGGAAGATGCTACTCAGTGCCCAAAGTTAAGAGACTTTGCCAGGAGAAGAGGGACTTGAACCTGAGCCAAGCTGGCTTTGAGACGGGCTCCCCATCCTCCCATAAGCCATTGATAAAAAGATAAAGAGCACAGATTCGAGGGAGGTAGGGAAGATAGGAGATGGGGGTGAGGAAAGGAAGACTTCAGGGGGGAGTGGTGCTTCCGTTGAGTCTTGAAGGGAAAGAAGAGTTCTATGGGTTAGAGGCGAGGAGTGCAGTTTAGGCATAAAGGAGGACCAGTTAAATAAAGGATGAAAAGTTGTTTGTGAGGAACAGAGAGAAAGCTAGTTTGTATTGGAGAGTTCAAGATGGGGAGTCATGTCTAGTGAGGTGGGGAGGTTGTATTGGGCTTTAAAAGCTAGCTGGAGAAGGTTCTATTTTATCCCAGAGTCCATAGGGATCCCTTGGACATTACTGAGTAGGAGAGTGACCAGGTCAGACATGAGCTCAAGGACAACCACTTGGGCAGCTGCTGGGTTAAGGATGGCCTGGAGGGCGAAAAGACTGGAGGGAAGGGACATCTATTAGCAGGTCAGTGCAAGGAAGGTTGTGAGAGTAAAGAAGAGGGGCCATATGCAAGAGATACAATGGACATACGTTGGCAAGATTTGGCAACTGATTGAACATTTAGAGTGAGAGATTGTGAGGAATTGATAATATAGAGGTTATGAATTTGGGAGACTGGATGAATGGTGGAGCTTTCAAGAGAAATAGGGGACTTTGGGAGACAGGTGGGAATTGTAGGAAAGAGGATGAGTTCTGTTTTGAACCTCCCAGTATCAAAAAATTATAAAGTTAGTTGGGGTCTCAATAACCCTTTAGTCTAAGTCCTCTCCCAAAGGAATCCCTACTGTAAGATATTTAATAAGTGGTCATCTAAGCTCTGCTGGAAGACCTCCAAGGTGGTGGCTCCTCTTCTACCCTCCTCTTTTTAGGCAACTCCTTTCATTTTGGCACTTTTTGAATAGCTCTCATTATCAGGAATTCAGGCAGTTTTTACTGATGTTGAGCCCTGATTTTTTTTTTTTTGGTGGCAACTTCAACCCTTCCCTCTGTTTCTGTCTTCTGGGGCCAAACAGAACAAATCTAATCCCTTTCCCCTGTGACATCCATACCCACCCTTTTCTTCTCATGTCCTCCTGATGCTTCTTTATTTTTTATTTTTTGTTTTTTTTAAACCCTTACCTTCCATCTTGGAGTCAATACTATGTATTGGCCCCAAGGCAGAAGAGTGGTAAGGGTAGGCCATGGGGGTCAAGTGACTTGCCCAGGGTCACACGGCTGGGAAGTGTCTGAGGTCAGACTTGAACCTAGGACCTCCCATCTCTAGGCCTGGCTCTCAATTCACTGAGCTACCCAGCTGCCCCCTGCTTCCTTACTTTAGACTGAACACTCCCAACTCCTTCAATGGATTCATATATGTCAAGAACTGATGACCCTTCCCCATCTTCAGTGCTCTTCTCTGGATACTCTCCAGCTTATCAAAATCCTTTGTAAACCATAATGCTCCCAGTGGAACACAATAATCAAGGTGAACTATGAGAAAGTCAGAGAAGAGGGAGACTATCCCCTCACTTTTTTCCCTAGAGTTTCCCTGGGAAATGGAGGAGAGATACAGGATATTAGTATGAGGGTCTATTAGGACCTACTGAAAGTTCCTTAAAGATGGAGGATCCTTGGACATGTTTGAAAGTAATAGGGAAGGTATCAATATACCAGGAGAGCATAGAGAGAAAGGGTTTTATAAAGAGATAAAGGATAAGTGATGGGCAATCAGCTGGAAAAAATCAGACTATCAATGTAGTGTAAGATGGAGTAAGGTTTAGTGGCTACTATGCCCCCTTGCTCACTTATCTGGAGCTTAGCATCTACTAAAACTGCCAAATTAAAGAAACACTATTGATCCATGGCTCCCTCATCTTATACTTGTCAGGGTTATATTTTCACACCCAAGTTAAAGATTTATTTTTATTTTTTTTAAAAACTCTTACCTTCCATCTTAGAATCAATACCTCGTATTGATTCTAAGGCAGAACAGTGGTAAGGGCTAGGCAATGGGGGTTAAGTGACTTGCCCAGGGTCACACAAGTTAGGAAGTATCTGAGGCCAGATTTGCACTCAGGACCTCCCATCTCTAGGCCTGGCTCTCCATCCACTGAGCTACCCAGCTGCCCCCACCAAGTTAAAGATTTAATATTTATCCTTGGTGAATGTCATATTATTGATTTTGAGGTATCTCTGGGATTGAAGTTTGAAATATCTAAATAGGCAGTTGTTGAGGTAGGTTTGATGCAAGAAGACACTGGAACTTAGAGATACAGATCTGGGAGTCATCTTCAGAGAGATGATTGTTGGATTCATGGAGCTGGTAAGGAATAGAGAAATACACAGAGAACACAGAGATAAATAGAGAGATAGAGACAGAGAGTCAGAGAGAGAAGAGAGGAAAGAGAGAGGGAGAGACAGAGACAGAGATAGAGAGAGAAAAGAGAAAGAGAGAGACAGAGACAGAAAGATAAAGAGAGATATAGACAGACAGAGACAGAGAGGGAAACCTAAGAAACACTCATGTTTAGAGAGTATGATATAGTCTATAATTTAGCTAAGAAGACTGAGTAGGCAGGAGAACCAGGAGAGAGCAGTTTCATTTGAACCCAGAGAGAATCTCTAGAAGGATGGGGTAGTCCAAAGTGTCAAATGCCACAGAGAGGGCAAGAAGCATTAGAACTGAGCAAAGACTGTTGGACTGGTCAACAAAAAGGTCATTGGTAGCTTTTGGGTAGAACATTTTCAGCTGATGGATGAAGCTATAAAGGAGATGACACCAGGTGAGGGACTAAGGGAGAAGAGAGGATGCAGAGACAAGAAGAGGAGATAGACTTTTTCCCCCTAGAGTTTTCCTGGGAAATGGAGGAGAGATACAGGATGTTAGTTTGAGGGGCTATTAGGGCCTACTGAAGGTTCTTTAAAGATGGGGGATCCTTGGGCATGTTTGAAAGTAATAGGGAAGGTATCAATATACCAGGAGAGCATAGAGGGAAAGGATTTTATAGAGAGATAAAGGATAAGTGATGGGCAATCAGCTGGAAAAAAGAAACATGAGATGAAGGACACAGGTGAAAGGGTTGGTTGCCTTGGGCAAGAGAAAGACTCCCTCCTCATCAGATGTTGGGGGAAGAGAGTAGGGGATGATGCCAAAGAGTTTTGAGATTAAATGAAAGGCTGAAGAGGGAGTTCATAGTGAGTAGCTTCACTTTTCTAACCAAAATAAGAGTCAAAATCTTCAGCTGATAGAATGAGATGAGAGGGAGGTGTGTGGGCAGGTGTTTAGCAATTGCAAAAAAAAGTCCTTGATTTATAGCATTCTCCCATTTCTGAGGTGCACATGCTCACACTGAACATTTAACAACTTTCTAGTGAGCTGGGACAAGCTGGCTCCAGATTGAGGAGATACATGAAGGTGTGGAATGGGCTCTATGGGGAGAGAGAGAGAGAGAGAGAGAGAGAGAGAGAGAGAGAGAGAGAGAGTCAATAAAACACATGAAATAAACTTGTTCTTTCTTTGAGTCTTGTGTACCATTAAGGGAAGTTGTCCTTAGCATAGGAGATGGGGTCAGATAGGACTTTTCTAGATTATCTGGAAGGAGAAAATGATCCAGACAAATGAGAGGTCCCCAAGGGAAACCATGGCCTCTTGTTATGGGGGAGCACTTGCATTGTGTACTCAATAGCTGCCAAATAGATTTCCTCAAATTTGAAGTGAATTGAATTAGCATCATGGAGTCTAGAGGAGAATCCCAGTTTCTTCCATTTTGTTTGTTCTGCCCATCATGGAAATCCCATGATCTAGGAGGATAAACTGTGCTGAACTCAAGGCATCAGTAGACTTTGGATCTAGTCTGACTTTTTCCCTTACTATTTATTTGACTCTGGGCAAGTCACTGAAATTAGAAGGAGGACTGTGGCTGCCATTTGCTAGGGGAAATCTCCCAAAGTATGTATTATGGGTACCAATTAAGTAAACTACAATCTAGGGCCTTGTGTAATGAGGGTCCTGATAAATCACAAATGATAATATGGTGTTTCTACATTTTGTAATGACTTAGGGCTTATGTTAGAAAAGATTTGAATTGAGCACTGAGAACTCATTCAACAACCATTCAGGCAGCACTGACTATACCCCTGGCGCTGTAGAAAAGATGCAAAAATTTTTGTCATTAAGAAACTTAGAATCTCATTAGAATAATTAGAATTTTAGAATCAGAGGCAGTGACACATTGAATAGATCACTGAATATGAGGTCAGGAAGGCATGAGTTCAAAGCTTGTCTTAGACATTTATTATCTGTGTGATCTTGGCCAAGTGACTTAATTGCTGTTTGCCTTAGTTTCATCATCTAGAAAATGGGGATAATAGCATCTGCCTCCCAGAGTTGGTGTGACGAAAAATGTTAACACATTTATTAAGCTGTTTGCAAAACTTAAAATGACCTGTCAATGACAACTTATTTTTTAGTTGAGAGGAGAGAAGACAAGCAAGTGATAACAAGAGAACAATTCAAGATCTTAGAGATGCTTTAAGACTTCTGAGTAAAGGAGAGATAAAAAGTAGCTGAAGGCAGATGCTTTGGAAAGAACAAAAGAATGAAGAAATAGAAGCATTTAACAAGATTTGTGATATTTTTCTATATTTCAAAAAAATTTAAATTTATAATAGAGAATTTTATTTGTAGCAATTTAAATAATATATTTTATTTTCCCATTTACATGTAATAACAATTTTCAACATGCGTGCTCCAAAATGATAAGATCTAAATTATCTCCCTTTTCCCCTTCACTCTTTACTCTTGGAGATGGTAAGCAATTTTATTTGGGTTATACATGTCTTATCATGCAAAACATAATTTGATATTGACCATTGCTATAAGAGAATACTAATATGAAATCAAAACCCCCAAAATAAAAGTACAAATAAACCAATGTAAAAAATAGTCTGCTTTGATTTGCATTTCAACCCCAACAGTTCTTTCTCTGGAGGTGGATAGTATCCTCTGTCATTGATCCTTCAGAATCGTCCTGGATCATTGTAATGCCTAGAGTAGCTAAGTCTTTCACAGTTGATCATCCCACAATATTGCTGTTACTGTTCACAGTGTTCTGGTTCTACTTATTTCGATCTGCATCAGTTCATGCAGGCCTTTCCAACTTTTTGTGAAATCATCCTATTCATTGTTTCTTATAGCATAATAGTATTCCATCACCATTATATCCCACAATTTGTTCAGCCATTCCCCCAAAGGATGGACATCCTCTCAATTTCCAATTCTTTGTTACCACATAAAGGAAAGTGGGTCCTTTCCCCCTTTTTATGTTCTCTTTGAGATACAGACCCACTACTAGTATTTCAGTATCAAAGGGAATGCACAATTTTTATAGCCCTTTGGTCATAGTTCCAAATTGCCCTATAGTGTGTTTGGATCAGTTTGGATCATCTGCCAACCATGCATGTGTCCCAGTTTTGCTATATCCCCTCCAATATTTACCACTTTCCTTTACTCTTGTAATGGCCAAGTTGATAAGTGTGAGGGGGTACTTCAGGGTTGTTTTAATTTGCATTCTCTAATCAAGAGGGATTTAGAACATCTTTTTGTATGATTATTTTTTAAATTTATTTTTTAAACCCTCACCTTCCATCTTGGAGTCAATACTGTGTATTGGCTCCAAGGCAGAAGAGTGGTAAGGGTGGGCAATGGGGGTCAAGTGACTTGCCCAGGGTCACACAGCTGGGAAGTATCTGAGACCAGATTTGAACCTAGGACCTCCTGTCTCTAGGCCTGGCTCTCCATCCACTGAGCTACCCAGCTGCCCCCTTTTTGTATGATTATTAATGGCTTTAATTTCTTCCATCTGAAAACTATCCTTTGACCTCATAGTGGAACATGTATTTTCTAATAGGGGAAAAATAAAATATTTTGGAAAGAAATCCCCACTCAAACAACAAATATGGATAAACTTTGGTAAGAGTTCCCTAACTATTAAATGAAAGGTTTAATTTAAATAAAAAAGGTTAGACAAATATGAAGAATTCATCAAAGCATTAGAAGAAGGATATGGACTGCTGTAGAATAAAATAAGCAAAGGCACAAGAACAATATATACAATGATTATAGCCTTGTAATTTTTTTAAACCCTTACATTTTGTCTTAGAATGAATAGTGTATTCGTTCCAAGGAAGAAGAGAGATAAGGGCCAGACAATGGGGATAAAGGGACTTGCCCAGGGTCACATAACAACCTTGCAAACTTTAAGAGTAATAAAATGAAATAATATTGGAAAAATACATATTTTTCTTTTTTTGGAACAAATCAGCCAATTTAGATCAAGTTTATGCCCCTTAAGGCAAGAGTCCCTAGAAAAAGTTCTACGTGTTCATGTTAAATCTAAGAGGCACCCAACATGGGAACTTATGTAGAAAATGATAAGATCAGTAATTTGTCATTTTTTAGAGAATATGACAATCTCCCTGATACAGGAATTCTGAAATAACTTGTTATGAATCATATAATGAAAATGCAAACAATAGCAAGAAATTCTAATGGTCTTCTGTGAACTGCATACAATTAAGTCAACTTTAGTTAGAAAGAAAATACCTTAGTGCCTGTGAAAAAGAGAAACTATAACCTGTTTGCCTACAGGTATGGACAGCAATGTGCCAATTTGGGTCATATTGCAAAAATGTGGTTCAAAGTTGACTTTTTCTCTATTTCCCTATTGGCAATCAGGACATCGTAAATCACTGTGGGTTGGGGTCACTTCATAGAGGAGATGCATCTTGAGTTAGGACTTGGGAAAGTACCAGAGGAAAGGAATGAGTGATTAATCTGTAGATTCCTGAAGAGCAGGATTTCTTCTGATGCATTGGAAGAGTTGGTTTGTAGTTATACGGGGAGAGAGAGAAGGAGGAAGTTCTCAATCTTAGGAACACAGATAATGTAGACATGGATTCAGAGCTGTCAGGAAACTTAGAGGTCAGCAAGCCCATTGCCTCCATTTTACAGTTGGAGAAATGGAGCCCGAGAGATGTTTAAATGACTTGCTTGTAGGTGTCTGATGTAAGATGTCAAAGCAGGTCTTTTTGACTCTTGGTCCAGTGCTCCATGCATTGATCCATTTGGCTGCCTCTGTCTAGTCTTCAGCTTCAGGGTTGAAATCAGAGGGTCAGGGATGGACCAGGTAGGTGCTAATGAATCTTCTTTCCAGTCAGAAATTATGATCCTCTGATCCTTTCTCCTGTCCTCCACCCATTCTAGTCCCCTTGACAGTAACTGATAGGCACGCGGTCCATTTCCAGGACAGTCTGAAAGCTTCTGGATTTTAAGTCTTCTGTGGACAAAAGTATTTGTAGCATCTCTTTTTATAGTAGGAAAAAATCTCTTGAAACTACCAGGTTGCCTCCTGCATGGAGAATGGCTAAGCAGCTTATGGTCTATGAATGTAATAGAGTGTTAATGGTGCCATATGAAATGGCAAAATGGCGGTGTCAGAGGATGTGAGAAGTTTTCAGTTAAGCAGAGCAGAAAAATGATAACATTGTACAGAAAGAGAGTTCGTCTTTTCCTTTGACCTTCCCTGCCACCATCTTCTTTATTATTGTCAAGGGAACCCCTGTCATCCTCCAGATCACTCAGGTTCCCAACTTCAGTGTCCCTGGGACTTACAAGCCACGTGTCAACCTGGACTCCTCACTCTTCCTGTATTCTGTTTCTCACTAAGGCTTGCCCATTGTACTTTTGAAACATTTTTCCCCAAGTTGGATGCCTTCTACTCCTAGGCCTATACCCTCATCATCTCAGTCCTTGACTGTTGCCATAGTCTGTGGGGTTCTGCTGTCCAAGAGTCTCCCTAGTCCCGTCTACCCTCCACTCAGCTGTCAAAGGTATCTTCCTTAAGGCAAAATTATGACTATGTCACCCCCATATTCAATAAACTGCCATGGCTCCCTATCATCTCCAGGATCCAATATGGAATCTCCTGCTTGGCTTTCAAAGCCTTTCATACATAACATAATGTTGACTCCCCCTGTAAAAACAAAACTTTTTTATTCTTCTCAGACCTACTTTTTTCCTGACCATTTACCCTCAGTCCAATGACATTGGCCTTTTTGTTCCTCAAACAAGACACCTCATCTCTCAGTTCTAGGAATTTTCTCTAGCTGTCCCCCATGCTTATTCCAGTTCTCTCCTTCCTTGTCTCTGACTGCTAGCCTCCCTGATTGCAAGTCACAGGTAAAATTTCCTAATTTCTAACTCTTCAAGAAGGAAATCTTTCCCTTTATTCATTATCTCAGTTATCCTCTCCCCACTTTGACTCTCTCTCTATTTATCTCTGTCTTTAACTTTCTCTCTCTCTCTATTATTTGTGCAGAATTGTTTACATGTTTTCTCTCCTCTTAGACTTGGAAGTGCCTCAATAACTATGCTTGGTTTTCTTTTTTATCCTCTTTTTTATTGTCATGCAAAACCCACTTCCATATTGGTCACTGTTGTAAGAGCACACTCATACTTAACCAAAACCCCCAATAAAACCAAAGATACACTGATGGGAAAGACAACTGCAACAGTTCTTTCTCTAGAGGTAGATAGCATTCCCCATCACAAGTCTTTCAGAATCATCTCAGATCAGTGCATTGCTGAGGGTATATGCTTGTTTTTCCTATTTCTTTGCCTGGCACATAGTAGGTGCTCAATAAATGTTTATTGACTGAGTGACAACTTTGAAGGACTTATAGACTTAGAATTGTGATCAGTGTCCTATGAAACTATGATGCCAGAGCTGGGGGTAAAGCAGGATGCCCACCTCTCTGGAGGAGGGAATGGATTTAAGATTCTTTCTGGATGGAAATTATGATCCTATAATTCTTGCTCCTATCCTCTATCCATTCCAGTGCCCTTGACAGCACCTGATAGACATACAGTCCATTACTAAGACAACCTGATAGATATCTAGGGACTTATATGGACAAAAGTATTTGTTGCAGCTCTTTTCCTAGGAGGAAAAAGTCCTAGAGACTAGAGGGTTGCCGTTCTCCTGGGAAATGGCTAAACAACTTATGGTATATGAATGTAATACAATGGCAACATGGACAGTTTTAGGAGTCATGAGAAGACCTCAGTGATACAGAACAGAGCAAAGACAACAACATTATAAAGAAAGAGAACTCATCTTCACCCCTAGACCTTCCCTGCTAACACCTTCCATATTATTGTCAATGGGACAGACAGAAGCTGTTTTTGGAAGTGGCCCAGGTGGTGATCTCTGAATATTTTGAGGATTTTTATTTTATTTAATTTTTCAATCATTCTGTTTTGGGAAAGGGGATGTGCAGGGGGACTGATATGAAACATGGCAAAATAAGTAAGTAAATAAAAAAAACAAGTAGGGTACTCTCTGAGCCACGATGAGGGATTAGTGTCATAGTTTTGTTAATGATTATGTATCAGGGTGGAAGAGTCAAAACCCACAGGAACAATTATTTCAATTGATTTTCTGGAAGAGGATAACCTGTTGCTAATGTCAATTTGATCTCAGTCAATAAATCAACAGGCATCATCAACAAGTGCTTAATCTCTTCACTTTGAGATTCTCCCTACTCTATCCAGCCTCTATCTTGTTTGTACAGAAATATTTGCTTTTTGTCTCCTTCATTAGACTAGAATCTCCTTGAGAGAAGAAACTGCCCCTTTGCCTTTCTATCAGCAACAGTGCTAAAGTACCTAGTAGGCTCTTTTTTTAAACCCTTAACTTGTATTGGCTCCTAGGTGGAAAAGTGGTAAGGGTAGGCAATGGGAGTCAAGTGACTTGCCCAGGGTCACACCGCTGGGAAATGTCTGAGGCCGGATTTGAACCTAGGACCTCCCGTCTCTAGGCCTGACTCTCAATCCACTGAGCTACCCAGCTGCCCCCTTATAGTAGGCTTTTAATTAATACTTATTGACTGTCTGACCTATAAAGAGAGTATTTATGTACTAAGCCCTCTCCTAGATCAAGGATTTGTCCTTGAGAAGAAACTATGCAGTCTATCTAGTTATAGTATAGACAGTATATCTCTGTACAGTATAGTTTAATGAAGCTATGAGTTTCCCTCAGATGGGAAGGTGTCCAACACATTACTAAAGAAGAGCAGAGGACCACTACTAGTAGCTCCAGAAAGAATGAAATGGCTTGGCCATACCAAAAAGGAAGCTCAATGATAGATGATTCTACTACATTTGATCTTAGCCAAAAGTCCGAGAAGCAATCAATGATAGATTTTCCTGGTGACAAAAAGAAAGTCTGACACTGCAAAGATCAATACTATATAGAACCCGAGGAGAGCTAGGTGGCTCAGTGGATTGAGAATCAAGGCCAGAGATGGGAGGTCCTGGGTTCAAGTCTGGCCTCAGACACTTCCTAACTGTGTAATCCTGGGCCAGTCACTTAACCCCCATTGCCTAGCCCTTACCATTCTTCTGACTTAGAACCACTGTGTATACAGTGTTGATTCTAAGAAGGAAGGTAAGAGTTTTAAAAAAGACCATATAGTATTTTTCACCTGGAATGTCAGATGTATGATCCAATCGTCAAACAGGACATGGAAAGTTTTAACACTGACATCTTGAGTGTCAGTGAACTTAAATGGATGCTAATGGGTGAACTGAATTCAGATGGTCACAACATATTCTACTGTGGGCCAGAATCCCTTAGGAGAAATGGAGTAGCCCTCGTTATCAATAAAAGGATGAGAAAAGCAGTCCTGGAGTATTGTCTCAAAAATGCCAGAATATCCATTCAAATCCAAGGCAAACCCTTCAACATCACAATAATTCAAATCTATGCTCCAACTCTGATGCTAAAGAGCTCAAACTACTATATTTTAGGAATACCTATGATTTAAAAAATCTACATTAAAAAAATGATGCCATGTTGATTATAGAGGATTGGCATGAAAAAAGGAGGAAATCAAAAGATGCTGGAGTGACAGGCAAATTTGGTCTTGGAGTGCAAAAATGAAGCAGGGCAAAGGCAATTAGAGTTTTGTCAAGATGCTGGGTGGTCAGAGCAAACACTCTTTTTCAACAAACCCTAAATTGATTCCATACCTGGATACCACCAATGTCAAGATGGTCAATACTGAAACCAGATTGATTATATACTTTGTAACTCTTATGGGGGAACTCTTATGGGTAACTTAAATATATTACTAGGTTTAGAAAAAGGGGAGAAGGAGGACTGACAGGACAGGGCAACAGATTGGGAATAACAAACTGGGAAAACACAAACCCCTCCAAAGAACAAGAAATGGGAGATTATGGATTGACAGTTGAGACCAACTGCCTCCACAGATCCACCTAGCCTGGGAGTCTGTGAAACTAACAAGTGAGTAGACTGGGACCAAAGAATTATAAAATACAAGTTTAATACAGACTATAGGGTTAGAAATTATGGGAGACGTCACACTTAACTTAAAACACTAAGGATCAAGCTCAGGATTAGAAGCTGATGATCTGGGAAATCCCTACACTACTCTAAACAGGCAGCTGAGACACAAGGGACAAATGGGATCTCACAGATGTGATCTGATGGTCTTGATCTGAAGTAGTCCAAGTATACTCCAAGAGCACAGGAACCAGCCGAATAACTCTTCAGAGGAAATCAGGGAGATTGGCTTTGCTTGTTCACCAAGCAAGTCAGAAATCTCAATCTCTACTCTGATTCTGGCAGTTGTAAGGTTCCAGGTGTTGCTTTGAGATACCCCAAATCCACAGGTCTCTCAGGTCAGTGGCTTCTCCAACACTTAAAAAACCCAACTACCTTTTGAGAAAGTTCACTGTGTTCCAGTTGGAATCTCAGCTCCTGCCTGTCTCTCTAAGCTTCCAAAATGCTTCAAACCTATTTCCTCTCGTAGACAACCAAAGGTGAAGAAGCTCTCTATAGTCAGTTAAAATAGGACTTGGAGCTGTCCATGGTTCAGATCATTATCTGCTTCTTGCAAAACTTTGATTTAACCATCAGACCATATAGGTATGATCTAAAAACTTTCCTTATGAATGAAGGTAATGAATAGATTTAAAGAATTAGATCTGACAGACAGAGTGCCTGAATAACTAAGGAGAGATGTTTGCAATATTGTACAAGAGGCAACAACAAAAAACATTCCAAAGAAAAAGAGAAAGAAGAAACCAAAATGGCTGTTTGATGTGTTGTTCCAAATAGGTAAGAAAGGGAGGAAAAATGAAAGGCAAAAGTAGCATCTAGGTGCCTCAGTGGATTGAGAGCCAGGCCTGAAGACAGAAGGAGCTGGGTTCATATCTAGCCTCAGACACTCCCTAGCTGTGTGACCCTGAGCAAGTCACTTAACACTTCTGCCTACCCTTTACCATTCTTCTGCCTTGGAACCAATATACAGTATCAATTCTAAGGCGGAAGGTATAGGTTCAAAAAAAGAAAATGATAATCAAAGTATAGGGAAATATATACCCAACTTCTGAATGAAGAATTCTAGTGAATGGCAAGGAGAGTTAAGAAATGAACAATGGAAAGAAATAAAAGAAACAATAGAATGGGAAAGATGAGAGATGTCTTTAATAAAAGTAGAGACTTCAAAGGTAAGTTTCATACCAAAATTGGCATGACAAGAAGACAAAAATGGTGGGCACTTAACAGAAGTAGAAGAGATTAAGAAGAGTTGTGTCAAGAATACACAGAACTAGGCCAGAAAGATCTTAACATCAGTGAAAAGCATGATCTAGAGCCAGACATCTTGGAGAATGAAGTCAAGTGGGGCTTAGGAAGCATTGGTAACAATAAGGCAAATGGAGATGATGGAATTCCAGTAGAGCTATTGAAAATCCCAAAAGATGAGGCTGTGAAAGTGCTGCACTCAATATGCCAACAAATTTGGACAACTCAACAGTGGCCACTAGACTGGAAAAGATCAGTCTACATCCCAAACCTAAAGAAGGGCAACGCCCAAGAATGTTCAAATTACCAAACGATTGCCCTCATCTCATAAGCCAGCATGATTATGCTTAAGATTCTGCAAGCTAGGCTTCAGCAGTATGTATACCAAGAACTCCCACAAGTCCGGCTGGTTTTCAAAGAGGCAGAGGAACTAGAGGGCAAATTGCCAACATGGTCTGGATTAGGGAGAAATCAAGGGAGTTCCAGAAAATACTTTTGACTACGTTAAAGCTTTTGTCTGTGTGGATCATAAAAAAATTCAGCAAGTCCTCAAAGAGATGGGAATAGGAGATCATTTTACTTGTCTCCTGAGGTACCTGAATGTGAATCCAGAAGCAACAGTTAGAACTGAACATGGAACAACTGATTGATTAAAATCAGGAAAATAATACTACAAAGCTGTTTATTATTACCTTATGTATTTCACTTTTAGGCAGAGAACCTCATGGGAAATGCCAGGCTAGAGTCAGAATTAAGGTTGCTGTGAGAAATATCAACAATACCAACAATATGTACCCAATGCCATCCTGATGGCAGAAAATGAAGAGGAATTAAGAAGCCTCTTGATAATGGTGAAAGACAAGAGTGTAAAAGCTGGCTTGAAGCTTAACATTAAAAAATCAAGATCATGGCAATTGGTTCCATCTTTTCCTGGCAAATAGAGGGTGAAGGAATGGAAACCATCAGATTTGATATGCTAAATCTAAAAGCTCATTGACTACAGCCATGAAATGAACAGATGCTTCCTACTTGGAAGGAAAATTATGGCGATTCTGGGTAGCCTGGTCCAAAGCAGAGACATCACCTTTCTGACAAAGGACTGGGGACTTGTGATTTTCCTGTAGTAAAGGCTGTGAGAGTTGGAGTATAAGGAAAGTTGAGGTCCCCACGATTGGTGCTTTTGAACTGAAATACTACATAAGACTTTTTAAAGCCCCTCGGCCAGCAAAGGGACCAAATCAGTTAATAGTTAAAGAACTTAATTCAGATTATTCATCAGAAGGAGAAATAGTGAAGATGAATCTTAAATAGTGGCCACGTAATGAGAAGACAGAACCTGTTGGAAACCACCTTGATGTTGGGGAGGAAGGGAAAGCCAGAGAGACAGATGGGTAGAGAGTATCATGGAAGCAAAGAACATGAGCTTGGACAGACTCCAGGAGATACTGGGGGAAACAAGTTCCAGGCATGCCGTGGTCTATGGGGTCATGAAGAATCAGACACCATTGAACAGTTGAACAACAAATGTCCTGGATGAAGGAATTACAAAGACACAATATAAAAGAACAAGACCCTAAATATATCTGACTTCTCCTGGCTAGTTGCTTCATCTTTGCCCTCCCCCAAATGGTGCCCTCTCCTCTCTTCTGTCCCTCCTCCCATTTTTCATGGCACTTGGCCTGGGCCTTTTCTTTACAATGAACACATTTCCCCTTATAACAAAGTTATTTGGGTTCATACTTTTGCTGCCCTTTCTCAGTTATACTGGAAGCCTTTGAGAGCAGGGACCATGCCTTGTTTCAGCTTTGTATCCTCAAGACTTAGTGCAGTGCTGGGATTCTTAACCTCTTTTGTGTCATGGACCCGTTGGCCACCCAGATAAGCCTGGGGACCCTTTATCAGAATGTCGCATTGAAAATAATAGCAGGAAATGCTACATTTCAGTTAGAAGTCATGGAAAATAAATAGGTGATTATTTTTCATCTAAATTTACAGCCCCCTCCAAACCCCCAATGTATCCACGGGCCGCTGGTGAAGAGTCCTTGTTCTAGTGCATTGCATAGACGGGGCCGGATCTATCAATGACCCAAACCAAGTTTTTGTCCCCCCCCTCCCCGCCCCCATTCCCCCGACTTCGCAAGTCCCAGGGATGCTGCTGGGATTTTGTGCGGAAGGGTAAAAGGCAGGTGGGTTTGGGGAGCTAATTGGCGGCTGGGGCGGAGGGGACATGGGGTTTGCGAGCTGTGAAAGGGCTGCCTGGTACCTGACAGGTGAGAAGGATTACAGAACAAAGGAGAAACGTGGCTGGGAGGCTTTGGCATACGCTGTGCCGCCATGGCGGGGGTGGGGGTGACCGGGGGGGCCTGAGCAGACAAAGAAGCTCCGAGATTGTCCACTCCACCCCCGCACTGCGGGTGCCCTTTGAGATGGAACAAGTGGGTTGCTAGGTAACACTGGCGCAGGTTTAGGGAACTGGCCAATGAGCGGCCAGGAACGACCCGCAGCCACTTTCTGCAGAGACTGAGTAAGTGCTTCATTATACCCACCAGGAGAGAAGGGTTTTTGTCGTTAACTCTGTGGGTTCTGAAACAAGTTTGGCTTCCAGTGCCTGGTGGGGGAAAGAGGCCAGCTTTTCTGGCCAGTGCTCTGGCCCCTGCCCGGGGTGGGGGGGGGGCGGAACATAGTCCGGCACCCATACATGTATGTACACACACAAACCCGCAAATACATGTGAACATGTATACATACGTGTGTGGACACATAAATATAAATGAAAAACTGATAGGCTTCTTCTCAATCCCACCATTGGTTTAGTCAGCATAGGGAACCCCCAGGTCAGGAAGGTCCCTTCATATCTCCAGTTTCTGGACTGGGGAGATGCCCCAGTGCAGAGCTAAAAGGGTTGTTTGGAGCACAAACAAGACAAATATAAGGTGCTCTTTGAATGCCGACTCCTGTTCTTGGTGGAGAGGGGAAGACATTCGAGTGATAATAAGAGAACCATTCAAGGCTCTAGAGGTTCTCCAGAACTTCTGAGCAGAGGCGAGACCCCTGTGGGCTGGGGCTCCCTTCATGGAGGAGAAGCATCTTGAACCAGGGAACGGGGAAAAGATGTTTTGGAAGTGGGAGTGAGTCCAACTTATCTGAGGGTTACTGATGAGGAGGATTTCTTCTCAGGCATTGGAAGAGTTGGTTTGTAGACATAAGGGGAGAGAGGAAAAAGAAGGGGAAGTTCTGAATCCCAGGATTATAAATAATAGGGACATTAATTCAGAACTTAGAGGTCAGCAAGGCCATTGACTCCATTTTACAGATGGAGAAACTGAGCCTTGGAGAAATTGACTTGCCAAAGGTCCAAGAGCAGAGAAGTTTCTGAGGTGGGATGGAAAATTTCTTGCCTCCTGGTCAATACTCCATGTACTGATCCAACTGCCTGCCTCTGGCCAGGCCTGAGTTTTCTCAGGGTTGAAAGGAGGGGTCTTTACTAGGTAGGTACTAAGAAAGAAATCTTTGATCCAATGGCCCTTGCTCTTGGCCTCCATCCCTTCCAGTCTTCTTGAGGACACCTGGTAGACACACAGTTCATGACCAGGACAAAATGAAAGCTTCCAGATATCGAGGGTGTTATATGTAGAAAAGAATTTGTAGCAAAAAACCCTGGAAACTGAAGAGGTGTCTCTGTCCTGGGGAATGGCATAGGAATGTAATAGTATCCTGGTGCCCTAAGATATGACAAAATGGACAGTGCCAGAGGATGGGAGAAGACCTCAGTGATGCCGAGCAGAACAATGACTTCAACATAATAAAGACAGACAACTCTTGTTTTTCCCCCAGACCCATCTTCCCTATTACTGTGGAAGGGACTGTTGTCATCCTCCAGGCCTCTCAGGCCCCCCGACTTCAGTGTTCCTGGGCTGGATCATGAGCCACTTAGTCTCTGCAGATCTTTTCTAGGTTCTCATTGGCTGGAGTTTCTTTAAACTTGTTCCAGTGTCACTTAGCAACACACTTGTTCCAACTCAGAGGGCATTAAGTGTTTGGGGGTGAAGTGGATAATCATGGAGCTTTGTTGGCTGTTCTGCCCCCCCTAGTCACCCTGGTTTCAGTGTGGTTCACAAGCCAGGTGTCATTCTGGACTCCTCATTCTCCCTTGTATCTCTATATTCTGTCTCCCCCCCAGGTTTGTCCATTGTACTTTTGTAATATCTTTCACATATGACTTCTTTCCCTACTCTGACAGCCCCTCAACCCCACCAAGGCTCAGACCCTCCTCACCTCATGCCTTGAATTTCACAAAAGCCTGCTTGAGGTGGCTCTGCTTGCCTTAAGTCTCTCCCTTTTCCACTCCACCTTCCACTCATCTGTCAAAGGGATATTCCTAAAGCAAAATTCTGACTATGTTATTTTCAGACTCAGTAGACTTCAGTGGCTCCCTATCACTTCCACCATCCAATATGAGATCCTTTGCTTGGCTTTCAAAGACCTTTGTAACCCAGTTTTGCCTCTTCTCCCCCAAAAAAGCCTTTCCTGCCTTCTTCCATCTTATACTCTACTCTCCCCATAAACCCTATAATCCAATGACAGGGGCCTGTCTTTTCCTCAAAGCACATACTCATCTGCCAATTCTAGGAATTTTCTCTGATTCTCCCCTTGTGCCTTGACTATTAGAAGAGCCCGTTTGGGATGACTTTGCTTGCCTCAAGTCTTTCCCTCCTCCCCTCTATCTTTCACTCATCTGTCCAATGTATATTCCTAAAGTAAAATTCTGACTGCATTATCCCCATTCTCAACAAACCTCACTGGCTCCCTATCACTTTCAGGGTCAAATATGCAATCCTTTACTTGACTTTCAAAGCCCTTTAAAACCTAGCCTTGTCTCCCTTGCCCTTTCACCCAACAAAAATCTTTCTTGTCTTGTTGCACCTTACACCCTACTCTCCCCATGTAGCCAATAATCCAACAACATTGGCCATTTTGTTCCTCAAATTGGACACCCCATCTGTCAGTTCTAGGAATTTTCTCTGGCTGTTCCCAGTGTCTACTGAAATTCTCTACCTTCTCATGTTAGCCTCCTGGCTTCCCTGGCTTCCTTCAAGTCCCAGATAACATCCCACCTTCTCCAGGAAGTCTGTCCTGATCTCCCTTAATGATTCAGGAGAGAAATCCTTCCCTCTGTTGATTATCTCCAAGCTGTCCTTTATATATACATACATATGTTCTCTGTACATTTTGTTTGCATATTTTCTCTCTCATTGGGCTGTGAGCTCCTCTGATGCAGGGATTTTTTTTTTATCATTGTATTCCCAGGATTGAGTCCAGAGCTTGGCACATAGTAGGAACTTAATAAATATATGCTGAATGAATGACAATTCTGAGTGACTTAAGGAATTAGGACTCTGGTCATTGTCCTGTGAAACCATGACTCCAGAGGCCTTGAGGGTGAAGTAGGATGCTCACCTCTCTGGAGGAAGAAATGGACTCATGATGCAGAATGGAAGTGGCCAGTGTGGGAATTTGTTTTGCTGATCAATGTATATATGAAATGAGGACTTTTATTTTTTTAATTGTTCAGTGGGGAAAGAGGAAGTGAAGAGGACTGATACTAAGTGTGGGAAAATAAGCAAACAAATGAATGAATAAATAAATGCAAAAAAGAAAAGTAGAGTCCTCTCCAAGTCACATGAAGAATTAAAATAATAGTTTTATTAATAATTAGGCAGTATGTTTTTGGGGTCAATATTTCTAATAACATATATCAAAATAGACTTTGGAGAAGGGGATTTTAGTCATAAGTTGGTGCTAATCTCATCTGATTTCAATCAATTAATTAATCCACAGGCATTTATTAAATGCTTAGTCGCTTCCCTTTGAGGGTCTCTCTAATTTATCCTGCCTGAATCTTTTTTTTTACAGTTATTTGATTGTTGCCTCCCCAATTAGACTGGGAATTCCTAGTGAGAAGGAACTGTCCTTTCCCCCAACATTTATTAAAGGCTTACCATTTATTGAGAATTGTGCTTGATGATAGAATGACAAAGATAGAAAACAAAAGGGCCAGACCCAAAGTCTGTGGAAACTCCAACTAAATCTACCTAGGGAGACTACATGCTTAGTGTACTTTCTTTGCCCTCACCACCCAAATCCCCATCCTCTTTTGGCTAGTCATCCTAGAAAAGTCACCTGTTCCTCCCCAGATTTCTCCCAGCACTTTGCTTGAATCTTTTCTTTTCTCTGAACATAGTCCCCTTGAGTCATAGTTATTTTGTGTTGATTCTTTCTATAACCTTCCCCATAGGGACTATGTATTATTTCACCTTTGTATCATCAAGGGCCATGAAGGATTTCTTAACCTCTTTTGTGTCATGGATCCTTCGGCCATCTAGGGAAGCTTATGGACCCTTTCTCGGAAGAATGCATTTAGATAATTGGAGGAAATGCTCCATTATAGTTAGAGGTTAGGGAAAATAAAGACATAATTTTTCCTCATCTAATTTTACAGACCATCATCTTGAAATGTATCTGTTGGTGACAGGTTAAGACCCCCTTGTGTAAATATATTGTATACATGTGGCAGGATCTTTGAGTAACAAGATGAGGTTATTTTTCATAATTTGTGGATTAGGTTGATGGGGTCTGGGGCTTGTGTTTCTGAAGGAGAATACTGAAAAGCTAGGCTTGTACCTGTGAGGAATGAAGATGGCAGAATTATAGAACAAAGGAGAAATCTCTATGAGAGTCTTTGGTCGATTCTGTGCTTCTGTAGCTGGGGTAGGGGACACCAGGGGCCTGGAATAAACAATGAATCTCCATGATTGTCCATTCCACCCCCACACTCTGGTCCCCCTTTGAGTTGGAAGAAAAGTGTTGCTAGGTAACATTGGAGCAGGTTTATAGAAACTTCAGCCAATGAGAATCCAGAAATGTACTGCAGTAACTTTTGCCAGAGACTGGGTAAGTGGCTCATTATACAGACCAGCAGAGAAGGGTTGTTGTTTCAACTGTGGGTTCTGAGACAGGTTTGGATTTTATTGGCTTGTCAAGGAAAACAAGTAATATAGCAACATTTATTGAAACCCCTATGCTTACTGCCCCCTGCTAGGCCCACAGAATTCAAATATGTACAGGAATACATATAAATATATATGTATATCTGCAAATATCTGGACAAACACACACATAGGCACCTGGGTATGTATTAATGTTTGTACGTGTGTGTGTGTGAAAACCTAAATGAAAAGTGAATAGGTATATTCTCAACTGGACCAGTGATTTCACTGAAATAGGGAACTCTTAGGAGAACCCCCCAATGATGCTGTATTTAGGCACCTTCTCTCCAATTTATATTCTGGGGGTGATGCATAGAGCTCAGAGGTTAGGGGACATTTCTAGGAGAAGAGACACTTGAGCCTGATTCGTACTTACTTAGACATTGGCTCCCCATCCTTCCACAGACCATTGATAAAGGCATAAAGAGAACAAATATGAGAGAGTAAAATACAAGGGAGATAGGAAAGGAGGGAGGGAGGGAGGGCATCTGCAGGTGTGGGGTCAAGAAAGGAAGGTATCAGGAGAAATGGCGCTTGAGTTGAGTATTGAAGGAAAGGAAGAGTTCTATGAGGCAGAAGGGAGGAGGGAGGGCATCCTCAGCATGGGGAATAACCATGAATGAATAGAAATGCAGAGATAGGAAATGAAAAGTTGTGAAGAAGAGAGAGAAGGAAAGTTTGTGTTGGAACATTCAAGGTGGGGAGTAATGTCCTTTGAGTAGGAGAAGATAGATGTAGACCAGATTGTGTTAGACCTGAAAACCTAACTGGAGAAGTTTATATATTATTTTAAAGGCAATAGGGAGCCCCTGGGTGTTACCAAATAGGAGAATAACCAGGGCAGACATGATCTTAAGGGCAATCACTTTGGCCGATGCTGGATTGAGGGTGCCCTGGAGGCAGGGACAAACAGTTAGGAGACCACTGAAATGATGAAAGTGAGAGGTGATAAGTTTATGAACCAAGGTGAAGGCTATGTGAATAGAGAGTTGGGTTAGATACAAGAGATATGGTGGAGATCTACATGGTAAGACTTGGCAATGATTGGACATGTGGAGTGAGAGAGTGTGAGGAATGGAGGATAATACCAAGGTTATGAATTTGGGAACTGAAAGAATGGTGGTGCTTTCGATAGGAAAAGGGAACTTTGGGAGATTGGTGGGCTTAATGGGAAAGAGAATGAGTTCTGTTTTGAACCTCAAAGTATGAAAGAATTTAAAAGTTTGTAGGGATCTCAGCAGCATCTAGTCCAATTCATGTACTAAAGGAGTCCTCTCTATAACATATTTAATAAGTGGTCATCCAAGCTCTTCTGGAAGATCTCCAAGGTGGCTCATCCCCTTCCTCCTCTCTAGGCAGCCCATTGATGTTGGCGCTTTCTGGATGCTCTCGTTGTCAGGGAGTTAGACTGTTTTAAGTGATATAGACTTGTTTTTTTCAGAACTTCAACCTCATCTGGTTCTGTCTTCTGGGGACAAACAGAACAAATGTAATCCCCTTTCCCTGTGACATACCTACTCAGACTTGAGGACTGCTCTAATATCCCCCTTCTTTTCTTACTTTAGACTGAACATCCTCAGCTCCTTCAATGGATCCATATGTGTCAGGAGCTGATGACCTTTCCCCATCCTGGGTGCTCTTCTTCAGACATTCTCCAGCTTATCTGTGTCCTTAGTTAATCATAACTCACCCACCTGAACAAGATATTCAAGATGAACTATGAGAAGGGCAAACAAAAGTGGGACTATACCCCCACCTACTCATTCATGGGAGCTGAGTGACAATTAATGTAGTGAAAGATGAAATAGGGTTTATTGTCTGCCCTTCACCTCTGCTAACTTATAGGGGCTCATAATGTACTAATCCCCCCTGATTTTTTTTTGGAAAAAATATGTTTATCTATATCTCATCCATCTTATGTTTGAAGTTGAATTTTTTATATCCAAGGACACAGTTTAACATTTATCCCTATTAAATATCTTATTGATAATATGATGTCTCTGGGACGTTGCAGTTTGAAATATCTAAATAGTTGTTGAAGTAGACCTGAAGGTCATGAGAGAGAATGGGAATGAGGATAAAGATCTGGAGTCATCAGAAGAGAGATGACAGTTGCACCCATGGAGATGGTGCAGTCAGATACAGGAAGGAGTCACATAGAAAGAGAGAGTGAAAGAGAGAGACAGACAGAGACAGAGAGACACAGAGACACACAGAGACACACACAGAGAGTAACAAAGAGAGAGAAACACACAGAGAGAGGGAAAGAGAGAGAGTGAGAGACAGAGACAGAGAGGGAGAGGAAGAGAGGGAGGGAGAGAAAGAGAGAGACATAACAAGACAAAGAGAGAGTGGGGTGGGGCAGAGGGATGGAGGGAGGGAAGCCTAGGGAAAACATTTTTTGAGGGCATGATACAAGTGATGATCTAAGAAAGACTGAGAAGTGATGAGGCAGACAGGAGAAACAAGACAGAAGAGGGTCATTAAAAGCTAGAGTTTCCAGGAGGAGAGGGAAGTCCAAAGTGTCCATTGAAGCAGACAGAATAGGAAGAGTAGGAACTGAGAAAAGACTGTTGGATCAGTCGAAATAAAAATGGGACATTTTCAGTTGGGTGAAGCAATAAAGTAGATGATATCAGGTAAAGGACTTAAGGGAGAAGAGAGAATGCAGAGATAAGAAGAGGAGACAATCTTTACCCCCCCCACCCACCCCCAGAAGTTTCCCTTAGAAATGAAGGATGAAAGATATAGGATATTGAGGGGCTGTTAGACCCTATTCAAGGTTCTTTAAAAATGGGAGATGCTTGGGTATGTTTGAAGGCAGTAGAGAAGACATCAATATATAAGAAAAGCCTAGAGAGAAAGGGTTTTATAGAGATCAAGGATGGGCAATGTGTTGGAAAAAAGGAGATGCGTGAGATGAAGGACACATGTGAAGGGGTTAGCCTTGGCAAGGAAAAAGACTACCTCCTTATCACGTGTTGGGAGAAAGAAGCTTAGAGTAAAGAATGATACCAAGAAGTCTTGAGGTGAAAAGAAAGACAGAAAAGAGGGTTCAAAGTAAATGGCTTCAACTTTTTTTTTTTTTTACTGAAGTGAGAGGCAAAGTCCTTAGTTGATAGAAGAGAAGTAGGGCTCTGCTGGTAAATGTTTAACAACCAGTTCTCTGAAAGAAAAAAATCTGAGTTTAATTAGCATTATTAATGTTTTATCAGTGACTGTTAAGCCTAAAAATCACTGATTTTTAGTATTTCCTCATTTCTGAGCTGTACAGGCTCACACTGAAAATTTAACAACTGTCTTTAGTGAGCTGGTTCAAGTTGCCTCCTGTATTCTTCTTTGTGGGAGATTGGAGAAGAAGAATGAAGGTATGGAATAGTCTCTATGGGGAGTGAGGGAGGGAGTTAATGAAATATAAGAAATAAACTTGTTCTTTCTTTGGGTCTTGTGATCCAGGTCTGAAAGGGACATTGCACCATACCAGGTAGTGTGAAGCAAGACTTCCTCCTATTCTGGAAGGAGGAATGATCCAGAGAAAAGGGAAGTCCCCAAAGGAAACCTTGGACTCTCTTATGGGGGAACCTCTGTACTATATATTCAGTAGTCACTAAATAGATTTTCCCTAAACCGAAGTAAACTGAATTAGCATCAGGGAGTCCTGGTTCTTCTTGAGAAAAAACCCAGTTTCTTCTATTTTGTGACCTTCCCATCATTGAAGTCACATTATCTAGAAGAAGAAATGTTGAACTCTAGAAACTGGTAGACCTTGAGTCCAGTCTTGGCTTTTTTGCTGATTATTTTTGTCATCCTAGGTAAGTCACTGAAATTGTGAAGAGGAGAGTGGCTGATACTTCCTAACTGAAATCTCCAGAAATGTCCAATATTGGCACCAGTTAAGTAAACTATAGTCCAGCGCCTTACGTCATGAGGACCCTGATACATCGCTGCTAAGTTTTGCCCTGACTTAGGGGCTGTGTTAGGAAGGATGTGGAATTGAGCCTTCAGAACTAATTCAAGAAACACATCAGCACCTACTATATCTCTGGTACTGTAGGGAAGATGCAAAACTTCAGTCCTTAAGAAGCTTAGAGCATAGTTAGAATCATTAGAATTTTAGAATTAGAGTCAATGATGCAATGGATTTCATTGAATCATTGAATTTCAGCTCAGGAAGACATGAGTTCACATCCTATCTTGACATATACAAGTATAAGTAGAAGTTTCAAACTCTGTTTACCTCAGTTTCACCATTTATAAAATGAGAATAAGAATAACACATGCCTCTGAGAAAACATTTAAGTGATTTGCAAAACTTAAAGCACTCTATCAAAGCTAAGTCTTTTTTTTATCAAGACTTTCCAGTGACAGCAAGGGAATGAATCAAAGCCCCATAGATGCTCTAGGATTTCTGAGTGGAGAAGTGATCGCTGTGGGTTGGGGGCACTTCATGGAAGAGAGTCATCTTGACTTAGGTGTCAGGGGAAGTAACAGAGGAAAGGGAAAATTTGAGAAAAGGAATGGGTTTGATTTATATGAGAATTCCTAAAGAGCAGGATTTTTTCTAATGCGTTAGAAGAGTTGGTTGTAGTCATACGGGGAAAAAGAGAGAAAGTTCTGAATGCTAGGATCATAGATAATAAGAACCTTGATTCAGAGCTATCAGGAACTTAGAGGTCCATAAGTCTATTTCTTCTTCCATTTTACAGATGGGGAAACAGTCTCAAAGAAGTTAAGTGACATGCCAAAGATCCAAAAGCAGAGAAGTTTTTGAGGTGGAAGGTCAAACCAGGTATTTCTGTTTCCTGGCCCATGTTCCATGCACTGACCCACCTGGCTGCCTCTGTCTAGGTCTTGGCTTCCTCAGAGTTGAAATGAGGGGTTTGGACTGGGTGAAAGCTAATGTCCCTTCCAGATGGAAATCTTTGATCCTCTGATCCTTGTTCCTGTCTTCCCTCCATTCCAGTTCCCCTGACAACACCTGATAGTCACACAGTCCATGGTCAGAATAAACTGAAAACTTCCAGAGATCTAGGGTCTTATATAGAGAAAAGAATTCGTAGCTGCTCTTTCAATAGTAGGAAAAAATCTTGGAAACTAAAGGACTGTAGGACTATAGTTAGGGATAGTCTGATTTCTAGGGTTAGTTGAAGGAACTAACTGCCTCCCTCCTGGGGAATGGCTAAACTGCTTTTAGCATATGAATGTAAGACAATATTATGATGCTATAAGAAATAACAAAATGGACAGTGCCAAAGGATATGAGAAGTTCTCAGTGAGGAAGAGATGAACAAGAATGATGTATAGAAAGACGTCTTTCCCTGCAGACTCTTTCCGCTACCATCATCCACATGATTGATTGTCCAGGGGTCCACTGTCTTCCTTCAGATTACTTTAGTGTCCCTAGGGCTTATAATTGAGGGGTCCTAATAGACTTCTCATTCTTTTACCCCTCTATGCTCTCTTTCTCCCCAAGGCTTGTCCATTGTACTTTGGTAATATCTTTCACAAATGACCTCTTTCCTGATCTGACACATTCTCACCCCCAGATCCAAACCCTCATCATCTCATTCCTCGACTATTTCAATAGTCTATGGGTTGACAGGTCTGACTGCCTCAAGTCTCTCTCCATTCCACTCCATCTTCCACTCAGCATTCAAAAGGATGTTATTCCTAGAGAAAAATGTGTACTATTTCACCCCCAAATTTAATAAACTGCCATGGCTTCCTATCATCTTCTGGATTAAATATGAAATGCCCTGTTTGGCTTTCAAAGCACTTCAGAACCTCACATTGACTCCCCCTGTGAAATTTAAACTTTTTTAGTCTTCTAGGACCTTCCATCCTCTTCCCTGCCATGTACCCCACAACGCAGTGATATTGGCCTTGCTATTCTTTGAATAAGACACTCCATCTCTCATTTCTAGACCTTCTCTCTGGTTCTCCCCATGCCTACTGTCATTCTTTCCCTCCTCATCTCTGCCTCTTGGTCGCTCTGAGTTCCTTCAAGTCCCAGCTGAAATCCCACCCACTCCTTTAATGATTCAGGAGGGGGAATCCTTCCCTCTGTTGGTTATCTGCAAGTTATCCAAATTATATATAGTTCTTACATTGTTTGCATGTTTTCTCCCTTATTAGATTTGGAAGCTCCTCAATGGCTGGGTCTGTTTTTGCCTTCTTTTTTTGGTCTCCCCAGGACTTAGCCCAGTGCCTGGCACATCACAAGAGCTCAATAAATGTTTATTGACTGAGTGACAACTCTGAAAGACTTATAGACTTAGAACTGTGATCAGTGTCCTGTGAAAACTTTGTGCCAGAAGCCCTGAGGGTGAAGCAGGATACCCACCTCTTGGGAGGAGGAAATGGACTCAAGATGCAGAATGAGACATTTTTTTTGGAAGGGACCAGTGTGGGAAATTGTGTGACTGAACTATGTATATTTACTGTGAGGGTTTTGATTTAATTTAATTTTTTAATTGCTCATTTATGGGAAAGGGAATGTGGAGGGAGACTGATAATAAATGGGGTAAAAAGAAATAAATAAAAAATGCAAAACCCCCAAAACCAAAAAAGAAAACTAGGGTCCTCAGCAAGCCACAATGAGTGATCAGAGTAATAGATTTATTAATAATTATGTAGCAGTGCTTCAAGGTCAAAGCCCCTGAGGACAATTATTTCAATTGATTTTCTGGAAGAGGATTTTAATAACCTGTTGCTAATGTCAATTTAATTTCAGTCAATAAATCAACAAGCATGTGTTAAGTGCTCAGTACCTCGCCTTTGAGATTCTTCTTTATTGAGTCTGTAGTTTGTGTGTACAGAAAGTTTGCTTGTTGTCTCCTTCATTAGGCTGGGAACTCCTTGGGAGAAGGAGTTGTCCCCTTGCCTTACTTTCCACCGGCAGCAGTGCCTGGGACATAGCAGGACCTTAATTGATGCTTGTTGACTGACTGATAAGGTGAATATTGATGAAGGGTTTCCTATGTACAAAGTCTCCTCTTGGATCACTGACTAGTCATATTCATTAATGGAGCTCTGAGCTATATGTGCAGGGTTATCCAATATGGAAAGGTCATAGTGGGAAGTTAAGAAAAAAAATGATTTGCTGGAGAAAGGAATGACCAACTCCCTGCCCCAGAGGCCTCAGGACAGTTAATAAAATGATAAAAGATACGACATGGGAAGAGGAGCCCCTCAGGTCAGGAGGTGTCCAACACATTCCTGGAGAAGAGCAGACGACCACGACTAGTAGTTCCAGAATGAAATGGCTTGGCCATAGTAGAAAGGAAGCTGGGTGGTAGATTGTTCTGGTGATGAAAAGAAAGTCAGATCACTACTATATAGGAATATCAGACGTATGGTCCAAGTGGTCAAACAGGACATTGAAAGGTTAAACTCTGACTCTTGGGTGTCAATGAACTTAAATGGATGACGATGAATGGATTTAATTCAGGCGGTCACTACATAGGCTACTGAGGGTCAGAATGCCTTAAGAGAAATGGCATGGTCTTTATAGTCAATAAAAGAGTGAGAAAAGTAGTACTGGGGGAATCATCTCAAAAGTGACAGAAGAATATCCATTCAAATCCAAAGTAAACCTTTCAATATCACAATAATACAAATCTATGCTCCAAACACTGATGCCAAAGAGGCCAAAGCTGTTCAATTTTAGGAAGACCTACAACATCTTCTAAATTAAAAAAAATGACATCGCATTGATCACAGAGGATTGGAATGCAAAAGAAATCGAAGGGAAATCAAAAGATACTTGGAATAACAGGCAAGTTTGGCCTTGGGTTGTGAAAAATGAAGCAAGGCAAAGTCTATTAAAGTTTTGTCAAGATAATTGGGTGGGGGGCAGTGGATTGAGAGCCAGGCCCGGAGACTGAGTTCAAATCCGACCTCAGACACTTCCTAGCTGTGTGACCCCCATTGCCTAGCCCTTACCACTCTTCTGCCTTGGAACCAATACCCAGTATTGATTCCAAGACAAGAGAAGGTAAGGGTTAAAAATAAAAAGATAATTGGGAGGTCAGAGTAAACACTCTTTTTCAACAGCCCAAAAAGTGATTCCACCCATGGACATTACCAACTTGCTCAAAACTGAAATCAGATTGATTACATGCTTTGCAACCAAAGAGGAATAAGCTCTTTACATTCAGTTAAAATAAGACTTGGAGATGCCTGTGGCTCAGATCCTGAGCTTCTCATTTTAAAATTTAGACTTAAATTGAAGAAGATAGGGAAAACCACCAGACCATATAGCTATAAGCTGAAAACTTTCCTGATGAATGTGAAGTGAAGGTAATGAATATATATAGAGGATTAGATCTGGTAGAGAGAGTGCAGAACAGCTCATGATGGAGGTTTGCAATATTGCTCAGGCAGCAGCAACAAAAAAAACCTTCCAAAGTAGGAGCAAAATGGCTGTCTGATGTGGTGTTACAAATAGGTAAGGAAGGAAGGAACAGAAAAGGCAAAATAGAGGGAAATACACACTCAGCTGAATGCAGAATTTCAGGGTGAGGAAAGATAAGATGGTTTTCCAAAATAAGCTTGCAAAGAAATAGAAGAAAGCAATAGAATGGGAAAGACAAGAGATATCTTCAAGAAAAGTAGACACATCAAAGGCAAGTTTCATGCCAAAATGGGCCAACATGTTAGGGACTTAACCGAAGTAGAAAGGATTAAGAAGAGGTAGCAAGAGTATACAGAAGAACTTATACAAGAAAGTATCTTAACCCCAGTGAAAAGCATGAGGGTGTAGTTACTGATCTAGAATCAGACATCCTGGTGAATGAAGTCAAGTGGGGCTTAGGAGGAGCTGGGAACAATCAGGTTAGTGGAATTCCCGCTGAGCTATCGAAAATCCTAAAAGAGGATGCTATTAAAGTTCTGCACTCAGTATGCCAGCTAACATGGAGAACTCAACAATACCCACTGGATTGGAAAAGATCAGTCTACATCCCTATCCTTAGAGAAGGGCATTGCCAAAAAATGTTCAAATTATCAAACAATTACCCTCATTTTATAAGCCAACAAGATCATGCTTAAGACTATGGAGGCTTGGCTCCAGCAATATGTGTACCAAGTATTCCCAAAAGTGCAGGCTGGTTTTCAAAGAGACAGATGAGCTAGAGATCAATTGCCAACATTGTCTGGATTAGGGAGAAAAGAGGGGGGTTCCAGAAAATATCTCCTTTTGCCTCTTTGACTACGCTAAAGCCTTTGTCTGTGTGGATCACAAAAAATTCAGCAAGTCCTCAAAGAGATGGGAGTAGGAGATCATTTTACTTGTCTCCTGAGGTACCCGAATGTGAGTCCAGAAGCAACAGTTAGAACTGAACATGGA
This sequence comes from Gracilinanus agilis, assembly GCF_016433145.1. NCBI lineage: Eukaryota > Metazoa > Chordata > Mammalia > Didelphimorphia > Didelphidae > Gracilinanus > Gracilinanus agilis. The sequence goes on along the minus strand of NC_058130.1, from coordinate 17,123,085 downwards.
ACAACTGATTGATTAAAATCAGGAAAATAATACTACAAAGCTGTTTATTATTACCTTATGTATTTCACTTTTAGGCAGAGTACCTTGTGGGAAATGCCAGGCTGCAGTTAGAATTAAGGTTGCTGGGAGAAATAATAACAATACCAACAATATGTACCCAATGCCATCCTGATGGCAGAAAATGAAGAGGAATTAAGAAGCCTCTTGATAATGGTGAAAGACAAGAGTGTAAAAGCTGGCTTGAAGCTTAACATTAAAAAATCAAGATCATGATAATTGGTTCCATCTTTTCTTGGCAAGTACAGGGTGAAGAAATGGCAACCTTGTCAGATTTTATATAGTGGCTCTCAAAGATCATTGTCTGCAGCCATAAAATTCCAAGATGTTTGCTAATTGGAAAGAAAGTTATAGCAAATCTGGACAGTGGAGTAAAAAGCAGAGCCATCATTCTGACAAGGGTCTGTATGGACAAGGGCTGTGGTTTTTCCTATAGCAATGAGGGCTGTGAGAGTTGGAATATGAGGAAAACTGAGGGCTCTACAGCTGAGACTATTGATTGAGGTACTGCAGGAGACTTTTCTTTTCTTTTCATTTTTTGAGCATTTTAGTTACCTGAATTTTTTATTTAAGTATTTTTCCAGGCTTACCTGATTCTCGTTCTTTCCCTCCCTTCTTCCCTCCTCCCTCCCAGAGCTGACAAGCAATTCCACTGGGTTATACATGTATTATCACTCAAGTCTTATTTCCATATTATGCATTTTTGTAATAATCTTGAAAAAACCCCAATCCCTATATCCAATACCCATAGAAACAAGTGGAAAATCAAATGTTTTCCTTTGGGGGAGACTTTCAGAGACTCTTGGCCAGCAAAGAGATCTGAAATCAGTTCATACCTAAAGAAATGAATTTAGATTATTCATTGGAAGGAGAAATAGTGAAGATGAAGCTAAAATGCTTCGGCCACATAGTGGGAAGGCAGGACCCATTAGAAATGACCCTGATGCTGGGAATGGCTGAAGGTAAAAGGAGAAGGGAAGGTCAGATAATGAGATGGGGAGAGAGTATCATGGAAGCAAGAAATAGAGGTTGGACAGACTCCAGGAGGTAGTGAGGAAAGAAGGACCTGGCATGCTTTGGGTCCAGGAGAGTCGGACGCCACTGAAGGATTGAACAACAACAACAAATGTACTGGATGAAGGAACTGCAAAGACAATACAAAATAGCAACACCCGGAATATCTCTTTCCTCTCTTGACTAGATGCTTGCTGGGCATCCTTTGCCCTCCCCAGGGTGGTTCTCTGTCTTATTTTGGTTGTTCACCAGAGAAAAGTCATCTTTCCCCCCACCCTGACTTTTTATAGCAATTCACCTGCACCTTCTCTTTAGACTGAGCACGTTAGCCCTTAAAACTGAGTTCTTTGTCTTTATGCCCTTCTTCTGTTGGACTGGAAGCCTTCAAAGGTCGGGACTATGTCTTGAAGTTTCAGCTTTGTATCCTCAAGGCTTAGTCCCGCGCAGGGATTCTTAATCCGTTTTGTGTCTTGGCCCCTTCGGCCATGGCGAGCCCATGGGACCCCTTCTCAGCACAATGCTCTTAAAACAGGAGCATCAAAATCTATATTTCATTTGATGTTAGGAAAATAAAGATCGAATTATTTTCAATTTAATTTTACAGCCCCCTCCAAACCCCCAATGTATCCACGGGCCGCAGGTGAAGAGTCCTTATTCTAGTGCATTGCATAGACGGGGCCGGATCTCTCAATGACCCAAACCAAGTTTTTGTTCCCCCCCCCTCCCCGCCCCCATTCCCCCGACTTCGCAAGTCCCAGGGATGCTGCTGGGATTTTGTGCCGAAGGGTAAAAGGCAGGTGGGTTTGGGGAGCTAATTGGCGGCTGGGGCGGAGGGGACATGGGGTTTGCGAGCTGTGAAAGGGCTGCCTGGTACCTGACAGGTGAGAAGGATTACAGAACAAAGGAGAAACGTGGCTGGGAGGCTTTGGCATACGCTGTGCCGCCATGGCGGGGGTGGGGGTGACCGGGGGGCCTGAGCAGACAAAGAAGCTCCGAGATTGTCCACTCCACCCCCGCACTGCGGGTGCCCTTTGAGATGGAACAAGTGGGTTGCTAGGTAACACTGGCGCAGGTTTAGGGAACTGGCCAATGAGCGGCCAGGAACGACCCGCAGCCACTTTCTGCAGAGACTGAGTAAGTGCTTCATTATACCCACCAGGAGAGAAGGGTTTTTGTCGTTAACTCTGTGGGTTCTGAAACAAGTTTGGCTTCCAGTGCCTGGTGGGGGAAAGAGGCCAGCTTTTCTGGCCAGTGCTCTGGCCCCTGCCCGGGGTGGGGGGGGGGCGGAACATAGTCCGGCACCCATACATGTATGTACACACACAAACCCGCAAATACATGTGAACATGTATACATACGTGTGTGGACACATAAATATAAACGAAAAACTGATAGGCTTCTTCTCAATCCCACCATTGGTTTAGTCAGCATAGGGAACCCCCAGGTCAGGAAGGTCCCTTCATATCTCCAGTTTCTGGACTGGGGAGATGCCCCAGTGCAGAGCTAAAAGGGTTGTTTGGAGCACAAACAAGACAAATATAAGGTGCTCTTTGAATGCCAACTCCTGTTCTTGGTGGAGAGGGGAAGACATTCGAATGATAATAAGAGAACCATTCAAGGCTCTAGAGGTTCTCCAGAACTTCTGAGCAGAGGCGAGACCCCTGTGGGCTGGGGCTCCTTTCATGGAGGAGAAGCATCTTGAACCAGGGAACGGGGAAAAGATGTTTTGGAAGTGGGAGTGAGTCCAACTTATCTGAGGGTTTCTGATGAGGAGGATTTCTTCTCAGGCATTGGAAGAGTTGGTTTGTAGACATAAGGGGAGAGAGGAAAAAGAAGGGGAAGTTCTGAATCCCAGGATTATAAATAATAGGGACATTAATTCAGAACTTAGAGGTCAGCAAGGCCATTGACTCCATTTTACAGATGGAGAAACTGAGCCTTGGAGAAATTGACTTGCCAAAGGTCCAAGAGCAGAGAAGTTTCTGAGGTGGGATGGAAAATTTCTTGCCTCCTGGTCAATACTCCATGTACTGATCCAACTGCCTGCCTCTGGCCAGGCCTGAGTTTTCTCAGGGTTGAAAGGAGGGGTCTTTACTAGGTAGGTACTAAGAAAGAAATCTTTGATCCAATGGCCCTTGCTCTTGGCCTCCATCCCTTCCAGTCTTCTTGAGGACACCTGGTAGACACACAGTTCATGACCAGGACAAAATGAAAGCTTCCAGATATCGAGGGTGTTATATGTAGAAAAGAATTTGTAGCAAAAAACCCTGGAAACTGAAGAGGTGTCTCTGTCCTGGGGAATGGCATAGGAATGTAATAGTATCCTGGTGCCCTAAGATATGACAAAATGGACAGTGCCAGAGGATGGGAGAAGACCTCAGTGATGCCGAGCAGAACAATGACTTCAACATAATAAAGACAGACAACTCTTGTTTTTCCCCCAGACCCATCTTCCCTATTACTGTGGAAGGGACTGTTGTCATCCTCCAGGCCTCTCAGGCCCCCCGACTTCAGTGTTCCTGGGCTGGATCATGAGCCACTTAGTCTCTGCAGATCTTTTCTGGGTTCTCATTGGCTGGAGTTTCTTTAAACTTGTTCCAGTGTCACTTAGCAACACACTTGTTCCAACTCAGAGGGCACTAAGTGTTTGGGGGTGAAGTGGATAATCATGGAGCTTTGTTGGCTGTTCTGCCCCCCCTAGTCACCCTGGTTTCAGTGTGGTTCACAAGCCAGGTGTCATTCTGGACTCCTCATTCTCCCTTGTATCTCTATATTCTGTCTCCCCCCCAGGTTTGTCCATTGTACTTTTGTAATATCTTTCACATATGACTTCTTTCCCTACTCTGACAGCCCCTCAACCCCACCAAGGCTCAGACCCTCCTCACCTCATGCCTTGAATTTCACAAAAGCCTGCTTGAGGTGGCTCTGCTTGCCTTAAGTCTCTCCCTTTTCCACTCCACCTTCCACTCATCTGTCAAAGGGATATTCCTAAAGCAAAATTCTGACTATGTTATTTTCAGACTCAGTAGACTTCAGTGGCTCCCTGTCACTTCCACCATCCAATATGAAATCCTTTGCTTGGCTTTCAAAGACCTTTGTAACCCAGTTTTGCCTCTTCTCCCCCAAAAAGCCTTTCCTGCCTTCTTCCATCTTATACTCCACTCTCCCCATAAACCCTATAATCCAATGACAGGGGCCTGCCTTTTCCTCAAAGCACATACTCATCTGCCAATTCTAGGAATTTTCTCTGATTCTCCCCTTGTGCCTTGACTATTAGAATAGCCTGTTTGGGATGACTTTGCTTGCCTCAAGTCTTTCCCTCCTCCCCTCTATCTTTCACTCATCTGTCCAATGTATATTCCTAAAGTAAAGTTCTGACTGTATTATCCCCATTCTCAACAAACCTCACTGGCTCCCTATCACTTTCAGGGTCAAATATGCAATCCTTTACTTAGCTTTCAAAGCCCTTTAAAACCTAGCCTTGTCTCCCTTGCCCTTTCACCCAATAAAAATCTTTCTTGTCTTGTTGCACCTTACACCCTACTCTCCCCATGTAGCCAATAATCCAACAACATTGGCCATTTTGTTCCTCAAATTGGACACCCCATCTGTCAGTTCTAGGAATTTTCTCTGGCTGTTCCCAGTGTCTACTGAAATTCTCTTTCTCCTTGTGTTGGCTTCCTTCAAGTCCCAGATAACATCTAGGAAGCCTGCCTTGATTTCCCTTAATGATTCAGGAGAGAAATCCTTCCCTCTGTTGATTATCTCCAAAATATCCTTAACACACACACACACACACACACAGACTCTTTGTTTATAATTGTGGCATATTTTCTCTCTCATTGGATTGTGAACTCCTCGAGGACAGAGAATGTTTTTATCTTTGTATCTCTAGGACTGAGCCCAGTGCTTGGCACGTAGTAGGAGCTTCAATAAATGCATATTTACTGAGTGACAGCCCTGAAAAACTTAAAGAATCAGAACTCTGATGATTGTCTTGTGAATCCATGATGCCCGAGGGCACTGAGGGTGAAGCAAGATGTCCACCTCTCTGGAGGAGGAAATGGAGTTAAGATGCAGAATGAGCCATATTTTTGGAAAGGGCTAATGTGGGAATTTGTTTTGATGATCTCTATATATTTAATGAGAGGATTTTAATTTTTTTAATTGTTCAGTTGGGAAAAGGGGAATTTGAGGGAGACCCATAATAAATGTGGCAAAATAAATAAATGAACAAGTAAATAAATGTAAAAAAGATAACTATGATCCTCCCCAGGCCACTCTGGGAGATTAGAGTAATAGTTTTATTATTGATTTTTTGCAGCAAGGTTTTAGAGGTCAATACTCCTGAAAACAAGTATCACAATTGATTTTGGGGAAGGAGATTTTAATAATGACCTGGTGCTAATCTCAATTTTATTTCAATCAATAAATCCACAAACATTTATTAAGTGCTTAGTCCCTTCCCTTTGAGATTGTCTCAAATTTATTCTGTCTCTCTCCTATTTATTCAGAGATATTTGCTTTCTGGGAGCTCCTTGAGAGAAGGAATCGTCACACCCTCGCCTTAGTTTCTATCAGCAATCTTGCCTGGTGCATAGTAGGTCCTTAATGCTTGTGGACTGATTGACTCATAAAGTGAGCCTTTATTAAAGACTTACATATTAAGTGTTGTTCTGTATGATGAATTACAAAGGCAGAAAACCAGTGAACTAGAACTTAAATCCATGGAGACCTCAATGAAATCTCCCTCCGGAGACTAGATGCTTGGTGTGTATCTTTTGGGTCCTTATGCACATTTGTCTTTTCATCCTAGAAAAGTCATCTGTCCCTGCTCAGGTTGGTCATAGCCTTTGGCCTAGACCTTTTCTTCACACTAAACATATTCCCCTTGTATTAACAGTTTTTCGTACACAGGCGTTCCATACCTTTTCCCCATTAGATTGGAAGCACTTTGAGGGAAGGGACTATGCTTTGTTCCAACGTTGTATAATCAAGGCTAAGTGCTGTGCAGGGATTCTTAACTTGTTTCATGTCATGGCACCCTTGGACATCCAGGGATGCCTTTGGACGCCATCTCAGAAGAATACTTCTAGATAACTGAAGAAAGTGCTACATTTCAGTTAGCAGTTAGGGCACGTAAAGATATTAGTTATGCTTGTCTAACTAGCCATCACCCACTGAAATCTATTCATGGACCACAAGTTAAGCCCCTCCAGTCTAGTGTATCACATCTACGTGGCAAGATCCTTGAGTAGTAAGGCCAGGTGGTCTTTTTCCTACCCATTCCCCAACCTCAGAGACCCCAATGCTGCATTGAGGCACCTTCACTCTAATGTATAGTCTGAGAGGATTGCTTAGAGCCCACACTTCAGGGATTGTGTCTGGAAGGATGAAGGATAGAGAAGATTCTTAGACCTAATGAATGGATTGGGTGGATGGAGTTGTGGGGCTTCTGCTCCTGAAGGAGTGTGCTGAAAGGCTAGGATTATCTGTGCGAGGAGAGAAAATGGCAGAATGATAACACAAAGGAGGAATGTGTATGAGAACCGAGCAACACTTAATATGTAAATCTTTAATAAAGGCTCACTCTATTTGGTTGATTTTGTGCAGCCGTAGCTGGGGTAGGAACCTGAGGGGCCTGGAAAAGACAATGAAGCTCCATGATTGTCCACTCCTGGTCCCCCTTGGAGTTGGAGGAAGAATGTTGCTAGGTAACATGGGAGCAGGTCTATAGAAACTTCAGCCAATGGGAAGCCAGAAAAGTACTGCACTAACTTTCACCAGACACTGGGTAAGTGGCTTATTGTACAGCCCAGCAGAGAAGGCTTGTTATAGTTAACTCTATGGGGTCTGAGGCAGGTCTGGTTTTCATTGACTTGTCATGGAAGAGAAGTAAGAAAGCAAGTATTTATGAAAATGACCACGTTCACTGCCCTATGCTAGACCCTGGTGCACACACACACACACACACACACACCCCTCTGTGTGTGAAAAATAAGTGAAAAGTGAATAGACTTGTTCTCACCTTGATGGCTGATTTCATTGATATAGGGAACAGCAAGATGAAGAACTTCCCTCTACCAATGCTGCATTGGGGCACCTTCTCACTAATGTATAGTTTGAGAGAATTGCTTAGAAGCCAGACTTAAGGGACTTTGCCAGGAGAAGAGGGACTTGAACCTGAGCCAACTGGCTTTGAGACGGGCTCCCCATCCTCCGATAGGGCCATTGATAAAAGGATAAAGAGAACTGAAAGGGAATTGGGGAAGGAGGGCACCTGCAGGTGTGGGGTCAGGAAAGGAAGACTTCAGGAAGAAATGGTATTTGAGTGGAGTCTTGAAGAAAAAGGATTCCATGAGGCCAAGGTAGGGATTCTGGGGATGAGGAATAAACATCGAAATGCAGAGACAGGAGATTAAAGGTTGTTTGTGAGGAACAGAGAGAAGGTCAGTTTGTACTGGAGAGTTCAAGATGGGGAGTAACGTCCATTGTGGTGGAGGACATAGGTTGGGGCTTTAAAAGCTAACTGGAGAAGGCTCTGTTTTATCGTAGAGGTGATAGGGAGCCATTGCATATTACCGAGTAGGAGAACAACAAGTTTAGATATAAGCTTTAGGAAAATCATTTTGGCCCCTTCTGGGTAGAGGAGGGCCTGGAGTGGGAAAAGACTGGAGGTGGGCACACTAAGCAGCCTGCCATTGCAATTATCTAAATGGGAAGCAATGGGTAATGAATTAAAGGGATAGCTGTATGAGCAGAGAGCTTATGTCAGATGCAAGAGATGTGGTGGAGACATATACACGGCAAGACTTAGCAGTGATTGGACATGTGGATTGAAAGAGTGTGGGGCACTGAGGATAATACCAGACATGAATTTGGGAGAAGAATGTTCATGCTTTCAATAGAAACAGGAAACTTTGGGAGATAGGTGGGAACAATGGGAAAGAGAAGGAGTTCCATTTTGGATCTCGCAAGCATTAAAGAATTTTAAAATTAGGATCCCAGCAACCATTTAGTCTAATTCTTTTTACCATAGGAATTTCCAGTATAACATAACTAATAAGTGGCCATCTAGGCTCTGCTGGAAGACCTCCAAGGTGGTGGCGCTTCCTCTCCCTCTTCCTCTCTAGGCAGCCCATTCCACTTTGGCCCTTTCTGGACAGCTCTCATTGTTGGGATATTTTCATTTATGTAGGCTGTTTTCATTTATGTAGAGCCTCAATTTATTTATTTGCAACTTCAACCTCATCTTTCCGGTTCTGTAGAACCAATATAATGTCTTTTCCTTGTGGTATCCCTTCTTCCCCTTGAAGACTCCTTGCATGACCCATCTAATGCTTCCTTGTTCTAGGCTGAACATTCCCAGTTCCTTCAATGGATTCATGTGTCTGGAACTGATGAACGTCACCATCCTGGGTACTCTTCTTCAGACATCCTCCACCTTGTCCATGTCCTCGGTTAACTGTAATGCCCCCAACTGAACAAGATATTCAAGATGAACTATGAGAAGGGCAGAGAAGAGTGGAACTATCTCCCCACTTATCATTTATGGAAGCTATGCCTCTATCAATGCAGCCCAAGATGGAATAAAATCTACGGACTGCTGTTCACCTCTGCACACTCATAGGGAGCTCTCAGTTCACTTAAACTGCCAAATATTTTCAGAGGAAAGCTGCCGATCTATGTCTCCCCCATCTTATATGTTTGAAGTTGACATTTTTGTACAAGTACAAGATTGAAAATTTATCCCTACTGAACATCATCTCATTGATTTTGTGATGTCTCTGGAATGCCAAAGTTTGATACATCTAGATAGGCAGTTGGGCAGGAGGGCCTGAGGCTCAGGAGAGAGTAGATCTGGGATTCATCTGAAGAGAGATGGCAGTTGGATCAATGGAGCTGGTGAGGTCAGAGATAGAAGAAGAAGAAAGTATAAAGAGAGAGTTCTCCTCCTGCCTTACTGACCACTCCTCAGTCTTCTTTGCTAGAGAAGAAGGAAAGAAGGCTTGGGAACACTCATTTTCAGAGGGCTTGATATAGTTGATGCTCTAGCAAAGAAGACTGAGGAGTGGTCAGTAAGGCAGGAGGAGAACCAGGAGAGAGCAGGGTCATGAGAACCCAAAGTCTCCAGGAAGAGATGGTAACTCAAAGTATCCAAGACAGCAGAAAGGACAAGAAGCATGAGACCTGAGAAAAGGTTCTTGGATTGGTCATTAGTAGCATTTGGATGGAATGATTACATTTGAGGGGTGAGGCTCTAAACCAGATGAAGCAAAGTGAAGGACTAAGGGAGGAGAGGATGCAGAGACAAGAAGAGGAGACAGGCTTTTTCCCCTAGAGGTTTTGATGGAGAATGAAGGAAGGCTACATAATGTTAGTTTGAGGGGCTCTTAGGGTCTACTGAAGATTTTTTAAAGATGGAGGACACTTGGACATGTTGGAAGGTTGTAGGAAAGTTGCCATTATATAAGGAGAGAAAGGATAGAGAGAAAGAATTTTATAGAGAGAGAAGGTATGAATTGGAAAAAAAAAGCAAAGCATGGGATGTGAAGGGATTGCCCTGGCAAAGAGAAAGGCTACCTCCTTATCACTTGCTGGGGGAAAGAAGAGCAGAGAGTAAGAGATGATGCCATGGGCTTTTGAGATGAAAAGAAAGGCTGAAGGAGGAATTCCTAGTGAATGGCTTCAGTTTTCAGACTGAAGAGGAAAAAGCCTAATTATAGAATGGGATGAGAGGGAGGTGTGTGAGTAGGAGTCTGCTGGTAAATATTTAACAACCAGTTCTCTGAAAGAAAAAAATTACACATGGCACACTTTTAAGTTTAATTTGCATTGTTAATGTTTTGTTGATGATTTTGTTAAGTCAACAAAGCAATACATTCATCCCTGACTTGTAAGATTTCCATCTTTCTGAGGTATACACGCTCCGCTCAAGATTTTACAACTGTCTTTAGTGAGCTGTAGAAGCCGCCTCCCGTATTCTCCTTTGTGGGCAGGTTGAGGAGATGAGTGAAGGTATGGAATAGCTTCTCTGGGAGGGAGAGAAGGAGTCAGTGAAATACAGGAGATAAACTTGTTCTTTCTTTGGATTTTGTGTATCAAGTGCCTCTAGGGAAGTTGTTGTCTACATGGTATATGTGGTGTTAATAGAAGACTTTCCTAAATTATGGGGAAGGAGGAAAAATCGAGGACATGACAAATCACCAAGGGAAATGCTGGGCTCCCCGTTAAAGGGCAGCTTGTGAGTTGTACACTCAGTAGTTGCCAAATAGATCCTCTCCATATTGAAGTGAGCCGAGTTAGCGTCAGGGCGCCTTGGAGATAAGGCCAGCTTCTTCCATTTTGTGACCTGCCCATCATTGGTCTGGCAGGAGAAGTGTTGAACTGTAGAAGTCAGTAGACTTTGGGTACAGTTCTAGCTTTTTTCCCCCTATTTGTGTGACCCTGGGTAAGTCACTGAAATTGGGAGGAGGAGAGAAGCTGCCATTTCCTAGGGGAAATCTCCAGAAACGCCCAATAGAGGTACCAGTTTGGAAAAGTACGGTCTGGGGTTCTGAAACATCAGAACTATTAATATGTGTTTCTAAATTTTGCCACGGCTTAGGGCCCATGTTAGAAAGGATATTAAATTGAGCACTGAGAACTAATTCAACAACCTTTAAGTCAGCACCTACTATATCCTTGGAACTGTAGGGGAAATGCAGCACTTCTGTCATTAAAAAGCTTAAAATCTCATTAGAATCATTAGAATTTTATTTATTTTTTATTTTTTTAAACCCTTAACTTCTGTGTATTGGCTCCTTGGTGGAAGAGTGGTAAGGGTGGGCAATGGGGGTTAAGTGACTTGCCCAGGGTCACACAGCTGGGAAGTGCCTGAGGCCACATTTGAACCTAGGATTTCCCATCTCTAGGCCTGACTCTCAATCCGCTGAGCTACCCAGTTGCCCCCGAATCATTAGAATTTTAGAATCAGAGACAGCAAATAGAAAAGTGAATTTGAATGAAAACATGAGTTCAAACCCTCTTTCAGACACTAGCTTTTTGACCATGGAAAAATGACTTCATCTCGATATGCCTCAGTTTCATTATCTATATATTGGGAATTCCACATGCTTCTGAGGATCATTGTAAAGATAAAGAGAAAATATTGATTAAGGGCTTTGCAAACTGAAAAGGGCTCTGTTGGCGCTAAATCTTATTATTAGTTCAGAGAAGACAAGGCATTCGAGTGATAGCCAGAGACAGCTCAGAGCCATTTGGATGGTCTAGGACTTCTGAGTAAAGGAGAGACCACTCTTGGCTGGGATTACTCCATGGAGAAGAAGCATCTTGTATTAGGTGCAAGGGAAAGTAACAGAGAAAGGGGGAAATTTTGGAAGCAGGAATGGGTCCAATTTACCCTAGGACTCCTGAAGGGCAGAATTTCTTCTACTGCATTGGAAGATTTGGAGTATAGTCTTAAGGGAAGAGAGAGAGAGAGAGAGAGAGAGAGAGAGAGAGAGAGAGAGAGAGAGAGAGAGAGAGAGAGAGAGAGAGAAAGTTCTGAATTGTAGGCTCATGGATAATAGGGAAATAGATTCAGAACCGGCAGGGAACTCAGATGTCAGTGTGTTTGTTTCCTCCATTTTACTGATGGGGAAACTGAGTCTCAGAGAAGTGAAGTGACTTCCCTAAGATAGCAGAGAAAAATCTGAGATGGACTGGAAAACAATTCTTCCTGACTCCTGGTCCAGTGCTCTATACATTGATCCATCTGGCTGCCTCTCTCTAGTCCTTACCTTCATCGGGTTTGAAATGAGGGAATTTTAATAATAGGTGCTAATGTCCCTTTGAGGGAGAAATCTAAATTCCCCTGATCCTTGCTCATGACCTCCATTTCTTCCAACCATAAGAAAGGCAAAATGGACAGTGTTAGAAGTCACGAGATGACCTCAGTTGTCCAGAGCAGAACAATGACCATAACATTAAAGAAAGACAATTCAGCTTTATTCTCAACATCTTCCCTATCGTTGTAAAGAAGGGACCACTGTCATGCTCCAGATTACTCAGGCCCCCCGACATCGGAGTCCCTGGGGCTCATGAGCCAAGAGCCATCCTGGACTCCTCTCTCTCCTGCATCCCTCCATATTCTGTCTCCAGGAAAGGCCTGCTCATTGTACATTTGTAACATCTTTCCCATGAGCCACGTTTCCCAAATTGGACACCCCACCACTTCCAGAGCCAGGCCCTCACCATCTCATGGTTCCACTACTGCCATAGCCTGTGGAGGATCTGCCTGCCTCAAGGGTTTCCCTATTCCAGGCCATCCTCGACTCGGCTGGCCAAGGCTTCTTTTAAAGCCCTTCATCCCCTACTGTTGTCTCCCACCTGCGAAACACACAGCTTTTCAGTCTTTTCTGACCTACCGTAGTCGCCGCCATGGACCCCACCATCCCCTGACACTGGCCTTGCTAGTCTTTGAACAAGGCAGCCCATCTCTCAGTTTTAGACACTTTCTTGGGCCCTCCCCAGACCTACTGAAGTTCTCCACGTCTTCAGCTCTGCCGTCTGACCTCTCTGGCTTCCTTCAAGTCCGAGCTAAAATCCCACCTTCTGCAGGAAGGGGAACCTCCCCCTCTGGTGATCACCTCCAAGCAATCCTCTCTACACTGTTTGTACAGAATTGTTCCCCCCCCACTAGGTTTGGGAGCTCCTCAACACCAGGCTCTGTTTTCCTTTTGTTTCCCCAAGATTTGGCCAAGCTTAATAAATGTTCATTGACTGAGTAACAACTCTGAAAGACTTGAAGACTTATAATTGTGATAATAATATGTAAATTGTATATTATATTTGTATAAATACATGTACAGGTGTAATTTACTATATATGTAAATATATATGTGATAGATTAATTAATAATATAATCTGCATAATGTCCTTTGAAACCATGCTGTCAGATACCCTGAGGTTGAAGCAAGATGCTCACCTCTCTGGCGGGAAGAAATAGATTCAAGATGTAGTAGGAAGGGGTAGCTGGGTGGCTCATGGGAGAGAGAGCTAGACCTGGAGATGGGAGGTCCTGGGTTCAAATCTTACCTCAGACATTTCCTAGCTGAGTGACCCTGGGCAAGTCACTTGACCCCCATTTTCCAGCCTTACCACTCTTCTGCCTTGGAACCAATACACAGTGTTGTTTCTAAGATGGAAGGTAAAGGTTAAAAAAGAGGTTTAAAATGAAAAGGAGTGACCAATGTGGTGGAACTTTGGGTTGCTCATCTCTGTATAGTTATTATGAGGATTTTAATTTAATTTACTCTAGCTGTTCAGTTGTAGGAAAGGGGATGTGAATGACTGTTAATGAATGTAATAAAATAAATAAATAAATAACAAAACTAGGGTCCTCGGCAAGCCACAATGAGTGATCAGAGTAATAGATTTATTAATGATTATGTAGCAGTGCTTCAGGGTCAAAGCCCCAGAGAACAATTATTTCAATTGATTTTCTGGAAGAGGATTTTAATAACCTGTTGCTAATGTCAATTTAATTTCAGTCAATACATCAACAGGCATGTGTTAAGTGCTTAGTACTTCCCCATCGAGATTCTCAGCACTTTATTGAGTCTGTATCTTGTTTGTACAGAGATGTTTGCTTGTTGTTGCATCCATTAGACTGGGAGCTCCTCAGGAGAAGGAGCTGTCCCCTTGCCTTGTTTTTCCACCAACAGCAATGCTTAGTACATGGGAGGTCCTTAATTAATATTTGTTGACTAACTGACCAATAAAATGAGTATTGATTTAGTGTTTCCTATGTATTAAGCCCCATTCTGGCTGCCTTTTCCTGGAGGAAACTCTAGTATATCTTAATGAAACTTTGAGCTATGGTGTGCAGGGTAACCCAATATGGAGATGTCAGAGTGGGGAGTTCAGACAAAAGGTGATTCACTGGAAGAGGAAATGGCACACTACTCCTCTCTCTTTGCCAGACCAACCAACCAACCAACCAGCCAACCAGCCAGCCAAAACCCAACTTATGTAAAGTACTAAAATGATAAAAGATATGACATAGGAAGAGGAGCCCCTCAGGTCAGGAGGTGTCCAACACATTATTGAAGAAGAGCAGATGACCACGACTAGTAGCTCCAGAAAAAATGAAATGGGTTGGCCATAGCAGAAAGGCAGATAGGTGGTAGATTGTTCTGGTGACAAAAAGAAAGTCTGATGTTGGAAAGATCAATATTTTATAAGAACTCAGATTGTAAGACCACTAATCCAAGGAAGGCTGGATGTGGTCAAACAAGAGATGGAAAGTGTAAACAAGGACATCTTGGGGGATCAGTGAATTTACATAAACAGTAATGGGTGAATTTAATTCAGGTGGTCATTTTATATTCTACTGTGGGCAAGATTTCCTTAGAAGAAATGGAGTAGTCCTCATAGTCAGTAAAAAGGTGAGAAAAGCAGTATTGGGGTATCATCTCAAAAATGACAGAAGGCTACTCCTTCCAATCAAAGGCAAACCATTCATGATCACCCTAATGCTCTATGCTCCATCCATTGATGGCAGAGGTCAAAGATGCTCATTTTGATAATGATCTACAATATCTTCTAGAAATAGCACCAAAGAATGATGTCACGGTAATCACTGAGGATTGGAATGCTAAAACAGGAAGTCTAAAGATATTTGGAATAACAGGCAAGTTTAGCCTTGAAGTGCAAAAATGAAATGGGGGAAAAAATCTATTAGAGACAACTGGGTGGTCAGAGAAAACACTCTTTTTCAACAACCCAAGAGGCGATTCTACACTGGACATCATCAGATGCTCAATACTGAAATCAGATTGATTATATAAGCTTCCAACTAAAGGTGAGGAAGCTCTCTAGTCAGTTAAAACAAGACAGATTGTTGACTATGGCTCAAATCATAAGCTTCTTATGACAAAATCTAGACTTAAATTGAAAAAGGTAGGGAAAACCATCAGACTAAATAGGTGTGACCTAAATAGTAATATTCCTTATGAATATGAAAGAGAAGTGATAAATACATTTAAGGGATTAGATCTGGTAGAGAATGCCTGAACAGATATGGATAGAGGGTTGTAATATTGTACAGGAGGCAGCAACAAAAACAATCCCAAAGAAAAAGGTCAAGAAAGCAAAATGGCTGCCTGAATAGGCTTTACAGATAGATAAGGAAGGAAGGAAAATGAATGGAAAAGGAGAGAAGGAAAGATAACCAAATACAGATGATGAGATATTCCTTAATAAGTAAGGCAAAGAAATGGAAGAAAGCAATAGAATGGGAAAGACAGGAGATATTTTCAAGAAAATTAGAGATATCAAGGAAACCTTTCATGCCAAAATGGGCATGATAAAAGCCATAATGGTAGGGACTTAGCAGAAATAGAAGAGATTAAGAAGAGGTGGCAAGAATGTTTAGAGGAACTATACAAGAAAGATCTTAAGTTCAGTGAAAGGCATGATGGTGTGGTTACTGATCTAGTGTCAGACATCCTGGTGAATGAAATCAAGTGGGGCTTAGGAAACATTGGTAACAATAAGGCAAGTGGGAATCCAGCTGAGCTATTTAAAATCCTAAAAGATCATGCTGTTAAAATGCTGTACTTAATATGCCTGTTAATATGGAAAACTCAACAGTACCCACTGGATTGGAAAAGATCAGTCTCCATCCCAGTCCTACAGAAGAGCAATGTTAAAGAATGTTTGAATCACCAGATAGTTTCCCTCATTTCACAAGATTATGTTTAAGATTATGGAAGCTTGGCTTCAGCAGCAGTATATGTACCAAGAATTCCCAGAAGTACAAAGAGGTCAAATTTTTCAAATTAGAGACCAAATTACTACCATTGTCTGGATTAGAAAGAAAGGAAGGAAGTTCCAGAAAACAGGTACTTCTGCTTCACTGATTATGTTAAAAGCCGTTGACTGTGTGGATCCCCCCCCCAAAATTCAGCAAGTCCTCAAAGAGATAGGAGTAGGAGATCATTTTACTTGTTTCCTGAGGAACCTGAATGTGAGTCAAGAAGCAATAACTAGAACTGAACATGGAACAACTGATTGATTTAAGATCAGGAAAGGAATACTCCAAGGCATTTTATTGTCATATTTATTTAACTTGTATACAAAGTACATCATGGGAAATGCCAGGCTGGACTCATCAAAATTAAGGGGACTGGGAAAAAGCATCAAGAATGGCATATATGTAGACAATACCACCCTGATGGCAGAAATAAAGAGGAATTAAGAAGCCTCTTGATAATGGTGGAAAGAAGAGAGTGGAAAAGCTGGCTTGAAGCTTAACATTAAAAAACTGAGATCATGGCAACTGATTCCATCTTTTCCTGGCAAATAGAAGATGAAGGAATGGAAACAATGTCAGATTTTATATGCTAAATCTAAAAGGTCATTGACCTCAGTCATGAAATGAGAAGATGCTTACTAATTGGATGGAAAGTAATGGCAAATCTGGATAGCTTAGTAAAAAGCAGAGCCATCATCTTTCTGACAAAGGTCTGTATGGTCAAGGGTTATGTTTTTTTCTGTAGTAATGAGGGCTGTGAGAAATGGAGGAGAAGCAAAAATGAGGGCTCTATAATTGAGACTTTTGATTGCAGTACTGCAGAAGACTTTTTAGAACCTCTTGGACAGCAAAGAGATCAAATCGGTTAGTATAAGAAGAATTGAATTCAGATATTTCATTGGAAGGAGAAATACTGATGGCAAAGCTTAAATAGTTTAGCCACAAAACAAGAAGACATTGGAAATGACCCTAATGCTGGGAATGACTGAAGGTAAAAGGGGAAGGAAAGATCAGAGAATGAGATGGGGAGAGAGAATCACGGAAACAAGGCACGTGAGGTTAGATAGTCTCTAAGAGGTAGTAGAGGAAAGAAGGACCTGGCATGTTATCATCCATGGGGTCAGGAAGAGTTGGAGGCCCCTGAATAATTAAAGAAGGTAATAGATGTGGGAATTATGAAGACAAAATACAAAGAGAAAGACCCGAAATATCTTCCCTCTTGAGATGGCTGTTTGGTGTGTATCCTTTGCCCTCCCCATAGTGGTGCCCATCTTCTTTTGGCTGTTCACCGCAGTAAAGTTATCTGTTCTTCCTCCTCCAGTTTTTATAGCACTTTGCCTAGACTTTTTCTTTATATTGAACATATTCCTCTTAGAGTAAAGTGATTTGTGTGTGTGTACTTCCTATACTGTTTCTCCACTTTGGGTGCAGAGTCTTGCTTCAACTCTGTATCATTGAGGTGTTCTGTTCTGTGTCACGGCCCCCTCGGCCATCCAGAGAAGCCCATGAACCCCTTCGCAGAAAAATGCTGTTAAATAATAGCAGTAAATACTATATTTCCAGTAGAGATGAGGGAAAATAAAGATAACGTTATTTTCGACCTCATTTTACAGAACTCTCCAAGTCCCTGAGATGGCTCCATGGGCCGCAGGGCGGGACCCCTTGATGTACTGCATGGCGTATGTATGCAAGATCTCTCAGTGACCAAACCAGGTTGGTTTTTTCTCCAACCATTCCCAGACCCCATAAATCCCAGGGATGCTGCTGGGATCTTGTGTGGAAGGGCAAAGACGGGTGAGTTTTTGGACCTAAAGGGTGGATTGGGTGCAGGGGACAAGGGGTCTGTCTGCCCACCCAAAGGAGAGTGGTGGAGGGCCAGGCTTGTACCTGTGAGAAGAGAAGATGGCGGACTTGGAGAACAAAAGAGAAATGTGGATGACAGTCCTGGCTGATTCTGTGCTGCCATAGCGGGGGTGGGGGCAGCCGGGGGGCCAGAACAGACAAAGAAGCTCCATGAGTGTCCACTCCACCCCCACCCTCCTAAGTGCCCTTTGAGTTGGAAGAAGTGGGTTGCTAGGAAACCCTGGAGCGGGTCTAAAGAAACTCCAGCCAATGAGCACCCAGCAATGATCTGCAGACATTTTCTGCAGAGACTGAGTAAGTGGCTCATTATATAGAATAGCAGAAAAGAATGATTATTGTTAACTCCATGAGTTCTGTTTGGTTTTCATTGTCTGCTTAAGGAAATGAGGCCATTTTTTATGGAAAGTGCTATGTTCCCTGCCACAGGTCCTGGGGATTAGAATATATACAGGCATATAGAGGTACATGCATGTGCATACATATATATTATATGTACACACACATTATATAAACACACAGAGACATATTTTTGTTCATGCGTGGTACCACTCTGTGTGTATCTATATAATTTAATATACCATTGTGTGTGTATATCACGTATATATGTGCATATATATTTATATGTATACATATATATATGCCACTCTGTGTGTGTATCTATATAATTTAAACCTTGAGGATACAAAGCTGAAACTTCAAGACATAGTCCCGACCTTTGAAGGCTTCCAGTCCAACAGAAGAAGGGCATAAAGACAAAGAACTCAGTTTTAAGGGCTAACGTGCTCAGTGTAAAGAGAAGGTGCAGGTGAATTGCTATAAAAAGTCAGGGTGGGGGGAAAGATGACTTTTCTCAGGTGAACAACCAAAACAAGACAGAGAACCACCCTGGGGAGGGCAAAGGATGCCCAGCAAGCATCTAGTCAAGAGAGGAAAGAGATATTCCGGGTGTTGCTATTTTGTATTGTCTTTGCAGTTCCTTCATCCAGTACATTTGTTGTTGTTTTTTAATCCTTCAGTGGCGTCCAACTCTTCCCGGCCCCATGGACCATAATGCATGCCAGATCCTTCATGTTCTCAACTCCATCCCTGATTTCATCAACATATGGAACCCCGAGCTCAGGAGCTTCTCTCTGTGGATGATGCTTTATTGGGCACCTTCTCTCCAACTTATTGTCTGGGGAAGATGCTTAGAGCACAGAGGCTAAAGGTTGTTTTGAGAATAAACGAGAAAATATAAAGTGCTTTGCAAATCTTGAATGCCAACTCTAATGACTAGTTGAGAAGGGACAAGGCTATTCAAGTCAAGGCCAAGGGAAGTAACAGAGAAAAGAGGAAGTTTTAGAAGGAGGAATAAGTGATTTAGGTGAGGATTACTGGAGAGCAGGGTTGAATCTAATGTGTTGGAAGATTTGGTTTGTGTTCATCAGAGGAGAAAGAGAGAGAGAGAGAGAGAGAGAGACAGAGAGAGAGAGAGACAGAGAGAGAGACAGAGAGAGAGAGAGAGAGAGAGAGAGAGAGAGAGAGAGAGAGAGAGAGAGAGAGAGAAAGTTCTGAATCCCAGGATCATATATAAGATGGACATAGATTTAGAGATGGCAGGGAACTTGGAGGTCAACAATTCCAATTCCTCCATTTTACAGTTGGGGAAACAGCCTCAGAAAAGTTAAGTAACTTTCCTAAGATCCAACAGCTGAGAAGAGTCTGAAGTGGATGGAAAACCAATGCTCCATGCATTGACCCATCTGGCTGCCTCTGTCTAGGTCTTGGCTTCCTCAGGGTGGAAATGAAGGGGTTGGAAGAGGTAGATGCTAATGTCTCTTCCAAATGAAAATCTTTGATCATCTGTTCATTTCTCCTGTCCTCCATCCATTCTGGTTCTCCTGACATACCTGATAGATATACAGTCCATTACCAGGACAAATGGAAAGCTTCCAGGGATCTAGGATTGTTTATGTACAGAAGTATTTGTAGCAGCTCTTTTCATTCTTTTTTTCTCTTTCCACAGGGAAAATTCCCTGGAAATTCAAGGTTGCCTCCTTCCTAGGGTCTGGCTAAACAACTTATGATATGTGAATGTAATGCAATGTTATGATTTGGCATAAGAAATGATAAAATGGACAGTTTCAGAAGATGTGAGATCTCAGTGACATAGAACAGAATAATGACAACATTATAAAGAAAGACAACTCATTTTTATAGCCAGACCCTGCTTGCTGCCATCTTCCTTATTATTTTCAAGGGGGTCCCTGTCAACCTTCTAATTTAACTTCAGTGTCCCTGGGGCTTACAAGCTAGGTGGCATCCTGGACTCCTCACTCTTTCCCACCCTTCTTATTTATTTTTTTAATTTTAAACCCTTAACTTCTGTGTATTGACTCATAGGTAGAAGAGTGGTAAGGGTGGGCAATGGGGGTCAAGTGACTTGCCCAGGGTCACAGGGCTGGGAAGTGTCTGAGGCCAGATTTGAACCCAGGACCTCCCGTCTCTAGGCCTGACTCTCAATCTACTGAGCTACCCAGCTGCCCCTTTCCCAGCCTTCTATTCTCTGCCTCTCATCAATGCTTGTCCATTTGCCTTTGTAATAGCTTTCACATATGACTCCTTTCCCTACTCTGATACCCCACTCTACATTTCCCTCTTTTCCCCAGGTTAGAAATCCATTGCCTCATGCCTTGACTGTTATAATAGCCTACTTGGGTTGGCTCTCCCTGCTTCAAGTCTCTCTCAACACCAACCCATCCTCTTCTCAAGTGTCAAAGGGATATTCCTAAAGTAAAAATGTAACTATGCTACTCCCATACTCAGTGTAGTTACTCAGTGTAGTATACTGGCTCCCTATCACATCCAGAATTAAATATGAAATCCTTTTCTTGGCTTTCAATGCCCTTTAAAATCTTACCCTGACTCCCTCATCTAAAAGAACCCCAACCTTTCCTATCTCCTTACTCTTTTTTTTAAACCCTTACCTTTCATCTTAGAATCACTACTATGTATTGGTTCTAAGGCAGAAGAGTGGTAAGGATGGGCAATGGGGGTTAAGTGACTTGCCCAGGGTCACACAGCTAGGACGTATCTGAAGTCAAATTTGAACCCAGGACCTCCCGTCTCTAGGCCTGACTCTCCATCCACTGAGCCACCCAGCTGCCCCTCTTCTTACTCTTTATACCCCATTCCCCCTATGTACCCTTTAATCCAAGGCACTTGGATTAATGCCCTTGTTGTTCCTTGAACAAAATACCCCACCCTCAGTTCCAGTCATTTTCTCTGACCAGAGGTCCAGTGCCTTGCACATGTGTGGCAAGATCTTTGAGTAGCAAGACAAGGCTGGGATTTTTTCCTATCCATTTCCTGCTCTCATAAATCCCAGATATGTACCTAGGATTGTGTTCAGAAAGATGAGAGGTCTGCGGCTTTGTGGACCCAGCTATTCTAGTCGGTGGATGGGTATTGAGTTGTTTTCTTGGATTAGGGCTCTGAGAGGCTAGCTTTTATCTGTGAGATGAGAAGATGGCAGAATTATAGCACAAAGGAGAATTGCTATGAGAGGCCTTGGTTTATTTTGTGCAGCCATAGCTGGGGGAGAAGCTAAGGCCCTGGAATAGACAATGAAGCTCCATAGTTTTCCAGCCCCCCCCCCCAATCCCCCAATCTTTGGTCCCTCTTTGAGTTAGAGGAAGAGGGTTGCTAGGCAACATTGGAGCAGGTCTATAGAAACTTCAGCCAATGAAAAGCCAGGAATGTACTGCAGACACTTTCTCCATAGACTGCATAAGTGGCTCATTATACAGACCAGCAGAGAAGGGATATTTTTGTTAACTCTCTGGGTTCTGAGACAAGTTTTGTTAAAGAAAACAAGCAAGAAACTTTTTTATTTGCTGCCCTATGCTAGGCCCTGGGGATACAAATCTAAATAATCCCTACTCTTTAGAGAGCTTACATGCTGATGGAGGGGGGAACACACACACACAGGCATGCATACATAATACACATATACATACAGATACACACATGCACACATATATATAAAAAACCTAAATGAAAAATGGATAGAAATATTCCCAACTCTACCTGTGATTACCTCGACAGAGGAAACCCTTAGGTGAGGAGCTCCCCTCTATCAGTTTTGCATTTGGGCTTCTTCTCTCCAATTTATAATCTGGGGGACATGCTTAGAGCCCGAGGTTAAGGGAATCTTCCAGGAGAAGGGGGACTTGAACCTGAACCAAGATGGCTTTGAGACTGGCTTCCCATTCGGTCCAGAGGCTGTTGATAAAAGTTTAAAAGGAATAAATACAAGGGAGTTAAATACCAGGGAGTTAGGTAGGGAAGGAGGGCATCAGCAGGTATGGAGAAGGAAAGGAAGATGGCAGGGAGAAGAAGGAAAAGAAGGCTTCTATGAGGCAGAGGTAAGGAAGGAGTGCATTATTGGCATGGGGAATGACCAGAGGAAGGCAGGGAGGCAGGAGGAGAAGGTTGTTTGTGATGAACAGAAAGAGGGAAAGTTTGTATTGAAGAGTTCAAGATGGGGAGTCGTGTCCATTGAGGTGGGGTTGGGCCAGGTTGCATAGGGCTTTGAAAGCCAGTTGGAGGATTGTATGTTATTCTAGAGGCAATAGGGAGCCACTAGAAATTACAGAGTAGGAGAGTGATCAGGCCAGACCTGAGCTTAAAGACAATCACTGAGGCAGCTGCTGGGCTGAGGGTGGTCCGGAGTGGGGAAAGACTGGAGGTAGGCACACCGGTTAGGAGATCACTGAAATTATCTAAGTGAGAGGCAATGTGGGCATGAACTAAGCTCATGGATGGGTGTACGAGCACAGAGCAGGAGTCAGACGCAAGAGATGTGGCGGACACATACTTGCCGTATTCTGGTAAATGATTGAACGCGTGGAGCGAGAGAGTGTGAGGAATTGAGGCTAAAATGAAGGTTCTGATTTTGGGAGACAGGAAGAATGGTGGGCTCTCAACAGAAAGAGGGCAATTGGAGACCAGGGGATTAATGGAAGGAGAACGAGTCCTGTTCTGGACTTCAGAGTATCAAAGAATTCTAAAGTTAGTGGGGCTCACAGTAGACATCTGGCCCAATTCATGTCCCAAAGGAATCCCTGCTATATAACATGACTTCTGGAAGACCTCCAAGGCCGTGGCTTCTCCCTCCTTCCTTATCTCTAGGCAGTCCATTCCTCTTGGGCCCCGTCTCACTTTCATTGTTAGGAAATCAAGCAGTGGTTGGTGACGTGGAGCTTCATCTTGTCTCTTTGAAAGTTCAGCCCCATCCTCCTGGTTCTGTCTTCTGGGACCAAATAGAAAAAAATCGAATCTCTTTTCCCTGTCACATTCCCATCTATACTTGGTGACTACTCTCACGTCCTCCGATGCTTCCTTTCTAGCTCTTTCAATGGATCCGTATGTGACATGAGGGTTGTGCAGGGAGGACTGGCACATCTCTGGTTTGAGGGTTTGCCAAGCCCTTTTGAGGGCTACTCGTCTGCCTTTGGTGTCTACAAGTCATTCAATTCTCACCTGTGGCTTCAAGAAGCCACAGCATGGTTGATGATCATACCTTTGTCAAATGGTTTTTGATAGTCAGCGTAAACTAGGTTGAGAGTAACTGATAAGGACTCAAACCTGTCAGTGTCATACGTTTGTCTTAGAATAAACAAGGAAGAAAGATTGAAACTGATGGCTTTGTGTAGCTTTTCCTCTCTTAAATCCAGTTCACACACAATTCAAGACAACCCTCTTGATGTCATCATTTGTCTTTGAAATAAAGGGTTAACAATAAAGTTTCATGAACCAATGACCCTTCACCATATCCTGGGTGTCCTTCTCTGGACACTCTCCACTGTATCAGTGTCCTTAATTAACCATAATTCCCAGAGCTGAACATAATACTCAAGATGAATGGTGAGAAGGGCAGAGAAATATGGAACGATCTTCCCCTCTCAGTTCATGGAAGCTGTGAAGCAGTTGGAGATTGAATAAGGTTTATTGGCTCCATATCCCCTTGCCCATTCATTTGGAGCTCACAGTCTAGAAATATCTCCGGGTCTTTTCAGAAGAACTGTTGACCCATTCTTCCCTCATCTTATGCTTGTGAGGCTCATCATTTTTGTACCCAAGTGGAAGACTTAATGTATTCCTAATGAATCTCATCTTATTGATTTTGAGATGCTTATGGGATATTGCAATTTGAAATATTTAAATAAGAATTTGGTAAAGTGGGTCTGATGTTCAGGAGAGAGACTGGGGCTGGAGACAAATATCTGAGAGAAATGTGCAGAGACAAGTGTTAAACCCAGGGAGCTGGTGAGGTTAGATAGAGAGAAGGAAGAGACAGACGGGGAGAGAGAGAGAGAGAGAGAGAGAGAGAGAGAGAGAGAGAGAGAGAGAGAGAGAGAGAGAGAGAGAGAGGGAGAGAGAGATGGGCAGACAGACAGACAGACAGAGATATACACACAGTGAAAGAGAGACAGAGATAGAATTCAAGAGGAGAGAAGTGGAGGGAATGCTCACTTTCAGAGTGCATGATATAGTTGATGATCGAGCAAAGACTGAGGAGTGGTTAGGCAGGCAGGAGGAGATCCAGTAGAGAGCAGGGTCATGAGAACCCAAAGAGAGTTCCCCAGAGGAGAGGGTGGTCCAGAGTGTCCACTGTAGCACAGAGGGCAAGAAGAATGAGAAGTGAGAGAAGATTCTTGGATTGATTAGTGAAAAGGTCATTGGTAACTTTTTGGTAGAACATTTTCAGTTGATGGACAAGGCTATAAAGTAGATAACAAAGTGAAGGACTAAAGGAGAAGAGGATGCAGAGACAAAAAGAGGACTCTGGCTTTTGTTTTTTTTCTAGATGCTTCCCTGAGAAATGGAGGAAGGATACAGGATGTTAGCTTGCAGGGCTGTTAGGGCCTCCTGAAGTTTCTTTAAAGATGAGAGGGATACCTGGGCATGTTTGAAGGCAACAGGGAAGGTATCAATGTATAAGGAGAGAATAGTGAGAAAAAGATTTTATAGAGAAATAAGGATGAGTGATGGGAAGTAGGATAAAAAAGGAAGAAGAAATGAAGGGCACATATGAAGGGGTTGGCTTTGGCAAGGAGGAAGACTACCCTCTTATCAGATATTGGGGGAAAGAAACAGAGTAGGGGATGATGCCAAGGAATTTTGAGATGGAAAGAAAAGCTGAAGAGGGAGTTCATAGTGAGGGGCTTCCATTTTCTTATTGAAGTAAGAGCCAAAGTTCATAGATGATAGAATGGGACGAGAGAGGTGTGTGTGCAAGAGTCTGCTGATTTTTTGTTGTTTGTCATTCCCTTTAGAAGAGGACTAATGATAACACTAGGTAATGTCTTGAATAGAGCATCAATTGCCTTTAAGTAAGAAAGAAGCATATATCTTCATCAGTCTGACTCTCTTTCAGAGTTATAAAAATCCAGAGGCAGCTGGGTGGTTCAGTGGATTGAGAGCCAGACCTAGATATGGGAGATCCTGGGTTCAAATCTGGCCTCAGACACTTCCTGGCTGGGTGACCCTGGGCAAGTCACTTGACCCCCATTGCCTTGTCCTTTACCACTCTTCTGCCTTGGAACCATTACATAGAGTACTTATTCTAGGACAGAAGGTAAGAGTTTAAAAAATAAATAAATAAAGATAAATACATGGGAGTTAGGGAAGGAGGTAGAGAAGGAGGGCATTAATTGGGATGGAGTGAGGAAAGGAAGGCTTCAGGGAGAAGTGATGCTTGAGTTGGGTCTTGAAGGAAAAGAATCTATGAGGCAGAGATGAGGAGGGAGTACACCCTCAGCATGGGGCATGAACATAGAAATGCAGGGAGGCAGGAGATGAAAGGCCATAAGGAACAGGGAGAAGGAATGTTCATATTGGAGAGTTCAAGATGGGGAGTAATATCTCTAATGAAGAGGAAGTCAAGGCAATCATTAAAATATTTTGCCCAATCATATGGCAATAAATATAGCAATCTAGGTGATGTGGATGAATATTTACAAAAATATAAATTGCTTAGATTAACGGCAGAAGAAATAGAATACTTAAATAATCCCATCTCAGAGAAAGAAATTGAATAAGCCATCAAAGAACTCCCTAAGAAAAAATCCCCAGGACCAGATGGATTCACAAGTGAATTCTATCAGACCTTCAAAGAACAACTAATTCCAATACTATACAAACTATTTGACATAATAAGCAAAGAAGGAATTCTACCAAACTCTTTTTATGAAACAAATATGGTACTGATCAAGATGGGGAGTAAGGGGCAGCTGGGTAGCTCAGTGGATTGAGAGCCAGGTCTAGAGATGGAAGGCTCTGGGTTCAACTGTGGCCTCAGATACTTCCCAGCTGTGTGACCCTGGGCAAGTCACTTGACCCCCATTGCCTACCCTTACCACTCTTCTGCTTTGGAAACAATATAATACAGTACTGATTTTAAGACGGAAGGTGAGGGTTTAAAGAAAGTCCAGAGGTAAGACAAAGATTAGGAGATCTGGCTGGCTTGGGATACAGTGGATGACCTCAGCATCTTCCAGGTCTGGCCAAGCTCTAAGTGCTCCACAGCCCCTGCTGCAGTCACCTTCATGGCTGTTGGAACAAAGTGTTCTCACTCAACTCTTCCACCAGGGGAAATCTTCACATGCTTGGGGTACTGACAGTTTTGAGGCCCGTCAGTTATCCTCAATGTGCTTTATTTAGCACATCTGCAGAGAAGATTTTACCCAGGTGTGGCCAATGGGCATGTTAGAGCTTCTGGAAGCTACCGTTGAGAGTTGGGTGACAAGTGGATGAGCAGCCCTAAAAGGCCAAGCGATCTCTCACAACGGTGGTTCTAGTCCTTCCTGAACACCCACAAGCCTTGCTGTGTACTTAGGCTGCTGCTAAGCTAGAGAGTGTCTAAAGAAGAGCACTCAGGACAGCGAAGGGTCATGATGCATATGTATTAATTGAATTAACTGGAAATGGTGAGAAAGCATTGGCTGGGGGGCTGGAGGACACACGAGAGAAGTCTTTAGCTATACGTCAGGTTATCCCAGGGAGAAGTAATTAGATTTGTTCTATTTGGTCCCAGGAGACACAGAACCAGGAGGATGGGGTTGAACTTTTAAAGAGACAAGTTGAAGTTCAATATGGGTAAAAACCACCGGATTTCCTAACTGATGAGAGCTGTCCAGCAAGGGCGAAAGTGGAGAGGGCTGCCTAGGGAGGAGGAGGGAGGAGGAAGCAGGAGGAAGCCACCACTTTGGAGGTCTTCCAGTAAAGCATGGTTGAACACTTACTACTTGTGTTATGGTGGAGATTCCTTTGGTACAAGAAATGGGCCAATGGCTGCTCAACCCCCCCCACCCCCACCCCAGTACCTGTAAAATTCTTTGATACGAGGAGGTCCAAAACAGCACTCCTTCTTTCCCCCACTAATCCCACCTGGCTCCCACCTTTCCCTATTTCTGTGGAAAGCATGACCATCCTTCCAGGCTCCCAAATTCAGAATCTTGATGTTCTCCTTAGTTTTTCACATTCTCTCACTCCACATGTTCAATCACTTACCAGATCTTGCCATATATATCTCCTGCATCAGACCCCTGCCCTGTAATGCTCTTATCGCCCCTCTCTTAGATAATCTCAGCAGCAGTCTAACTGGTGTTCCTAATGGCAGCCTTTTCCCACTCCAGGCCATCCTCAACACAGCTGCCAAAGTGGTTTTCCATAAGCTTCTACGTGACCGGGTCACTCTTCTACTTGGTAATGTCTGAAGGCTCCCTATTGCCTCTGGATAAAATATAAACTTTTCCAGTTAACTTAAGCCATCAACCTATCTTCCCCACCTCACTAAATATTATTCCCCATCTTTTTTTAAATTTTATTTTTTATTAAACCCTTACCTTCCATCTTGGAGTCAATATTGAGTATTGGTTCCAAGGCAGAAGAGTGGTAAGGGCTAGGCAATGGGGGTCAAGTGACTTGCCCAGGGTCACACAGCTGGGAAGTGTCTGAGGCCACAGTTGAACCCAGGACCTCCTGTCTCTGGGCCTGGCTCTCAATCCACTGAGCTACCCAGCTGCCCCTTACTCCCCATCTTGATCAGTACCATATTTGTTTCATAAAAAGAGTTTGGTAGAATTCCTTCTTTGCTTATTATGTCAAATAGTTTGTATAGTATTGGAATTAGTTGTTCTTTGAAGGTCTGATAGAATTCACTTGTGAATCCATCTGGTCCTGGGGATTTTTTCTTAGGGAGTTCTTTGATGGCTTATTCAATTTCTTTCTCTGAGATGGGATTATTTAAGTATTCTATTTCTTCTGCCGTTAATCTAAGCAATTTATATTTTTGTAAATATTCATCCACATCACCTAGATTGCTATATTTATTGCCATATGATTGGGCAAAATATTTTAATGATTGCCTTGATTTCCTCTTCATTAGAGATATTACTCCCCATCTTGAACTCTCCAATATGAACATTCCTTCTCCCTGTTCCTTATGGCCTTTCATCTCCTGCCTCCCTGCATTTCTATGTTCATGCCCCATGCTGAGGATGTACTCCCTCCTCATCTCTGCCTCATAGATTCTTTTCCTTCAAGACCCAACTCAAGCATCACTTCTCCCTGAAGCCTTCCTTTCCTCACTCCATCCCAATTAATGCCCTCCTTCTCTACCTCCTTCCCTAACTCCCATGTATTTATCTTTATTTATTTATTTTTTAAACTCTTACCTTCTGTCCTAGAATAAGTACTCTATGTAATGGTTCCAAGGCAGAAGAGTGGTAAAGGACAAGGCAATGGGGGTCAAGTGACTTGCCCAGGGTCACCCAGCCAGGAAGTGTCTGAGGCCAGATTTAAACCCAGGACCTCCTGTCTCCAGGTCTGGCTCTCAATCCACTGAGCTACCCAGCTGACCCCCTTTTTAAACTCCCATGTATTTAACTCCCTTGTATTTGTTCTTTCTCTGCCTTTGTCAACAGCCTATGGGAGGATGGGGAACCGGTCTCAGAGCCAGTTTGGCTCAGAGTTTGGGTCTCTCTCCTCCAGGGAAATTCCCTTCACCTCTGGGCTCTGAGTACCTCCCCCAGAGAGCACTGGAAGGAAGGGGGCCCAATGCAGCACTGACAGAGGGAGGCTCCTCATCAGTGAGGTCAAAGGTGGAGTCGGGGATATGGCCATTCCCTTTTCATTTAGTGTTTTTATCTACACACACACACATGTGGATGAGTGTCTGTCTGTCTGTCTGTGGTCTCCCCCATCCACACGTAAGCTCGTTAAGTTAGGGCTCCTTTAGATTTGTACCCCTGGTCCCTAGCACAGGGCAGGGAAGAGAAAAGTTCCCAAAATGGTGCTTTTTCTGGCTTCCTTTACTCGACAAGCCAATGGAAACCAAACCTGTGTCAGACCCCATAGAGTTAACAATAACAAGTCGTCTCTGCTGGTCTGTATAATGAGCCACTTGCGCAGTCTCTGGCGAAAGTATCTGCAGATCATTCCTGGATGCTCATTGGCTGCAGTTTCTATAGCCTGCTCCAAGGTTGCCTAGCAACGCTCTTCCTCCAAGTCAAAGGGGGACCAGGAGTGGGGGAGGGGGAGGGGGGACAATCATGGAGCTTCATTGTCTCTCCAAGCCCCCTTGTGTCCCCGACCCCAGCTATGGCAGCACAGAATCAACTGAAGACTGTCATCCCCATTTTCCCTTTGTTCTAGGATTCTGCCATCTTCTCACCTCACACAAATAAACGGAGCTTTTCTGAGCCCTTGTCAGGAACACAACCCAGGGCTCTGTCCACCCAGTCTATCAATCATGTCTGAAAATCCACATTGCTTTTGGCCTTCCCCCCACAATCCCAGGTACATAACTGGGCTTTATGAAGTCAGGGAAAGGGAAGGAATAAAACCAGCTCGTTTTGCTCCTGAGAGATTTGTGGTCTTGGGGGGGGGTCTTAGCCTGTGGCCCATGTGGGGTTCTGCCAAATGATGGGGGGAAATATTCTCTCTTTGTTTTCCCGAACCTCTAACTGAAATGCCCTTCAGTGGTCTAAAAGCAGTTCTCTAGGAAGGAATCCAGAGGCGTCCCTGGATGGCCAAGGGGGCTGCGACTCAGAAAAAGTTCAGAACCCCGGGCCAACATTAATCCTCGGGGATCAAAGTGGAAATAAGACACAGGCGAGTGCTTCCAGTCTCATGAGACGATAGATTGCATGTACACAAAGCACTCCGATCCAAGGCGGGGGGGATGCATGTGCTCAACGTCCAGGCAAGGTGTTATGAGAAATCTGAGGGACAGATGACTGTCCTGGGGTCAGCCCAAAGAGGACAGTGACCCATTGTGGGGAGGGCAAAGGACTCACAGCAAGCATCTCGTCT
This sequence comes from Gracilinanus agilis, assembly GCF_016433145.1. Lineage (NCBI taxonomy): Eukaryota > Metazoa > Chordata > Mammalia > Didelphimorphia > Didelphidae > Gracilinanus > Gracilinanus agilis. The sequence continues at coordinate 17,092,991 of NC_058130.1, read as the reverse complement.
CCACGGTCAAATTGAATCGAGGTCTCCATAGTGCAAGGGTCTGGTTCTTTCATTTTCTGCCTTTGTAATTCCATCTCATCCAGCACAGGGCTTAGTTCATAGTAAAGGCTTTATAAATGCCCACTCTATTGGCGAGCCAGTCAGTCAACAAGCATCAAGGGAGGGCCTACTATGTGCCAGGCACTGCTGCTGCTGGGATGACTAGCTGAAGAAGAGTTCTTTCTTTCGGAGGCTCCCAGTCTAATGGAAGCGACAAGAAGCAAACAATTCTGTACTAACAAGATACAGCCAGAATAAATGGGAGAGAATCTCAAAGACGAGGGACTAAGCAGTTGGTAAATGCTAGTGGATTCATTGTTTGAAATGAAATTGAGGTTAGCACCAGATAATTATTAAAATCTCCTTTTCCCCAAATTAACTGTAATACTTGTTTTTAAGGATATTGACCCCTAAAGCCTGCTGCCTAATCATGAATAAAGCTACTATTCCAATCTTCTATTTTGGCTTGGAAAGGACCCCAAATTTCTTTTTTTGGTCATTCATTCATTCATTCATTCATTCATTCATTTTGGTTATGTTTATTATCAATCCTTCTCCACTTGCCCTTTCCCCTAAATGAACAATTAAAAACAAAATGGAATTAAAATCATCACAATAAATGTCCACCATCAGAAAAACAACTTCTTATATTGGCCATTTCCAGAAGATGTCTTGTCTCATTCTGCATCTTGAGTCCATTTCCCTTCCAGAGAGGAGGGTGTCCTGCTTTGTTCTCTGGTTTCTGGCATCATGGATTCACAGGACACTGATCAGAGTTCTGAGTCTAGCTAGTTCAGAGTTGTCAGTCGGTTGGAAAACATTTATTGACCTCCTACTATGTGCCAGAAACCAGACTGATTACTGGAGACAAAGGGGAAAAGTCCCTATCTCTGAAGAGTCTAAAAGGGCAGAAAACACCAAACATTTATGTAGAAATATAGGTATATATAGGATAGTGTGGAGGTAATCACCAGAGGGAAAGACCATCCTGAATCAATAAGGGAGATCAGGAAAGGCTTCCTACAGGAGGTGGGCTTTTAGCTAGGACTTGAACAGCAAGGCCAGGGTCACTGGATTTTCAGGTATGTGGGGAGTGTAGGGTACGAGGTATAAGAAGACTGGAAAGTTGTGGATAGGAGGTAGGGAGACAAGGCTAGATTATGAAGGCTTTTGAAAGCCAAGAAGAGGATTTAATAATTGAACCCAGAGGTGATAGGGAGCCACTGCACTTTATTGAACATGGGGGTGATAGGGTCAAAATTTTACTTTAGGAAGATCCCTTTGTCAGGTGAGTGGAGGATGGACTGGAATGGGGAGATATCAGAGACAAGATGACTTTCCCCAGTAGGCTATTACAATAGTCAAGGCATGAGATGATGAAGGCTTGAGCCTGGGGGTGTAGGGAAAAGGGTCACACGTGAAAGATTTCACAAAAGTACAATGGACAAGCCATGACGAAAGACAAAATATGGAGGGAGGGAGAAAGAGTGAGGAGTCAAGGATGACAACAAGGAGAATATGGGAGATAGTAATCAGGGAGGGTTTTGGGTAAAGATGAATTGTCTTTCTTTATAATGTGGTCATTATTTTACTCTTTCACTTCACTAAGCTCTCATAGCCTCAGACACTGTCCATTTTGTCATTTCTTATGCTCTCAGAGGAGGAGAAGTGCTTAACTCTAGAAGTCAGTTGGCTTTTGGCTCAGTCCTGGTTCTTTCAATAACTATTTGTGTGACCCTGGACAAGTCCTCTTTGTTCCTGTCTTCCATCTAATCCACCATTCCAACCTCCCCAACAGCACCTAGAGACAGTGTCCACAGCCAGGACAAACTAAAAGCTTTCAGATGTCTTGGGTCTTAGTGGACAAAAATATTTGTAGCAGCTCTTTTAATCATGGCAAAATACTCTGGGAACTAATGGAGTGCTCTCTCCTGGGGAGTGGTTAAACAACTCAGCAAATATGAATGTTATACAAAGTTGTGATGCCATAAGAAATGACAAAATGGACAGTTTCAGAGGATGCGAGAAGACTCTGGTGGTGCACAACAGAATAAAGACAACAACCTTGTAAAGAAAGAAAACTCAGTTTACCCCCAGACCCTTCTTGTTACCATCTTCTCTATTACTGTCGAAGATACCACTGTCCCCCTCTTAATGACTCAGGCCCCCATCTTCAGTGTCCCCCGGGCTCTTAAGCCTGGGGTTATCCCAGACCCTCACCCTCTGTTACCTTCTCTTGCCAAGGCTTGTCCATTTTACTTTTGTAACATCTTCCATTATTCTGACATCTCTTTCTCTCCCAGGGCTCAGATGCTCATCACCTCATGCCTTGACAATTCAATAGCTGTTTCCCTTTAGTCCCTTCTCATTCCAATCCATCCTCCATTCACTTATGAAAGGGATATTCCTTAAGCTAAATTCTGACTATGCCACTCCCATATTCAATAAATTTCAGTAGCTCCCTATCACTTTCAGGATCAAATATAAAACCATCTTCTTGGCTTTCAAAGCCCCAACCCTCACTCCACCATGCCTTTCCAGTCTTCTCACATTTTCCATCCAGATACCCTACAAGGTCTTGCTGTTCCTCAAACAAGACACCTCAACTCTCAGTTCTAGACACTTTCTCTGGCTGTCTCCATGCCTACTACAATTTCCTCTGTCCTCATGTCTGCTTCTTGGTTTCCCTGGTTCCTTCGAGTCCCAGCTAAAATCCTCACTTCCTACAGGAAGCCTTCCTTATTTTAATGATTCGGGAGGGGAATCCTTCCCTGCTGGTGATTATCTCCAAGCTATCCTGTATATATCTTGGTCCATAATTGTTTACATCACTTGAGACCTCCTTGAGGGCAGGGTTGTTTTTGACTTTCCTTTTCTCTCCAGGACTTAGCCCAGTGGCCGGCACATAGTAGGCTCTCAAAAATGTTTATTGACTAGCTGGCTGACAGATCTGAAAGACTGAAAGACATGGAACTGTCTATGATCATTGTCCTGTGATCACTGGACTGATGCCAGAGTACCTGAGGGTGAAGCAGGATGTCCACCTCTCTGGAGGAGGAAATGGATTCAAGAGGTAGAATGAGACATATTTTTGGAAGTGGCCAATGTGGGAAGTTGTATTACCTATCTCTGTACATTTATTGTGAAGATTTTAATTTAACTTTGACTCTTTAATCATTTGGTTGTGGGCAAGGGAATGTGGAGGGGAAGAACTGATAATAAATGTGATAAAAAGAAATGAATACAAGAAAAAAAAAACTAGACTCCAAGTTGCAATGGACTGGCATGGTGGCTTAATTGATGATTATGCAGCAGGGTTTTAGTGATTAAATCTCCTGAAATCAAGTATTAGAATTGATTTTGGAAATGAAGATTTTAATAATGACTTGGTTCTAATTTCAATTTAATTTCAATCAATAAATCCACAGGCATTTATTAAGTGCTTAGTGCCTTCACTTGGAGATTCTCTACAATTTATTCTGCCCGAATCCTGTTTGTACAGAGTTGTTTGCTTTTTGTCTCCTCCACTGGTCTGAGAGCTCCTTAAGAGAAGGAACTGTCCCTTTCATTCTTTCTATTCTCATTAGTGCCTGACACACAGTAGGCCCTTAATTAATGCTTTTTGGGTGATTGACTGACTGATAGAGTGAGCATTTATTAAAGGCTTACTATGTATTAAGCCCTGTGCTGGATGAGGGAATTACAAATGTAGAAAACAAGAGATAGACCCTAAAAATATTCAGACAACTTGAATTCTTGAGATTAGCTATGACGGCGTGGATCCTTTGCCCTCCCCACAACGGGTCCCCATACTCTTTTGACTATTCAGCCCAGAACAGTCATCTGTCCCTCCTCAGATTTCTCCTGTCCCTTGGCTTGGACCTTTACTTTACACTGGTTGTATACCCCCTTGAATTACAGTTCTTTGTGTTCATGTTTTCTATATCCTTCCCTCATTAGCCTGGAAGCACTCCTGGAGGAAGGTACTGAAAGACTAGGGCAAAGACGATGTCTTGTTTCAGCTTTGTGTCATCAAGGCTCAGTGCAATCCAGGGAGAGATTCTTCTGTTTGTGTCATGGTACACTTGGCCATCCAAGGACCCCATCCAGAAGATTGCTTTTAGATCATTGAAGACGATGCTACATTTCAGTTAGAGGTTAGGGAAAGGAAAGATGCAATAATTTCCCACCCAATTTTGCTGACACCCTACCCTGAGATCTTTCCAGGGGCCATAGGTTAAGATCCCCTGGTAGTGCATTGCCTGTATATGGCATGATCTTTCAGGGGTAAGACCAGGATGTTTCTCCCCACCCATTCCCTTACTTTCTAAATAATCCCAGTTACATATCTGGGATTTGTGTGGAAGGATGGAAAATAGGTGGATTTTTAGACCTGGATGGTGGATTGTGGGGAGGGGGCACGGGGTTGTGATCCTGGAGGTGGACACTGAGAGACCAGATTTGAACCTGTGAGAAGAGAAGATGGCAGACTTAGAAGAACAAAGGAGAAATCTCTGTGAGAGTCTTTGGTTAATTCTGTGCTGCCATAGCTGGGGAAGGAGTGACTGGGGGCTAGAATAGACAATGAAGCTCCATGATTGTCCCCCCTCCCCCTCCCCCACTCCTGGTCCCCCTTTGACTTGGAGGAAGAGTGTTGCTAGGTAACCTTGGAGCAGGTCTATAGAAACTTCAGCCAATGAGAACCCAGGAATGATCTGCAGATACTTTCGCCAGAGACTGCGCAAGTGGTTCATTATACAGACCAGCAGAGAGGGGTTGTTGTTGTTAACTCTCTGGGGTCTGACACAGGTTTGGATTTTATTGGCATGTCTAGAAAGGAAGCAAGAAAGCAAATATTTATGGAAACTTCCATGTTCCTTTGCCCTGGGCTAGGTACGGGGGTTATAAATCTATACAATCCGGACTCTTAAAGAGCTAATGTGCTGATGGGGGAGAAAACACAGACACACATGCATGCTACATACATCCATGTAACACACACATAGATACATACAAGCAGGTAGATAGATAAGAGATGTGTGGGTATAAAAAACTCAAATGAAGTAGAAATGGGCGTCTTCTCAATTCCCTTTGGGGCTTCAGGTGAGCGTGGAGGGTAGAAGGTCTTGCTTGCCATCATCTATGGGGTCACTAAGAGTTGGAACAACAACAAAGGAACCTCAGCAAGCCCTTTAGTCCAGTGCCTACCCTAGAGGAGTCCCCTTTAGTTGGGAGGCCTCCAAGGTGGTGGCTTCTCCTCTCTCTCCTCCCCAGGCAGCCCATTCCACTTGGGCCCTTTCGGGATGACTCTCATTGTTGGGTCATCAGGCAGTCATTACTGACATTGAATTTCAACTTGCCTCTTTGAAAGTTCAACCCCACCTTCCTGGTTCTGGGTTCTGGGGCCAAATGGACCAAGTCTAATCACTTTCTCTGGGATGCTTCTCTGGAAATGGAGGACTAATAACAATCACAGAATTACAACCCACACTGAAAGACTGCCGTCCCATCCCCCCAGATGCTTCCTTAGGGTATTCCTGGGTCCTTCCATCCATCCGTGTTGTTCAGTCGTGTCTTACTCTTTGTACCCCATCTGCACTGTTGTTGGGGAAGATACTGAAGTGGTTTTCCATTTCCTTTGCTAGTTCATTTTATAGATGAGAAAACGAGTGCCCAGAGTCTAGAGTCCTGACCAGGGATTCAGAGCAAGGGAGTATCCGAGGCCATTTTGGACCTCAGATCTTCCTGGACTCCAGGCTCAGTGCTCTGTCTACTCCACCATGCGGACTAGCATATCCGGTGTGAGACCTTTTCAGGGCTGTTGATTCATCTTTGAGGTGCATCTTTTATCCAGCTCTTGCCTGTGACCCCAAGAAGCCCAGCTGCCATGCCCTTAATACATTCATCCCTGCAGAGGGGCGAAAACGGGTTGGGATGACCACCAGACCTCCAACTGTCAGTGATAGAAGGGAGGTCTACTCCAAGCATGGGGAGACTTCTCCTGGCAGGACGGGCAGAAGAGAGCAGTTTGTCCTAAGTAGGTGGTGTGGAGCCTCTAGGGCTTGGGCAGTCATGGACGATGCCAAGGTCATCCACGCCACCCCAGGCCACAGCCGGGCTTCAGACCACTCTCAAGCCATCAGATATCTATGAGAATGGAAGAGAGAGGAGACCTATGACTCTATGGAACTCCAATTCGAATTTAAGTCAAGACATCCTACTTTGCCGTCTCTGGTCCTCTCTGTAAACGAAGGACAATGGAGGACAACAGCAACGTGTCATGCCTTGATGACCCTTCGCCATCCTGGATGCTTTTCTCTGGATGCTGTCCAGGTTATTAGTGTGCTCAGTAAACCATAATGCCCAGAGCTGCCATGGCTTAGTGCCTCTGCTAGGAAGAATATTCAGAGAACTAATTCGACAACCATTCAGCCAGCACCTGTGACATCCCTGGCACTGTATGGAAGGGATGAAAAATTCATAAGGAAGAGGAAAAATTTTTCTCATTAAGAAGCTTAGAATCTCATCAGAATCATTCGAGCTTTAGAATCAGAGGCCGTAATATACTGAATAGAGAATCCAATTTGGAGTCAGGAAAACACACGTTCAGATTCTGTTTCAGACATCTACTAGTTGGAAGAATAACTCAATTTCTGTTTGTCTTAGTTTCCAAATCTACAAAATGGGGATAATAACAGCACCTACCTGCCAGGGTTGTAGTGAATATAAATGGAAAATATATATATTAAATTCTTTGTAAACCTTATCATGTTCTATCAGTACTAATATTAATATTAGTTGAGGGGAGACACAACATTAAAGGGACAACAAGAGAACAGTTCAAGACCCTGTAGATGCTCTACGACTTCTGAGTAGAGGAGAGACCACTGTTGGGTGGTCTTTTTTATTATTTTTATTTTTTTTAAAACCTTAACTTCTGTGTATTGGCTCCTAGGTGGAAGAGTGGTAAGGGTGGGCAATGGGGGTCAAGTGACTTGCCCAGGGTCACACAACTGGGAAATGTCAGAGGCCGGATTTGAACCCAGGACCTCCCATCTCTAGGCCTGACTCTCAATCCACTGAGCTACCCAGCTGCCTCCCGTTGAGTGGTCTTACTTTTTGGAAGAAGAGCATCTTCAATTAGGTGTCAGGGAAAGTAAGAGAGGAAAGAGGAAGTTTTGGAAGCAGGAATGAGTCCGATTTATATGAAGGCTACTTGAGGGCAGGATTTCTTCTAAGCACTGGAAGAGTTAGTTTGTAGTCATAGGGGAAGAGAGAGAATGTCAGAATCATAGATAATAGGACCACAGATTTAGAGTTGGCAAGGAATTTAGAATTGAATGATTTCCTTTCTTCTGTTTTACAGATGAGGAAACTGAGCCTCAGATAAGTTTGAGTGAATTGCCTCAGATCCAGCAGCTGAGAAGCATCGGAGGCGTCCTGCTAAACCTGATCTTCCTGCCTCCTGGTTCACGCTCAGTGCACTGACCTACCTGGGCTGCTCCTGGCTGGGATTCGGCTTTCTCAGGCTTGAAAGGAAGGATCTGGACTAGGTAGGTGCCAACGTCCCTTCCTCATGGAAATCTTCCTGTCCTCCACCCACCGCAGTGTCCATGACAGCACCTGATAGACACATAGTCCATTACCCGGAGAAACAGAAAACTCTGCGGAATCTGGGCCTTACATGGACAAAGGATTTGTAGCAGCTCTTTTCACTGTAGGAAAACATTCTTGGGAACTAAAGGGCTGCCTCCTTCCTGGGGAATGGCTAAACGACTTAGAGTATAGAAGGTAATAAATACAGTGTTGTGGTGCCATTAGAAATGATGAACTGGACAGGGTCAGAGGATGTGAGAAGGCCTCATGATGCAGAACAGAACAAGGACAACAACATTGTAAAGGAAGACGGCTCACCTTTACCTCCAGACCTTCCCTGCTACCATTTTCCCTATCACTGCTGAGACGATCGTTGTTATGCTCCCAAGAACTCAGGCCCCCAACTTCAGTGTCCCTGAGGCTCCCAAGCCAGGGGTCATCCTGGACTCCTCCCTCTCCCCCATCCCTCTAGGTTCTGCCTCTCACCAAGACTCGTCCGTTGTACTTTTGTAACATCTTTCACACGTGGCCCCTTTCCCTACTCTCAGAGCTGCACACCCCAACCAAGGCTCAGACCCTCCTCACCTCCTATCTTGACTTTTGCAATAGCCTGATCAGGGGCTTTCTTCAAATCTCTTTCCACTCCAGTCCTTCTTCTACTCCCCCATCAAAAGAGTCTTCCTAAAGTAAAAGCTGACAATGTCACCCCCATACTCAATAAACTGCAGTGGCTCCCTATCACCTCCAGGATCTGATATGAAATCCTCTTCTTGTCTTTCAAAGCCTTTCAGAACGGAGCCTTGTTTCCCCACTAACACACGCCTTTCCAGGATTCTTGCCATTTATACTCTATTCCCCCCATTCCAGTAACACTGGATTTGCCATTTCTCAAACAAGATATCCCATACCTCAGTAGGCATTTTCTCTGTATGCCCCTATGCCTACTGGAATTCTCTTCCTCTGATATCTCAGCCTCCTGGTTTTTCTGACTTCCTAAAGTGCAAGATAAGATCTTACTTTTTAGAGAAAGCCTTTCCTGATCTTCCTTAATGATTCAGGAGGGAAATCCTTCCCTTTGTTCATTATTTCCAGGTTTGTACATAACCAAACCAATTTAACTATTGAGATTAACTGCGTGGCATGCATCTTTGCCCTCCCTACAGTGGGTCCTTTTTGGGTTATTCACTCCTTAGATTCCTTTTTTTCCCTATTCATTCATTCATTCATTCATTCATTCATTCATTCATTCATTCATTTGTCTGTTTAGTCATTTATTTATTTTTTAGACCCTTACCTTCCATCTTGGAGTCAATACTGTGTATTGGCTCCAAGGCAGAAGGGTGGTGAGGGTAGGCCATGGGGGTCAAGTGACTTGCCCAGAGTCACACGGCTGGGAAGTGTCTAAGGCTAGATTTGAACCCAGGACCTCCTGTCTCTAGGCCTGGCTCTCCATCCACTGAATTACCCACTTGCCCCCCCCCACCCCACTTAGATTTCCCATAGCACTTAGCCTGGATCTTTTATTTTCACTGAACATGTCCCCCACCTGGAATGCGTTATGAACATGTTTTCTACATCATTTCCCCATTTGATTGGAAGTACTTTGTGGTCAGGGAGGGCTCCTCGTTTCAGCTTTGCATCATCAAGGCTTAGTGTCGTTCAAGGGTTCTGAATTCTTTTTATGTCATGGCCCCCTTCACCAGTCAAGGAAGCCTGTGGACCCCTTCTCAGAAGATTGCTTTTAGATAATTGAAGGAAATGCTACATTTCAGTTAGAAGTTAGGAAAAATACGGATGTAATGTTTTCCTATTTAATTTTCCGCCCCCTCCCCAGACCCTTAAGTGTTATCCATGGGCCGTATGCAGGTTAAGAGCCCTTGATCTAGTGCATGGCCCATGTTTAGCTCTTTCAATGGCTGGACCAGGTTGGCTTTTGCCCCCACCCATGCCCTGATCTCCCACATTTCAGATCTGTACCTGGGATCTTGTATGGCAGGATGAAATATAAGTGGCTTTTTAGACCCAGCTGGTATACTGGCTGGATGGGGAATGGGCCTTGTGCTCCTGAAAGGAGGGCACGAGAAGCTAGGTGAGAAGATGGCTGAGTTACAGAACAAAGGAGAAATCTGTGTGAGGGTCTTTGGTGGAGGATGTTCTGCCAGGGCAGGGGCGAAGCTGAGGAGGGGGCTGGAATAAACAATGAGGCTCTATGAGTGCCCAACCTACTCCCACACTCCTGGTCCCCCTTTGAGCTGGAGGAAGAGGGTTGCTAGGGAACATTGGCGCAGGTTTAAAGAAACTCCAGCCAATGAGAAGCCAGGAATGATCTGCAGATACTTTTGCCACAGACTGAGAAAGTGACTCATTATATAGACCAGGAGAGAAGGCTTGTTATTGTTAACTCTCTGGGGACTGAGACAAGTTTGGTTTTCATTGGTTTGGAAAAGGAAAGGAAGCAAGAAAACGAGTATTTGGGAAGTTCCATGGTCACTCCCTGTGAAGGCCCCCAAGAGGGAAATCTCTGTAGAGAGAGAAGGCAGACAGAGCTGGATATACCTTTTATATCTGCATACAAATACTCGCACATACCTGTAAATATGTGGAAAAAATCCCCCAAAGAAAAGCAATTAGGCAAATTCTCAGCTTGACCCCTGATTTCATTGATAGAGGACACCCTTAGGTGCTACATTTGGGCACCCTAGAGTCTGAGGGAGATGCTCGGAGCCTGGAGGTTAAGGGGCTTTGCTAGGAGAAGAGGGACTCGCACCTGAGCCAACTTACTTTGAGACGGGCTCCCCATCCTCCAGGTAGATAAACAGAAAGGAGGTAGGGAAGATGGACACAGGCAAGAGTGGGGTGAGGAAAAGAAGGCTTTGGGGAGAAGTGGTACTGGAGCTGAGTCTTGAAGAAAAAGAAAGGTTCTACGAGGCAGAGGTGAGGAGGGAAGGCATTCTAGGCAGGGGGAATGACCCGGAGAAAGGCAGAGAGACAGGAGATTAAAGGTTGTTTGTGAAGAGCAAAGACGTGGTCAGTTTGTGTTGCAGAGCTGAAAGTGGGGAAACGTCCATTGAGGTAGGGAAGCTGGATTGGGGCCACGTTGCATAGGAATTTAAAAGGTAACTGGAAAAGTTCATATTTTATTCTAGAGGCAATAGATGGGTGGCTCAATGGATTGAGAGTCATGCCCAGAGTTGATGGGAGATCCTGGGTTCAAATCTGACCTCAGATATCTCCTAGCTATGTGATCCTGGGCAAGTCACTTAGCCCCCATTGCCTAGCCCTTACCACTCTTCTGCCTTAGAACCAATACCCAGTATTGATTCTAAGATGGAAGTTAAGGGTTAAAAAAAAAGCAATAAGGAGCTCCTGGACATTACTGGGTAGGAGAGTGACCAGTTCAGACATGAGCTCAAGGAAAATTACTTTGGCACCTGCTGATTTGAGGATGTCCTGGAGTGGGAAAACACTGGAGGCAGGGACACCACTTAGACCGCTGAAATCATCCAAGTGAGAGACAAGGAGTAAATGAACTAAGATAACGGCTTTATGAGCAGAAAGCAGGTGCTAGATGTAAGAGCTCCAGTGGACATAAAGGCAAAATTTAGCAATCATTGGACATGGACAATGTGTGTGGAATTGGAGTGTGAGGAAATGGAGATAATACCAAGTTTATGAATTTGGAAGAATAGAAGAAGGCTGGTTCTTTCAATAGAAATAGGGGAATGTGGGAGATAGATGGGATTAGTGGGGAAGGATGGACCTATATTGGACCTCCAGTTATCAAAGAATTTCAAAATTAGTTGGAATCTCAGTAGACATCTGGCCCAATTCATGTCTCAGTGGAATCTCCACCATAACTAAACTGCTGGACTTCCAAGGCAGTGGTTCCTCCCTTCTCTGCTCTAGGTGGTCCATTCCATTTGGGCCCTGGCAGGACAGGGATCATTGTTAGTCCACTGAGGCACTTTTTATTGACATTGAGTTTCTTCGAAACTTCAACCAAGATTCTTCTGGTTCTGTCTTCTGTGAATGAATAGAACAAATCTAGTTGCTTTCCCTTCTAAAATCCCTACCTAGAAAACTAAGGACCACTTACACCATCACAACACTCTACCCTGCCAGTGCTAACCTTTTCTCCCCGCATATTTCCTTAAGCTCTGTTAAACATCCCTACTTTCTCCAACCCAATGTCCTGTTCTTATTGTTGCTCAGTTGTGTTAGAGTCTTTGTGGTGCTACTTGGGGTTTTCTTGGCAAAGATCCTGGAGTGGTCTGCCTTTTCCATCTTCAGCTTATTTTACAGATGAAGACATTGAGGCCACCAGGGTTAGGCAACTTGCCCAGTCACACAGCTAGTAAGTGTCTGAAGCCAGAGTGGAATTCAGGTCTTCTTGATTCCAGGCTTGACTCCCTATGTACTGCTCCAAGAGCACTAGCACTTCTGGTGTGAGGGCTTGCCAAGAACTTTTAGGGATGTTCATCCACCTTTGGAGTTTACTGTTTACCCAAGCTCTAAGAAGCTGTTGTGTGCCTAGCAGACACACCCAGGAAAACCCACCATTTGTGAGGATGGGCTAAACCAGGTTGAGGGCTACCCATCAGTGGGTGAGGGGCGTATCTACCCCAAGCATGTGGAGATTTCCCCGGGGAGGATGGGCCATTGAGAACAAATTGTTCCAAGAGCCATGAAGATGGCTGAAGCATTTGGTGTGGAGCACCTACAGCTTGGTCAGCCTTGAATCATGCCAAGATCTTTGTCTGGCCATTGGACTTCTACGATAATGGAAGAAAAGGTGAGGCCTATGACTCTTTGGATCTCTGCCTCATTTAACTCCATGGAGTTCATGGACCAGTAAAGACATCACCTCTGATGTCACAGAGTTTGTCTTTGAAATGAAGAGCCAGCTATTAAGTTTCATGAACTGATGAGCCTTCGCCAGGCTGGGTGCTCTTCTCTGGACACTTTTCACATTATCACTGTCGTTAGGAAACAACAATGCCCAGCTTTGAATATAATACTCAACAAGGAACTATGAGAAAGGCAGAGAAAGTGGGACTATTACCCACATCCCTATTCATGGGAGTTGTGTCCCTATTAATGCAGCTTACCCTAAATAAGTTTTAATGGTGGCAATAACTGACTCCCTCTCCCCATTCACTCTCATGGAGCTCACAGACCATGAAATCCCCCAAATCTTCTCAGGAGAACTGTTGATCCATGCTTCTCTCATCTTAGAGTCATGAAGATGATTTGTTTTGGTACCTAAGTACAAGATTTAACATTTATCCTCGGTGAATGTCATCTTATTGATTTTGAGATTTCTCTGGGACATGGCCATTTGAAATAGATAAACTGGCAATTGGTGAGGTAGGATTGAAGATTAGGAGAGAGTCTGTGGCTAGGGATTTAAATCTGAGAGTCATCTGCAGAGAAATGACAGGCTCGGGATGCTGCTGAGGTCAGAGAGAAAAGAAGAAAGGATCAGTACATAGAGAGGAAGACAAAGTGAAGAGAAAGAGAAAGAGAGAAAAAGAAAGAGAGGTGATGGTAAAGAAAGGAAAAGAAGAGGAGAGAGAGAGAGACAGAGAGAGAGAGAAAGAGAGAGAGAGAAAGAGAG
>NC_058130.1:16997123-17079343 GCF_016433145.1 Gracilinanus agilis | reverse complement strand
AGAGAGAGAGAGAGAGAGAGAGAGAGAGAGAAGGAGAGGCTTAGGGAACACTCATGTTCCAAGGGCATGATATATAAAGTAGGGGACACTAGGTGAAGGACTAATGGAGAAGAGAGAATGCAGAGTCTAGAAGAGGATATAGGATTTCTTCCTTAGGAGGTTCCCTGGGAAATGGAGGAAGGATCATAGTGAATGAACTTGAGGGCCTGTTAGAGTCAACTGAAATTTTTTTAAAGATGGAGGGTGCTTGGGCATGTTTGAATGCAGTAGGGAAGTTACTAATATCTAGGGAGAGGTTGGAGAGAAAGTTTGAGAGATAAGGGATGAGTTGTGGACTATTTGTTGGAAAAAAGGAAAAGTATTAGATCAGGGCACATGTGAAGAGACTAGCCTTGGCAGAGAGAAAGACCACCTCCTTATTGGGGGAAGGAAACAGAGAGTAGGAAATGATGCCTGGGGGGGGGGTTGAAATGAAAAGAAAGGCTGAAGAGGGAGTTCATAGTGATTATCTTACTGGAATAAGAGGCAAAGTCCTTAGGTGATGGAATAATGGGATGAGGGGGAGATTTATAACTTGGGATCTGTTGGTAATAGCCAGTGCTCTGAAGGGAAAAATGTATGCAATGTTATTATTTTTATGATTTTGTTAAGTTTAGACACTTAACAATCAATTCCTGGATCTGTAGCACGACCTCCTTTTTGAGGCGTACACACACACACACACACACACACACACACACACACACACACATGCTGAAGACGTTACAACTATCTTTAGTGAGTTGGTGCAAGTTGGCTCCAACATTCTTCTTTGTGTGAGGGTTGAGGAGTGAAGATGTAGAAGAATAACTTCTCTCTGGAGGGAGAGAGAGAACCAGTGAAATACAGGAGACCAACTTGTTCTCTCTTTGAATTTTGTGTCCCAGGTGCCTGGAAGGGAAGTTGTTGTCAGCATAGTTGATGGTGCCAGACAAGAATTTTCTACATTATCTGGGAGGATAAACGATGCAGAGATATGAGAAGTCCCCAAAAGGAAAGCCTGTCCTCTGCGTTAAGGGGGAGCACCCACGTTGTATATTCAGGAGTTGCCAAACATATTTTCCCAAAATTGAAGTGAATGGAATTGGCATCAGAGAGCCTGAAGGAGAATCCATTTCTTCCATTCTGTGATCTGCCTGGCTTTGAAGTTGCATGGACTAATCCCCAGAAAAGGAACGGGACTCTTCATATTTCTCCTAGCACTTGGCCTGGACCTTTTCTTTGCACTGAACATACACCCTTCCTTGTAGCTTAGGTCTTTATGGGCGCACATGATTTCTATATCCTTTCCCCATTTGTTTGGAAGTACTTTAAGGGTAAGGATTGTGTCTTGTTTCAGCTTTGTGTCATTAAGGCTCAGTGCAATGCAGGGATTCTCGGTTCACAGTTTGAGTCATGGCTCCCTTGGCCATCCCTCTGAAGCCCTTCTCAGCAGAATGGCTTTAGTTCATTGGAGGAAATGGTACATCTCAGTTAAAGGCCAGGAAAGATAAAGATGGAATATTTTCCCACTTCATTTTACAGCTCCTTAGCCTGAAATCTATCTGTGGGCCACAGGATAAGCCTCCCTGGTCTAGTCCATTGCATGTGTAGAGATGGAGCGTTCAATGGCCACACCAGATTGTTTTTCCCCACTCAAAGGCTGGTCTCATACATTCTGGATATGTACCTGGGATTGTGTGTGGAAAGATGAAATCTGTGTGGATTTTTAGAGCAAACTGGCAGCCTGGGTAGCTGGGGCATTGGGCTAGTGCTCCTGAAGGAGTGTTCTGAGAGGCTCATTTTTTACCTAGATGGGGAGTGAGAAGATGGCAGATTTATAAAACAAAGGATAAATCTGTATGAAATTCCATTATGGATTCTGGCTGCCATGGCAAGGGTAGGGGTGATGGGGGGCTGGAACAGACAATGAAGCTCCCTGATTGTCCCCCCACTTCATCTCCCCACTCCTGGTCCCCCCTTGACTTGGAGGAAGGGTGTTGCTAGGTAACATTGGAAAAGGTCTATAGAAACTTCAGCCAATGAGAAGCCAGGAATGTACTGCAGCTACTTTCTCCACAGACTGGGTAAGTGGCTCATTATACAGCCCAGCAGAGAAGGCTTGTTTTTGTTAACTCTATGGGGTCTGAGGCAGGTCTGGTTTTCACTGGTTTGTAAAAGGAAAGGAAGCAAAAAGCAACCATTTTGGAAATTTCCATTTTCACTGCCCTTTGCTAGACCCCCAGGAGAAAAACATATTAAAAAATCTCTCTTTCTTTCTCTCTCAAAAGATAAAGTTATATAGATATAGATTTAAAGAGATACATATACCTCTATATGTCCAGCTCTCTGTATATAGACATGCACAAACACTCATACATATTCATAAATAGATGTAAAAAATAAAAAGTAGCATTTCTTAACTTGATCTTTGATTTCACTGATATAGGGAATCCTTGGGTGAAGAAGCTCCCCATATCAATCTCGAATTGGGCACACACATGTCTACAGAGATCTGTTTTATTTGGGAGGGATGGTCTGCCTTCTTCTAGTCCCTTCCCATTTAGGTGTCAAAGGAAGGTTTCTAAAGTAAAATTCTGACTATGTTGCCCCTATACTTAATAAATAATAAAAATAATATAGTTTTGGGGAGACAGCATCCAGAGGTTAATGGACACTGCCAGGAGAAGAGGGACTTGAACCGGAGCCAGACAAGCTCTCCATCCACTCATAGGCTTTTAAAAAAGGCATAAGGAGAACAAATACAAGGGAGTTAAATACAATGGAGTTAGGAAAGGAGGTAGGAAAGGAAGCCATTTGCAGGCATGGGATCAGGAAAGTGGCTTCAGGGAGAAGTGGTGCTTGAGTTGAGTCTTGAAGGACAAAAAGGGATCTATGTGGCAGAGGTGAGGAGGGAGGGCATTCTAGGCATGGAGAATGACCAGGAGAAATGTTGGGAGGCAGGAGATGAATGGTTGTTTGTGAGGATCAGAGAGAAGGCCAATTTCTAATTCAAAGTCAAGAAGTGGAGGAATGTCTAATGAGGTGGGAAAATGGGTTGAGCCCAGGTGGTACAGGGCTTTAAAAACTAACTGGGTAAGTTTGTAGAGGTAATAGAGGTAATAGAGGTAAGTTTGTAGAGGTCAGGCATGAACACAAGGGGAAACATTTAGGTAGATGGGTTGAGGATGTATGTCCTGGAGTGGGAAAAGACTTCAGACATGGACACCAATTAGGAGGCCACCGAAATGATAAAGTGAGAGGTGATGGGGGTAATGAACTAATGTGATGGCTGTGTGAGCCAATTGCAGGTGTCAGATTCAAGAGTTGGGGTGGACATACATATGTGGCATGATTTAGCAGTTTTTGGACATGGGAAGGAATGTGAGGAATCAAAAATAATATCAAGGTTATGAATTTGAGAGACTGGAAGAATGGTGATGCTTTCAACATAGAGGGAAATTGGGAGACTGATGGGATTAGAGGGCAAGAGGAGTTCTGTTTTGGACCTCATAGTATCAAAAACTTAGAAAGTTAGTAGGGATATCAGCAGATATCTAGTCAAATTCATCTACCCACTATGAACCCCACCACTGCCAGGGGACCTCCAAGATAGTGTCTCCTCCTCAGTGCCCCTCCTCTCTAGGCAGCCCATTCCCCTTGGACCCAGTCTAGTCAGCTCTCATTGCCAGGACATTAGGTAGTTTTTACTAACATTGAGCCTCGATTTGCTTCCTTCTACTTGAACCCATCCTCCTGGCTCTGTCTTCTGGGAACAAATAGCAAAAATCAAATCCCTTTCTCTTGTGACATCCTTACCTAGAAAACTAGGCTCCCACTGCCACCACCACCCAGCACCACCAGCACAATGCTCTACACTGCCTCACTGCTATCATATCCTATTGGCCCCCATAATCCCCTACTGACTCATATGGAATTCACAGACCACAAAATCCTTTCAAAAGATCTGGAAAAATGAGCAGTCCCCAAGGGAAATCCCAGCCTCTCTGTTGAGGGGAAACATCTGCGTTATACACTCGGTAGTTGCCAAATACATTTTCTCAAAATTCAAATGAATTGAATTAGAATAAGAGAGCCCGGAATCCCATTTGCCTCCATTCTGTGACATGCTCATCATTGAAATCACTTGGTTTAGGAAGAGAAGAAGAGGTGAACTTTAGAAATCAGTAGATCTTGGGTCAAGTCTTGGCTTTCTCACTAATTAATTGTGTGATTCATGGCAGCCAGTCACTGAAATGGAGAGCAGGAGAAGGGCTGCCATTTCGTAACTGAAATCTCTAGAACTGTCGAATATGGGCACCAATTATCTATGTATACCTTATATCATGAGGCTCCTGATACATTAAAAATAATAATATGGGCTTCTAAATTTTGCCATGGCTTAGAGCCTGTGTTAGGAAGGATATTGAATCGAGCATTGATAACTAATTCATCAACAATTCAGTCAGTCCTCCATGAGGCAGAGCCAAACAATCACGACTTTATAAAGAAATACAATGCATCTTTCCTACCAGAACCTCCTTGTTACCATCTTCCATATTATCCTTGGGAGGTCCTCTGTCATGCTACAGATCGCTCAGGCCCCCAACTTCAATGTCCCTGAGGCTCACCAGCCAGATGTCAACCTGGTCTCCTCTTTCTCTCACCCCTCTATATTCTGTCTCTTGCCAAGGCTAATCCATTGTACTTTTGTAACATCCTTCACGTATGATCTCCCTCCCCACCCCAACACTCAGAACCTCATGTCTTGACTTTAGCAATAGCTTTATTTGGGAGGGATGGTCTGCCTTCTAGTCCCTTCCCACTTAGGTGTCAAAGGAACATTTTTAAAGTAAAATTCTGACTATGTCACCTCTATACTCAATAAACTGCAGTGGCTCCTCTTTACCTCCAGGATTAAATATGAAATTCTTCTCTTGCTTTTCAAACCCTTCAGAACTCAACCTGGCATCTCCAACAGACTTTTCTAATCTTCCCACAGTTTATGTCCTATCCCCTCTATTTTCCCTGCAATCTAGTGACACTAACTTTGTTGTTTTTTTTTTTAAAACAAGGCAGATTATGTCTTAGTTCTGGGCATTTTCTCTGCCTGCCCCATACCTCCTGGAATTCTCTTCTGGTCTCTTCCTCCTGGCTTTCCTGGTTTCCTTCAGGCCCCAGATAAAATCTCAGATTCTATAAAAGGTTTTTTCTTGATTCTCCTAAATGAATCAGGAGGCAAATCCTTCCTTCTGTTGATGATCTCCAAGTTTATCCATAATCAACTAAATTTTACTATTGAGATTAGCTTCATGGCATGAATCCTTTGCCCTCCCCACAACAGGTTGCCATACTCTTTTGGCTTTTCACTCCATAGCAGTAACCTGTCCTTCCTCTGATTCTTCAGAGCACTTTATCTGGACCTTTTCTTTATATTGAACATATCCCCTCCCTTACCCACCCCTCCCTGCTTGTATCACAGTTTTTTTGTGTTCATACATTCTGTTCCCTTCCCCTATTATACTGGAAGCACTTTGAGATTGGAGACTGTGTCTTGTTTCAGCTTTATATCATCAAGTGTCAGGGAAGTGCAGGGATTCTTCATCTGTTTTGTGTCATGTCTTCCTTGACCATCCAAGGAAGCCTATGGATCCAATCTCAGAAGACTGCTTTTAGATCATTGAAGAAAATGCTACATTCCTCTTAGAGATTAGGGTAAATAAAGATGCAGTGTTTTCCCACCTAATTTTATAGACCATCACCAGGAAATCCATCCACAGTCCACAGGTTAAGATCTCCTGGTCTAGTGAATTGCCTATGGAATTCTTTTATTTTTATTTTTAAATTTTTCAAGTTTTTATTTTGAATATTTTCCCATAGTTACATATTTCATGTTCTTTCCCTCTCCCCCAAGCCCCACTAACCCCCCTTAGCTGATGCACAATTCCTATGGAATTCTTAATGGCTGCACCAGGATGTTTTTTCTTTTACTGATTTCAGAAATGCCAGGAATGTACCTGAGATTTTTGTGTAAGGATGAAAGATGTGTGGATTTTTAGATCAAATGGGTGGATTCAGTAGATGGGACATGGAGGCTTTACTCCTGAAGAAGGGCTCTCTGAAAGACTAGACTTGTACTGTAAGGAGAGAAGATGGCAGAATTATAGCATAAAGGAGAAATTTGTATGAGAGTCTTTGGTGGATTCTGGCTGCCCTAGCTGGGACATTAGGGCCCTGGAACAGACAATGAAGCCCCATGATTGTCCACCCCCCCTTTGTCCCCCCACCCCCACTCCCACTCCTGGTCCCCCTTTGACTTGGATGAAGAGCGTTGCTAGGCAACATTGTCGCAGGTCTATAGAAACTTCAGCCAATGAGAAGCCAGGAATGTACTGCAGTAACTTTCCCCACAGACTGGGTAAGTGGCTCATTATACAGCCCAGCAGAGAAGGCTTGTTTTTTGTTAACTCTATGAGGTCTGTAAGAAACATGGTGGATGCACACAGGCTTGGCTTTTGTTGGTTTGTAAAAGGAAAGGAATCCTCGTGGACACTTTCACGTTCAGTGCCCTGTGCTATGTCCTGGGGAGAAAAATGCACACATGAATGTAAAGATATCAGTGTAGTTTCAGACAGATTCATGAAGCTCCATATCTGAATCTCCTTCACTAAAAATCTATAAATGTATCGAGAACAGGAGAGGGCCAGGTGGGCAGCCATAGTCTCAGTTTGACCTGTTCTTTTGTTGGTCTAAGGAACCCCTAGCTAAAGAACGTCTGCCTCTCATTACCGCATCTGGCACCTTCTCTTCCAGTTATCATCTGGGGAGACACTTAGAGCCCACCGATTAAGGAACTCGAGAGCAGAGGGATTTGAACCTGGGGCAAAGTGCCTTAGAGACTGGCTTCCTGACCAATCAAGGCTGTTGAGAAAGGCAGAAAAGAAACCAATACAAGGAAGTTAAATACCAGGAAGGCAGGGAAGGAGGGCATTGG
This sequence comes from Gracilinanus agilis, assembly GCF_016433145.1. Lineage (NCBI taxonomy): Eukaryota > Metazoa > Chordata > Mammalia > Didelphimorphia > Didelphidae > Gracilinanus > Gracilinanus agilis. The sequence goes on along the minus strand of NC_058130.1, from coordinate 17,072,331 downwards.
CAGGTGTGGTGCCAGGAAAGGAAGGCTTCAGGGAGCAATGGTGCTTAAGCCTTGGGTCTTGAAGGAAAAGAAGGGTTCTTTGGGGCAAAGGGGAGAAGGGATTGTGTTCTCAGCACGGGGAATGACTAGTAGAAACGAAGGGAGACAGGAGACAAAAGGTCGTTTGTGAGGAACAGAGAGAGAGAAGGCCATTTGGTATTGCAGAGTTCAAGATGGGGAGCAATATCCAATGAGATGGGGAAGATAGGTTGGGGCTAGGTTGAATTAAGCTTTAAAAGCCAACTGGAGAAGGTTAGATTTTACTGAGCAGGGCAGATCAGAGCTTAAGATGAACTCCTTTGGCAGCTGCTGCAGTGAGGATGACTTGAAGTGGGAAAAACTAGAGGTAGGGACACCCAGGAGGAGACCTTGCAGCTAGCTAAAGGGGAGGTGATGGGATAATGAACCAAGGCGATGGCTATGTGAGCAGAGGGCAGGTGTCCCATGTAAGAAACATGGTGGATATGCATACGTGGCAAGTGCTAATGATGACTGGATAAGTGGAGTGAATGTGAGGAACTGAGGATAATGCTAAGGTTATGAATTTGGAAGACAAGAAGAATGGTCATACCATCAACACAAATCGGGAAATGTTGGGAACAGGTGGGATTAGAGGAAAGAGAATGAGATCCGATTTGGATCTCACAGTGTCAAAGAATTTGAAGTCAGTTGGGATCTCAGTAGACATCTCATCTAATTCAGACACTAAAGGAATCCCCACTATAACACAACTGCTAGAAACCATTCGAGGTGGGGGCTTCTGCTATACTTCTTCCTCTCTAGGCAACTCTTTTCACTGTAGGAAAAATTTTGGGGAACTAAAGGGCTGCTTCCTTCCTGGGGAATGGCTAAACAACTTATGGCATATGAATGGAATACAATGTTATGGTGCCACAAGAAATGACAAAATGGACAGTTTCAGAGGATATGAGAAGACCTCAGTGATACAGAGCAGAACAATGACAACATTATAAAGAAAGACAACTTGTCTTTTTGCCCAGATCCTCCGTGCTACCATCTTCTGGATTCTTCACTCTTACCCCTCATCCAGGATGACACTTGGCTTGTGAACTTGGGGGCCTGAGTGACCCTCTAAACAATAGGGAAGATGGTAGCTTGTCTATTAATTTTAATACTCATTCCCTTACTCAGTACTACAATGACTCCATGATTGAAAGCAAAATCCTCTTCTTGTCTGTCAAAGGTCTTCAGCACTTTGCCTCTACCCCAACACTCATCTTTCCAGTCTTCTCACAGTTTACATTCCATTCTCCCCATTTTCCCTACAGTCCGGTGACACTAGCCTTGCTATTACTCAAAAAAAAAATATCTCTTGTCTCAGTTCTAGGCATTTTCCCTGTCTCCATGCCTCCTGGTTTTCTCTATCTCTTGATCTCTCTCACCTGACTTCCATCAAGTCAGTTGATGAAGTCCCAGGTAAAACCCCACTGTCTAGAGGAAGCCTTTCCTGATTCTCCTTAATGATTCAGGAGGGAAACCTTTCCTCTGTTGATTATCTCCAAGTTTGCCCACAATCAACTAAATTTTACTATTGAGATTAGCTTCATGGCATGAATCCTTTGCCCTCCCCATAACAGGTCACCATCCTCTTTTGCCTCTTTACCCCAGAACAGTCATCTGTCCCTCCTCTGATTCTTCAGAGCACTTTATCTGGACCTTTTCTTTACAGTGAACACATCCTACTTTGGATCACAGTTCTTTGTGTCCATGCTTTCTATAGTCCTTCCCCATTAGACTGGAAGCACTTTGAGGAGAGGGACTGTGACTTTTTTTAACTTTGGATCATCAAGGCTTAGTGATGTGTAAGAATTAGGTTTTAGGGGGCAGTTGGGTAGCTCCGTGGATTGAGAGCCAGCCCTAGAGATGGGAGGTCCTGGGTTCAAGTCTGGCCTCAGACACTTCCTAGCTTTGTGACCCTGGGCAAGTCACTTGACCCCCATGGCCTACCCTTACCACTCTTCTGCCTTGGAGCCAATACTCAGTATTGACTCCAAGATGGAAGGTGAGGGTTTTAAAAAAAGAATTAGGTTTTAGCCTATTTGTTTTATGGTTCCTTTGTCATCCAGGGAAGCTGATGAACTTTTCTCAGAAGAATGCTTTTAGATAATTGAAGGAAATGCTACATTTCATTTATACGTTAGGGAAAATAAAGATGTAAAAATTCCCATTTTTAGAGGCCTCATACCTTGAAATCTACTGTGTATCACAGGTTAGGATTTCCTAGTTTGGTGCATTGCATATCTTTCAATAGGCACACAAAGGTTTTTTCCTATTCATTCCTTGATTTCATAAATTTCATAAATGTACCTGGGATTGTGTGTGAAAGAAGGATTGATATGGTGGATCGTGTAGATGGGGCATGGTGGTGGTGGTGGTGGTCCAGAAAAGGGGCTCTGAAAAACTAGCTAATACCTGTGAGGTGACAAGATGGCAGAACAATAGAACAAAGGAGAACTGTGTATGAGAGTCTTTGGTTGGTTCTGTGCTGCCATAGCTGGGGTAGAGATGACTGAGGGCCTACAACAGACTGGCTTAGAGCCTGGTTCCCCATCTACCCCATAGTCTGTTGATAAAGGCATAAGGAGACAAATAGGAGGTAGTTAAATACATGGGAATTAGGGAAGGAGGTGGAGGAAGAAGGGCATGAGCAGTGCGGGGTCAGGAAAGGAAGGCTTTGGGGAGAAGCGGTGCCTCAGGTGAGTCTTGAAGGAAAAGAAGGGTTCTATGAGGCAGAGGTGAATAGGGTGTTCATTCTCAGGATGGGGAGTGACCAGTAGAAATGCAGAGAGACAGGAGATGAAAGGTCATTTGTGAGGAATAGAGAGGAGGAAAGTTTGTAGTGCAGAGTTCAAGATGGGAGCCATGTCCATTGCGTTGGGGAAGATGGGTAGGGGCCAGCTTGTATTGGGCGTTGGAAGCTAACAGGAGAAGTTTATATTTTATCCTCGAGGAAAAAGGGAGCCCCTGGACATTGCTAAGTAGGAGACTGACTAAGTAGGAGAGAGTCAGGCACGAGCTCAAGTTAAATCACTTAGGTAGCCACTGCAATGAAGTTGGGCTGGAATGGGAAAAGACTGGAGGCATGGATACCAGTTAGGAGACCACTGAGATTCTCAAAGTGACAAGTGATGAGTTCATGAACCAAGGTGATGGCTGTGTGAGCAGAGGGTAGGTGTCAGACGCAAGAGACAGGGGGACACATATATGACAAGATTTACCAATGGTTTGGATGTGGAGTCAGTGACGGTGAGGAATTGAGGATATCACCAAGTTTGTGAACTTGTGAGACAGGAAGAATGGTGGTGCTTTCAACAGAAAAGTGGACATTTGGGAGGCATGTGGGATCAATGGGAAAGAGAAGGAGTTTTGTTTTGGACCTCATAGTATCAAAGAATTTTAAAGTTAATTGGGATCTCAGTAGACATCTAGTCAAGTTCATAAAACTTGAAGGAATCCTCACCATAACACAACTGCTGGGAGACCTCCAAGGCAGTGGCTCCTTGCCACCCTCTTCCTCTGTAGGCAGTCCATTCCACTTGGACCCTGTCTAGACAACTCTCATTGCTAGGATGTTAGACAGTTGTTAATGACATTAAACCTTAACTTGCCTCTTTCAAAGTTCAACCCTATCGTTGCTTTGCTTTCTGGTGTCCAAGAGAACAAATCTGATCCCTTTTTCCTGTGATATCCCTACCTAAAAACTAAAGACAATCCCCACTCCTTTTCTCCCCCACCACAATATTCTCCACTGTCCCAGGTGGGAATGGCTAAACACCTTATGGCATGTGAACATAATACAATGTTATGGTGCCTTAAGAAAAACAAAATGGACAGTGTCAAAGGATACAAGAAGATCTCAGTGATGGTAGCTCAGTGGATTGGGAGTCAGGCCTAGAGAGGGGAGGTCCTAGGTTCAAATCTGGCCTCAGACACTTCCCAGCTGGGTGACCCTGGGCAAGTCACTTGACCCCCATTGCCCACCCTGACCACTCTTCCACCTAAGAGCCAATACACAGAAGTTAAGGGTTTTAAAAAAAAGACCTCAGTGACACAGAGCAGAACAATGACCACAACATTATAAAGAAAGAGAACTCATCTTTCTTCCTAGATCCTCTTGGCTACCATCTTCCATATTATCATCACTGGGACTATTGTCATCCTTTAGATCATTTAAGGCCCTAACTTTAGTGTCTCTGGGCCTCATAAGCCAGATGTCGTCCTGGACTCCTCGCTCTCTCTCATCCCTCTATATTCTGTCTCTCACCAAGGCTCGGCCATTGTACTTCTTGTAACATCTTTCACATATGAGCCCTTTCTCTACTCTGATAGCTCCATATGCCCACCAAGGCTCATTATCTCATTTTGACTATTTCAATCACCTGCTAAGGGGTAAGGGTGGTCTGTCTTCTCCAAGTCCCTCCCCACTCTAGTCCATCCTTCACTCATCTGTCAAGAAGTTTATTCTGACTCTGTCACTCCCATACTCAGTCATCTAAAGGGGCCCTCTATCACCTTCAGGATCAAATATGAAATCCTCTTCTTGGCTTTCAAAGGTATTCAGAACTTTGACTCCACTCCAACACTCACCTTTGCTGTCTTCTCACTGTTTCCATCCTATTCTTCCCATTTTCTCTACAATCCAGTGACACGAGACTTGCTGTTTCTCAAACAAGACATCTTATGTCTCAGTTCTAGGCATTTTTTCTGTCTGCCCCCATGCTTACTGGAATTCTCTCCTCCCTCATCTCTGCCTTCTGACTTTCCTGACTTCTTTCAAATGCCAAATAAATTCCCACTTTCTACAGGAAGCCTTTCCTCATCTTCCTCAATGACCGATGAGGGAAATCCTTGCTTCTGTTGATTCTCTCCATGTTTGTACACAAAATCAACTATATTTCAATGTTGAGACCAGCTTCCTGGGGTGTACTCTTTGCCCTTCTCACAATGGGTCCCCATTCTTTTTTAGCTACTTATCCCAGAACAGTCATCTGTGCCTCTTCAGATTTCTCATAGTACTTTGCCTGAAACTTTTCTTTTCACTGAACATATCCCCTTTTGTATCTTTGTGAACTTGATCTCTAAGCCCTTCCCTCATTACATTGGAAGCACTGAGAAGGCAGGGACTATATCTTGTTTTAATTTTTTATTATCAAGGCTCAGTGCAGTGCAAGGATTCTTTATGTGCTTTGTACACTGGTCCCCTTGGCTGTCCAGGGAATCTGTAGACCCCTTATTAGAAGACTGCTTTTAGATAATCAAAGAAAATGCTATCATTTCACTTGGTGGTTATAGAAAATAAAGATAGAGTATTCTCCAATCTAATTTTACAGACTTCCATCATGAAATCTATTATGGGCTATAGTTTAAGATCCCCTGGTCCAGTACATTGTACATGTATAGTTGGATCTTTCAATGGGTAGACCAGGTTGTTTCCCTGCCCCCCCCCCCAATTCCCTGATCTTGTAAATTCCAGGTATGTACCTAGGATTGTGTGGCAAGGATGAAAAATATGTGAATTTTTAGACCAAATTGATGGATGGGGTGGATTGGGGCAGGGGGGCGGGTTGTGGTCCTGAAAAGCTAGATTTATACCTGTGAAGTAATAAGATGGTAGAATAATAGAACAAAGGAGAAATATGTGCAAGAGTTTTTGGTTCATGCTATGCTGGCATGGCTGGGGTGGAGGTGATTAGGGGCTTGGAACATACAATCAAGCTCCATCATTGTCCATCCTGCCCACGCACTCCTGGTCCCCTCTGACTTGGATGACTGTTGCTAGGTAACATTGTCGCAGGTTTAAAGAAACTTCAGCCAATGAGCATCCAGAAAAGTACTGCAGACATTTTCACCAGACACTGAGTACGTGGCTTATTATACAGACCAGCAGAGAAGGGATTTTGTTATTAACTCTCTGGGTTCTGAGCCAGGTTCAGTTTTCATTGTTTTGTAAAAGTAAAAGAAGGAAGAGAGCAACCATTTTAGAATCTTCCATGTTCACTGCCCTGTGTTAGGCTCTATAGAGAAAAAAAATAACCTACATCTATACATATCTATGTTTTATATGTAGATATAAGCAGATCAATATAGGTATGGATTTCGATAGATACATATTTTTATATATCTGTCTCTCTAGCAACATTCACATAATCATATAAATATATCTAAAACCCCCAAGTGAAAAGTGTAAAGGAACTTGGACTGTGGTTTCATTGCCATAAGGAACTCCCATATGAGGAACCTCCTCCTGTCAATGCTGCATTTGAGCATCTTCTCTTCAATGTATAGTCTGGGGGAGATGTTTAAGACTCAGAAGTTAAGAGACTTTCCCAGGACAAGAAGAATTTAAACCTGAGACAAACTGGCTTTGAGACTCACTCCGCATCCACCCATAGGCTGTCGATAAAGACATAGAGAGAACAACTACAAGGAAGTTAGGAAAGGAAGTAGTGAAGGAGGAGGACGTTAGTAGCTGTGGGATCAGGAAAGGAAGACTTCAGAGAGAAGTGGAGCTTGAGTTAAACCTTGAAGGAAAAGAAGGGTTCTGTGAGGCAGAGGTGGGCAGACAGTACATTCTAGCCATGGAGAATGATCAATAGAAATATGTGGAGATAGGAGAGGAAAGGTTGTTTGCAAGGAAAAGAAAGTTTGTATTGAAGAGTTCGAGATGGGGAGCAATGTCCAATGAGTTGGAGAGGTTCTGTTGGGGCCAGATTGCACTGGGCTTTAAAAGCTAATTGGAGGGGCAGCTGGGTAGCTCAGGGGATTGAGAATCAGACCTAGAGATGGGAGGTCCTAGGTTCAAAACTGGCCTCAGACATTTCCCAGCTGTGTGACCCTGGGCAAGTCACTTGACCCCCATTGCCTAGCCCTTACCACTCTTCCACCAAGGAGCCAATACACAGAAGTTAAGGGTTTTTAAAAAAAAAGCTAATTGGAGAAGGTTCTATTATATCCTAGAGGCAACAGGGAACCCTTGGACATTACTGACTAGGAGAGTGAGCAGGTCAGACATGAGCTCAAGCAAAATCACTTAGGTAGCTGCTGGATTGAGAATGGCCTGGAGTGGGGAAATACTGGGGGGAAGGAGCATCAGTTAGGAGACCACTGAAATGATAAAAGTGAAAGGTGAGGGGTAATGAACTGCTGATGGCGGTGGACCCAGATTTTAGGGCTCACATGCAAGAGATATGGTGGATATATAAATAGCAAGATCTAGCAATGATTGGCCATATGGAGTGAATGTAAGGAAGTGAGGGAAATACCAAGGTTATGAATTTGGAAGACTGGAAGAATGGTGGTGCTTCTAACAGAAATAGGAAAATTTGGGAAATGGCTGGGATTAGCCAGAAAAAGAATGAGTTGTACTTTGGAACTTACAATATTAAATAATTTTAAAGTTAGGTGGGATCTCAGTAGGAATCCAGTCAAATCCACATACTATAGGAATCCCTTCCATAACACAACTGCTAGAAGACCCCCAAGGTGTGGCTCCTGCCCTCCTTCCTTCCCTCTGGGGAGTCCATTCCACTTGGGCTCTGTCTCGCATTGTTAGGATATTGGACAGTTGTGATTGACAATTAACATTGATTTGCCACTTTGCATCTTCAACCCAATCCCCTTATTTCTGTCTCGTGGGACCAAACAAATCTAATCCCTTTTCTCTGTGACATCCCTACCTAGGAAATAAAGACTACCACCATCACCACCATGTCCATCATCTCCACAACTGCCATTGTCACCAAAACAACAATCCCCATACGTTGTCAGACTCCTGGTATATCTACCCAGGTGCTTCCTTAGGCTTAGCTAAGTGTAGGTGACTCCTGCAATCCATCCATATGTGTCTTGTTATTGTTGTCCAATTGTGTTCAACTTTCTATGACTCTATTTAGGATTTTCTTGGCAAAGATACTGGAGGCTTTGATATTTATTTCTCCTGCTCATTTTACAGATGAGGAAACTGAGGCTAACGGGATTAAGTGATTTACCCAGGTTCATACAGCTAGGGAGTGTTGGGCTTTATTTGAACTCAATAACTCCTGACACTTCTATCTACTGTTTCATGAAAATTAGCACATCTTGTGTGAGGATTTGCCAAGCTTTTTTCAGGGCTGCTTATCCACCTTTGGGGTCCACTATTCGCCAAACCCTCACCTGTGACTCTAAGAAGCTGTAGCCTGCCCAGTGGTTACACCCTGGTCAAACTGTCTCTGCTGATGGGCTTGTCCAAGTGGAGGGTGACTGACAGGTCTCAAACCCATCAGTGAGTGAGGGGGCTATCTATCCAAGGCAATGAAGACTTTCCTTGGCAGAATGGGCATTTGAGAACAATTTGTTCCAAGAGTTATGAAGAAGGCAGAAGCAGGTGGTTTGGAGCATCTAGAGCTTGGCCAGACATGGAAGATGCTCAGGTCATCCTCTGCCCCCTAAGCCATAGCCAGTCTTCCTGACTTTTGTCTTGCCACTGGACTGCTATGATAATGGAAAAGAGAGGAAGGCCTTGACTGTGCAACTCTGTCTTGCTTAAATTCAATTCAGGCACAAGTCAAGATATCAGCCTTCATGTCATAGTTTGTCTTTGAAACGAAGAGCTGACAATAAAATTTCATGACCTGATGACCCTTTATCATCCTGGGCGTTCTTCCTTGGACACTCACCACATTATACATGGCCTTAGTAATCCATAATACCTAGAGCTGAACCTAAGCCTCAACATGAGCTAAGAGAAGGGCAGAGAAAAGGGGGACTATTCCCACCTCCCTATTCATGGAAGCTGTGGTCCTACTAATGCAGCTCACCCCAAATAAGATTTTTTGGTTGCCCTCTCTCCTGGCTCACTTGTAGGGAACTCACAAACCACAAATCCTCAGATCCTTTCAGGGTGCCTCTCTCATCTTATTGGTATGAGGTTGAATTTTTTGTGGCCAAGTACACGATTGAACATTTATCCTTAGCGAATGTCATCTTACTGATTTCGAGATGTTTCTGGGACATGGCCATTTGAAATAGATAAACTAACAGCTGGTAAGGTGGGTCTGCAGCTCAGAAGAGAGCCTGGGGCTGGAGATATACATCTGGGAGTCATCTATAGAGAGATGATAGTTAGACACAAGGAGCTGGTGAGGTCAGAGAGAAGGAAAGATGGACAGAGACATACACATACACACACAGTGAGAAAGACAAAGTGATGTGAGAGAAATAGAAAGAGATAGAGAGACAGAGAGAGAAGGAGAAGAAGAGAAATAGAGGGAACATTCACTTTTAGGAGACATGATATTGTCGACGATCTAGAAAAGAAGACTGAAAAGTGATTGGTCAGGCAGCAAGAGAACCAGGAGGGAGCAGGATCATGAGAATCCAGAGATTCTCCAGGAGGTTAGGGTAGTCCAACGTGTCAAATGCATCAGAGAAGGCAAGGAGCAAGAGAACTGAAAAAAAGATGATTCGATTCATCAATGAAAAGTTCACCGGTCATTTTTGAACAGAACAATTCAGTTGAGGTGTGAGGCTATTAACTAGATGCCACAAGTTGAAGGACTAAGGGAGAAGGGAGGTTGGAGAGACAAGGAGAAGAGACAGTCTTTTGTTTTTCTAGAGGTTTTCCTAGGAGACAGAGGATGGATATGGTTAGCTTGATGAGCTGTTAGAGCCTACTGAAGTTTATTCAAAGATGGGGGACATTTGGGAATATCTGAAGACAGTAGGGAAGGTACTAACACATAGGGAGAAGATAGAAAGAGTTTTATAGAGAGATAAGTGATGAGTTGTGGACAGTCTGTTGGAAAAAAGGAGAGGCATAAAACGAAGGGGCACATGTGAAGGGCCTGGCTTTGGCAAGGAGGAAAGGTTGCCTCCTACTCAGATTTTTTGGAAAGAAACAGAGAGCAGGAAATGATACCAAGGGATTTTGAAATGAAAAGAAATGCCGAAGGAGTTCATAGTAAGTAGTTTCAACTATCTTAATGAAGTAAGAGGCAAAGCTCTTAGCTGATAGAATGAGATGAGAGGGAGGTGTATGAGCTGGAGTTGGCGGGTAAAAGTTTAACAATTGGTTCAATGAAAAACAAAAAAGAACGAATGCTTGGCACACAACAAAATAATACATCTGGCCCTTATTCGTAGCATTACCTGACCTGTAAAGCTCACATTGAAAATTTAACAACTGTCTTTAATGAGATGCTATAAGCTGGCTCCAGAATTTTCCTTTGTGTGAAGGTTGCGGTAAGTGAAGGTTTGGAATATCTTCTACAGGGAATGAGAGAGGGAATCAATGAAATATATGAAATAAACTTGTTCTTTCTTTGATTTTTGTGACCCAGGTGCCTGCAAGGGAAGTAAATATTAACATATTAGGTGTTGTCACACAAGACTTTCCAAGATTACCTGGGAGGAGGAATGATCCAGAGAAATGAGAAGTGCCCAAGGGAAATCCTGTCCTTCATGTTCAGGGGGAGCCCTTGTGTTATACACTCAATAGTTGCCAAATATATATATATATTTTCAAAATTGAAGTTAATTAAATTAGTATCAGGGAGTCTCAAGAAGAATGAGAATTTCTTCCATTTTGTGACCTATCCACCACTGGAATCACATGACTTAAGAGAAGGTATGCTGAACTCAAAATTCAGTAGACCTTGGGTCCTATTGTGGCTCTTTCATCAACTATTTGTGTGAACTTGGAAAAGTCATTGAACTTGGGAGGAGGAAAGGGGCTGCCATTTCCTAGCTGAAATATTCAGAAGAGTCAACATGAGCACCAATTAAGTAAACTACAGGTCAGGGTCTTATGTCATGGGGGTCCTGATGTGAAAAATAATAATATGGGCTTCCAAATTTTACTATGGCTTAGGGCCTGTGTTAGCAATAATTATTGAAGTGAGGGCTGTGATCTAATTTAAGAATCATTCCACAGCATCTACTATATCCCTGGAACAGTACAGAAAATGCAAAAGTTTCTGTCATTAAGAAGCTTAGAATCACAAAGTTCTTCTGGAAGAATAAAAGGCCAAGAATACCAAGGAAATCAATGAAAAGAAATATGAAGGAAAGAAGTCTTGCTGTACCAGATTTCAAACTATACTATATAGTGGTGAACATCAACACAATCTCATATTGGCTAAGGAATAGATCATTGAAATGGATCAGGTAATCAACACACGATAGTTAATGTCCATAGCAACTTAGTGTTCAATAAACCCAAAGATCCAAGTTTTTAGTGAAAGAACTCACTACTTCACAAAAACTGCTGGAAAAACTGGAAAGCAGCATGGCAGAAACAAGGCATAGATAGACATTTCACACCACATATGCCTCGATAAAGTAGAAAAGGATATTTGATCTAGAAATAAAAGGTCACATCATAAACAAATTGGAAAACATGGGAAAGTTTATCTGTCACACATAGAGATAAGGGAAATTTTTATAACTAAATAAGATAGAGAGCATTACAAAAAATAAAATGGAGAATTCTGATTACATTAAATTATAAAGCTTTAGTACGAACAAAATCAATGCAACCAAGATTAGAAGGGAAACAATATATTGGGAAAGTGTTTATAGCAAATGTTTCTGAAAAAAGCCTAATTTCTCAAATACATAGAGAACTGAATCAAATTTATAAGAATATAAAGCACTTCCCAATTGAAAAATGGTCAAAGGTGGGGCAGCTGGATGGCTCAGTGGATTGAGAGCCAGGCCTAGAGACGGGTGGTCCTGGGTTCAAATCTGACCTCAGACATTTCCTAGCTGTGTGACCCTGGGCAAGTCATTTAACCCCCATTGCCTAGCCCTGTAACAAATAAAAATAATATAGAAGAATATATATAAAAGATATTAGGTCTTAAAAAAAGAAAAATGGTCAAAGGATATAAACAGGTAATTCTCAGAGGAAGAAATTAAAATGATCAATAGTCACATAAAAAATTCTAAAAATCACAATTGATTAGAGAAATTCAAACTAAAACAACTCTGAGATACCACCTTACATCTATCAGATTGATTCTTATGACTAAAAGAGAAAATGATGAATGTTGGAGGGGATGTGGGAAAATTGGGACACTAACATACTGTTGGTAGAATTATGAACTGATACAACCATTCTGGAAAACCATCTGGAATCAGGCTCAAAAGGCCATAAAACAATGCACACTCTTTGACCTCTTTGATGCAGAAATACCACTTCTGGGTCTTCATTCCAAAGAGATCAGAAATAAGGGAAAAGGAACTATATAAATCTAAATATTTATCAGCTCTTTTTGTAGTGGCAAAGAGTTGGAAACTGATGGAATGTCCATCACTTTGGGGAAGGTTGAACAAGTTGTGGTATGTGGTTGTAATGGAATGCTATTGTACCATAAGAAAATGATGAACAGAATGAACTCAGAAAAACCTGGAAAGACTTATATGACATGAAGTCCAGTGAAGCAAGCCAGGAGTAGGATTACGATGTATGCAGCAACAGAAATATTATATAATGATCAGCTGTGGAGGACTAAACAATTTCCACTCAAACAAGTTCTCAAGATATCTACGAGACTCATGATGAAAAATGCTCTCCACACCCAAAGAAGGAACTGTTGGATTCTGATTGCAGATCAGAGCATACCATCTTCCATTTTATTTTCTTCATGAGTTTTTTAATGTATATGTGATACATGCCTTCTGTCATGGCATGAGCAATGTGGAACTATGTATTGAATGAAAGCAATGTATAACCTATGCCAGACTATTTATTTTTTGGTGGGGAGGAAGATCAGGAAATAATTGTCAAAAATTGTTTCTATATGTAAGTGAAAAAAATTAAAATAAAAAAAAAACACAACAGGTCTAGACATGGTAGGTCCTGGGTTCAAAACTTCCTAGCTGTGTGATCCTGGGCAAGTCTCCTAACTCCCATTGCCTAGCCCTTACTGGTCTTCTGCTTTGAACCAATGCACAGTGTTTATTTGAAGATGGATGACAAGGATTTTAAAATAAATTAATCAATAAAAAACAAGCTAAAGAAAAAGAATTTTTTCAATAATAAGGTTTTCTTGATTATGAAACTGTCAAAAACATTTTCCTATTATAAAAATATAAATTTACAAATTCTACCAAAAAGGAGCTTAGAATTGTGAGAATTTTAGAATCAGAGTCAGTGACACAATAAATAGAACATTCAATTTTGAGTCAGAAAAGTAGGAGTTCATATCCTATCTCAGATACTATTTACTGAGTGACCTTAGACAAATGATTTCACCTCTGTTTGCTTAGTTTTATCATCTATAAAATATGCATAATGACAGTACCTGCCTGCCAGGGTTATTGTGAGTATAAATGGGAAAATATTTACCAAGTCCCTAGCAAACTTTAACATGCTCTAGTAAAACAAACTCTTAATAGTCCTCAAGAGGGGACGGGACATTCAAGTGGTAGCAAGGGAGCAATTCAAGACACTAAAAATGCCCCAGGACATCTGTGCAAGAAGACACACCGTGGAAATGCATCTTGTATTAGGTTTCAGGGGAATTAAGAGAGAAGAGGGATAGTTTTGGAAGCAGGGATGAAGGTAAGGAAAGGCAGGATTTATCCTAATTGGAAGAGTTGGTTTGTAGACATAGTGGGAGGGAGAAATGAAATTCTGAATCCCAGGATCCTAGATAAGAGGGACATCAATTCAGAGCTGACAGTGAGTTTAGAGGCCAACAAATCCAGTTCCTTCATTTTACATATGGAGAAACTAAGCCTGAGAGAAGTTAAGTGACTTCCCTATGATCCAATAGCTAAGAAGAGCCTGAGGTAGGATGGAAGACCAGGTTCCCCTTTTTCTTAGTCCATGCTCCATGCATTAAAACCATTATGCTGCCTCTGTCAAGGTCTCAGCTTCCATGGGGTGAAATGAGAGGGTTGACTAAATAGAGTCTGATGGCCATTTCTCATGGGCATCTTTGATCAAATGATCCTTGTTGTTATCAGCCATCCATTCCAGTCCCCTGAAATCAGTTGATAGACAATTCATTACCAGGAGAAACTGAAAGCTTTGAGATAGAAAGGATCTTATATGGACAAAAGTATTTGTAGTAGCTGTTTTCATTGTAGGAAAAAAATCTTGGAAATTTGAAGGGATGTCTCCTTCCTGGGGAATGGCTAACCTGCTTATGGAATAGGAATGTACTACAGTGTTATGATGCCATAAGAAATGACAAAATGGACGGTGTCAGAGAATATGAGAAGACCTTGGTGACCCAGAGCAGAACAATGATAAGAATATTTTAAAGGATGACTACTCATCTTTTCCCCTAGATCTCCCTGCTATTATCTTCCCTATTACTGCTGAGGGGACTGCTGTTATTCTCCAGATCACTCAGGACCCCAACTTCAATGTCCTTGGGGCTCAGAAGATGGGTGCATCCTGGACACCTCACTTTCTCACCACTCTATATTCTGTCTTTGGCCAAGGTCTGTCTGTTGTACTTTTGTACCATCATTCACATATGTCCCCTTTGCCTGCTCTAACATGTTCCCACCCTATCCAAGGCTCAGATCCTTATCACCTCATGTTTTGACTTTTTCAATAGCCTGCTCAGGTTTAGGGGATGGTCTGCCTTCTTCAGATCCCTTCCCACTCCAATCCATCCTTCACACACATGTCAAAGAGATGTTCTGAAGTAAAATGTGTCTTGGCAAAACCCTAAAACCCTGACTCAATATGCTGCAGTGGCTCCCTATTATCTCCAGGACCCAATATAAAATTCTCTTCATGGCCATCAGAGCTTTTCAGAATCTAGCCTTGTCTCCCCACTGCAGACATGTACTTTCCAGTTTTCCCACAGTGTGTGACGTATTTCCCCATTTTCCCTATAATCTAGTGACACTGTTCTTGCTTTTTAACAAATAAGATACCCATGTCTGAGTTCTTGTCATTTTCTCTGCCTACTTCTATGTCTACTGGAATTCCATCCCTCATGATCCTTGCCTCTTGACTTCCCTGGCATCATTGAAGACACAGATAAAAATCCCACCTTATCCATGGAACCTTTCCCAATCTCCCTTACCAGGAAGGAAATCCTTCCTCCTTTGATGATCTCCAAATTGGTATATAAATAATTAAAGTTAACAGTTGGGACTAGCTGTATGGCATCCATATTTTTGCCTTCCTACAATGTATCCCTCCCCTTTTTTGACTTTTCACCCCAGAATTGCCAACTGTCCATCCTCAGATTTCTCATAGATCCTGGCTTGAACTTTTTCTTCAGATTGAATGATTGCCTCCTTGTATCAGTGTTCCTTGTGTTTCTGCTCTCTATACATTCCCCAACTTAGTTAAGAAGTATGGTTAGGGCAGGGACCAAGCCTTGCTTCAACTTTGTATTCTCAAGACTCAGTGCAGTGTAGAGATTCTTAATTTCTTTTGCATCATATCCCCCCCTTGGCCACCCAGGTAGAATGTGGACTCTTTCTCAGAAGAATACTGTTTGGTGATTGAAGGGAAATCTATATTTCAGTCAGAGATTAGGGAAAATAAAAACATAATATTTTCCCACCTAATTTTACAGACCACAACACTGAAATCTCTTCATGGGTCACAGGTTAAGCTCCCTTGGTCATTGCACACATCTTTCTATTCCCCAACCCAGGTTGTTTTTACCCCCAAACATTCCCAAGTCTCATGAATCCCCGGTATGTATCTGGGATTGTGTGTGTAAGGATGAAAGATTTGTGGGTTTATTAATTTTTTAAATCAAATGGGTGGAATGGGTGGATGGGACATGGGGGTTGTGCTTTTGAATTGGGATTCTTAAAGGCTGAGCTTGTACCTGTGAGGTGAGAAGATGGCAAAATTATACCTCAAAGGAGAAATGTTTGTGACAGTTTTTGTTTGATTCTGTGCTGCCATGCCTGGGATGGAGGTGATTAGGGGCCTGGAACAGACAAACAAGCTCCATAATTGTCCATCCCACTCACGCACTCCTGGTCCCCTTTGACTTGGATGAAGAGCGTTGCTAGGTAACAATGGCGCAGGTTTAAAGAAACTTCAGCCAATGAGAATTCAGAAATGTACTGCAGACAGTCTCACCAGACACTGAGTACGTGACTTATTATACAGACCAGCAGAGAAGGGATTTTTGTTGTTAACTCTCTGGGTTCTGAAACAGGTCTGGTTTTTATTGGTTTTTAAAAGTAAAGGAAACAAGAAAACAACCATTTTGCAATCTTCCATGTCCACTACCCTGTGTTAAGCTCTAAAGAGAAAAAAATACTTATAGATATATATTGACAAAGATACATATACCTGTGTAGCTGTCTATTTATATACACACATACATATATAAACACTAACATATATAAAGAAATATGTGTAAAACCCAGAAATGAAAAATAAACTTATTTTCTATCTGATCCATGATTTCATTGCCGTGGAAAAACAACAGGTGAAGAGCCTCCCTCTATCAATGCTGCATTTGGGCATCTTCTCTGCTAGGTATAATCTGAGGCAGATGCTTAGAGCCCGGAGGTTAAGGACTTTGCCAGGAGAAGAGGGCCTTGAACATTAGCCAAACTGGCTCAGAGACTGGCTCTCCATCCACCCATAGGCTATTGATAAAGGCATAAAGAGAACAAATACAAGGTGCTAAATACAAAGGAGTTGGGAAAGGAGGTAGGGAAGGAGGGCATGAGCAGGTGTGAGGTAGACAAAGAAAGGTATCAGGGAGAAATGGGTTGAAGGAGAAGAAGGGTTCTTGGCCTGGAGAATGACCAGCAGAAGTGCAGAGAGGCAGGAGATGCCAGGCTGTGAGGAACAGAGAGAAGGAAAGTTTGTGTTGGAGAGCTCAAGGTGGGGAGTAATGTCCAGTGAGGTGGGGAACACAGATTGGGACCAGGGTGTAACAGGCTTTAACAGCTAACCGGAGAAGTTGATATTTTATTCTAGAGGCAATAGGGAGGACTTGGACACTACCACAAAGGAGAGTGAGCAGGTCAGACATGAGTTGAAGCAAAATCACTTTGACAGCTATTGGGTAGGGTATATGGGTAGAGGGTGGAAAAAGACTGGAGTCAGGGCCAGCAATTTGGAGGTGACTGGAATGATTCAAGAAAGAGGTGCTGGGATAATGAACCAGAATGGTGAGTGTGAGTAGAGAGCTGGTGGTAGATGCCAGAGATATGGTGGACACACACATGGCCAGACTTAGCAATGACTGGGCATGTGGAGTGATTGAGTGTGAGCAACTGAAGATAGCATCAAAATTATGATTTTAGCAGACTGAAAGAATGACGGGGTTTTCAAAAGAAACAAGGTCATTTGGGAGACAGGTGGGATTAGTGGGACAGAGAACGAATTCTGTTTTGAGCTTTCAGTATTAAAAAAAATTAAAGTTAGCAGGTAACAAAGATCTATAGACATCCAGTCTGTTTCATACACTAAAGGAGTCCTTACCAGAACACAACAGCTGGGAGACTGTGAAGGTGGTGCCTTATTATTATTTATTTATCTTATTATTAGTTGAGAGGAGAGATGACATGCAAGGGATAATTAGGGAACAATTAAGACTCTGTAAGTGTGCTAGAACTTTTGAGCAGGGACCATTGCGGGCTGAGCTTAAATCTTGGAGGAGAAACATCTTGAATTAAATGTCAAGGGAAATAAGAGGAAAGAGGGAATATTGAGAAGTGGGTCTAAGTCTTATTTTTCTAAGGATTTCTGACGAGCAGAATGTATTCTAATGCATCAGAAGAGCTAGTTAGTAGTCTTAGGGGGAGAGAGTGGAAGGGAAGGTTCTGGATTCCAGGTTCATAGATAATAGGGACAGAGATTCAGAGCTGGCAGGGAATTTCATAGGTCAACAAGATGGTTTCCTTCATTTTACAGTTGGGGAAACTGAGCCTCAAAGAAGATAAGTGACTTGTCTAAGATCCAGCAGTTTAGAAGTATCTGAGATGGGATGTCACATTAGGTCTTTCTGCCTCCTAGTCCATGTTCCATGCACTGATGTATCTGGCTGCCTGTGTCGAGGCTTTAGCTTGAGCTAGGTAGATACTATAATGTCTCTTCCAGATGGAAATCTTTGAGTCTATGATCCTTGCTCCTGCCATCCATCCACCCCAGTCACCCTGACAACCCCTGATAGACACACACAGTCCATTACCAGGACAAACTCAAAGCTTCCAGAGATTTAGGGTTTTACAGGGGCAAAAATGTTTATTGCAGTTCTTTTCTTACTGGGAGAAAACATAGGAAATGAAAAGACTGCCTCCTTATTGTGGAATAGATAAATAACTTATGGTATATGAATGTGATATAATGTTATGATGCCACAAGAAATGACAAAATGGACAGTTTCAGAAGTTATGAGAAAACCTCAGTGATAGAAACAATCTGTGATGACAATATAATAAAGACAACCCAGAATATCCCTGCTACCATCTTTCCTATTATTGCCAACAGGACCCCAACTTCAGTATCTCTGGGGCTCACAAACCAGGTGTCATCTTGAACTCTTCCCTCTCCCTCATCCTTCTATACTTTGCCTCTTGCCAATGTTTGTCCATTGTACTTTTGGAATATACCTTTCCTGACTCTGACACTCACTCAGAACAAGGCTCAGAACCTCATTATCTCTTTTCTTGGTTATTGCAATAATCTACTCAGGAGTAGGGATGTTCTACCTTCTTCTAGTCCCTTCCCATTCCAATCCATCCTCCACTGACCTCTCAAAGAGATTTTTCCTGAAGTAAAATTCTGACTATGTCACCCTCATATTCAGTAAAGTGCAGTGGCTCCCTTTCTTCTCTAGGATCAAATATGAAATCCTTTTCTTGGCTTACAAAGTCCTTTAGAGTCCAACATTGCCTCCTCCCCAACATTCACCTTTCCAAGCTCTACAATCCAGGAACACTGTCTTTGCTGTTTCTAATATAAGATATTCCATGTCTCAGTTCTAGGCACCTTCTCTGCCTGCCTCCATGCCTACTAGAATTCTCTCCTTCCTCATCTCTACCTCTTGATCTTCTACAGAGATCCTTTCCTTTTCCCCCTAATAATTCAGGATACAAATCCTTCCCTTTGTTGTTATCACCAAGTTTGTTCATAACAACTCACTTTAATTATTGAGATTAGCTGCTGGTGTGCATTCTTTGCTCTCCCCCAATGGGTTCTTCTAAGGCTTTGATTGCTCACTCCAAAATAGTCATCTGCCCCTCCTTTGATTTCTCCTAGCACTTGGCTTGGAACTTTTCTTTACACTGAACTTATTCCTCCTTATTTCACAGTCCTTTGTTTACAAATCCTTCCCCAACCAGATTGGAAAAATTTGGAGGGCAGCGACTAGGACTTATTCAGACTTTGTGTCTTCAAGGCTTAGTATTGTGCAGCTTCTCAATTGGTTTTGTGTCCTGGCCTCCTCGCCCATTCAGGGAACTTTATGAACCACTTTTCAGAAGAATACATTTGGATAATTAAAAGACATTAAAAAGAAATAGAGGTTAATTAAAATCCAGGTGTAAAATTTCCTGCCTAATCTTACAGATTCTTGTCCCTTATCTATCAAAGGGCCAAAGTAAGATCTCCTGGGCTAGTTTACATATGGCTGGATTTCTCAAGGACCAGACCACATTGTCTTTTCCCACCTGTTCCATGATTTCATAAATCCCATGGACGTACGTGAGACTGTACATGGAAGGATAAAAGATAAGCGCATTTTTTTAATTAAATTGGTTGATTGGATGGATGGGCATGGATGTTTGTGCTCCTAAAGGAACGTTCTGTACAAATAGGCTTGTACCTGTCAGGTGAGAAGATAGCAGAATTATATTAAAAGGAAAAATATGTATGAGAGCCTTTGATTGATTCTGTGCTGGGGTAGGGAGCCCCAGGGGCTTAGAACTGATAATGAAGTTCCCTGTCTGTCCACCCCACCCACACCCACTCCTGGTCCCCCTTTGACATGGAGGAAGAGCGTTGCTAGGCAACGTTGTCGCAGGTCTATAGAAATGTCAGCCAATGAGAACCCAGGAATGATCTGCAGATACTTTCGCCAGAGATTGTGTAAGTGGCTCATTATACGGACCAGCAGAGAAGGCTTGTTATTGTTAACTCCATGGGGTCTGAGATAGATTTTTCTTTCATTAGTTTGGAAAGTAAAAGGAAGTAAAAAAGCAACCATTTTGGAAACTTTCACGTTCACGACCCTGTGCTAGCCTCTCAGGAGAAAAAAAAAAAGACACCCACCGATTAATAGATACAGAGAGATAGACAGATGGGTATAGACATAGATTTAAACAGATACATACATTCTCAGCTCTACATCTGCATATGCCAACCCACATATACCTATAGATCTATGTAAAACCAAGATGAAAAGTCAATAGGCATATTCTCAACTTGATCTGTGATTACACTGATATAGATAACCCCCAGGTGAGGAACCTCCCCGTATCAGTGCTGCATCCGGGCACCTTCTTTCCTGTATATAGTCTAGGTGTATGCTTAGATCCAGGAGGTTGAAGGACTTTCTCAGGAGAAGATGGACTTGAAGCTGAGCCACACTGCCTTAAAGACTGGTTTTCTATCCAGCCATGGGCTATTGATAAAAACTTAAAGAGACAAAAAACCAAGAGAGTTAAGTCCTGGAGAGGTAGGGAAGGAGGACATCAGCAGGTGTGGGAACAGGGAAGGAAGGCTCCAGGGAGAAGTGATGCTTGAATTGAATCTTGAAGGAAAAGGAGGGTTCTTTGAGGCACAGGTGAGCAGGGAGGGCATTCTAGGCATGGGGAATAACCAGGAGAAATGCAGAGAGATGAGGCACAAAAGGTTGTTTGAGAGGAACAGAGAAGGAAAGTTTGTCTTGGAGAGTTCAAGGTGGAGAGGAATGTCCATTGTGATGAAGGAGATAAATTGAAGCCAGCTTGGATTGGGCTTTCAAAGCTAACTGGAGAAGGTGATGCTTTAACCTAGAGACAATAGGAAGCCCCTGGAAATCACTGAGTGGTAGAGTCAGACATGAGGTCAAGGAAGACCACTGTGGCAGCTGTGTGGAGGATGTCGTGGAGTGGGAAAAGACTGGAGGCAGAGACGCCAGGTAGGAGAACACTGAAATGATGAAAGTGAGAAGTGATGAGGTCAGGAACCAAGATGATGGCTGTGCAAGCAGAGAGCTGGTGTCAATGCAAGAGCCATGGTGGACATATACATAGCAACTTCTGACCACTCCACTTATTTGACGTGGAGTGAGAGGATGTGAGGAAATGAGGTTGGTGAATTTTGGAGACTGGGAGAATGGTGGGGCTTTCAACAGGAAAAGGGTCATCTGGGAGCAGGTGGGATTAGTAGGAAAGAGAATGAGCTCTGTTTTAGACCTCACAGTATGGAATTATGTGAAAGTTAGTTGGGATCTCAGTAGACAGTTCCTGTGATTGATATACAAAAGGAATTCCCATTATAACATATCTAATAAGTGGTCATCCAGGGTCTGCTAGGAGAGCTCCAAGGAAGGGGCTCCTCCTGTCCCTATTCCTGTCTCTGCTTCTCTTAGGCAGCCCATTCCACTGTGGCCCTGTCTGGCTCTCATTGTTAGGACATCAGGCAATTTGTCCTGACATTGAGCCTCAACTTGTCTTTTTTTTTAAACCCTTACCTTCTGTCTTAGAATCAATACTGTGTTTTGGTTACAAGACAGAAGAGTGGTAAGGGCTAGGCAATGGGAATTAAGTGACTTGCCCAGGGTCACACTGCTAGGAAGTGTCTGAGGCCAGATTTGAACCCAAGATCTCCTGTCTCTATGCCTTACTCTCAATCCGCTGAGCCACCTGTCTCCTCAACTTGCCTCTTCAAAAGTTCAGCTCCTTCCTCCTGGATCTGTTCTCTGGGGCCAAACAGAAAAATTCTAATCCCTATCCCCTGTGACCTTCTTCCCTAGAAAACCAAGAGTCATTAAGGATTGTAGCCAACATGACCTCCACTACAATAACTTCCACAACAATACTCCAAACGGTCAGACTGCCTGACACATCCCTCTAGATGCTTCCTTACACTTGGCTAAGCATCCCTCCTTCCTACAATCCATCCATAGCTTTTGTGTTGTTATTGTTTAGTCATGTCTGACTTCCTGATCCCATTTGGGTTTTCTTGACAAAGAATCTGGAATGATTCCACATTACCTTCTGCAGCTTATTTTAAAGATGTGGAAACTGAGGCAAACTGGATTAAGTGAGTTGCCCAGGATCACTCACCTAAAAACTGTGTGTGAGACTGGATTTGATCTCATGGCTTCCCAACTCTTAGCAGTCCCTCTACTTATACTTCAGTGAAGACTAGCCCCACTGGTATTAGGAAGGCTGCTCATTCATCTTGGTGGTCTATTGTTCACTCAACTCTCACTTATGGCTCTAGAAATCTGTAGCCTGCCCAGGGGCCACTTCCAAGTATTACTGTCTCTGCAGATGGCCTTAACCATGCTGAGGGTAACTGAGAGGTCCTAATCCCATCAGTTAGTTGGGGGGTGTCTACACAGTCATGTGAAGATTTTCTCTGGCAGAATGTCGTTGGGAACAATTTGTTCCAAGAGCCATGAAGGTGGCTGAAGCAGGCAGTGTGGAGCGCCGAGAGCTTGATCAGACATGGAGGATTCCAGGGTCATCTACTGCCTCCTCAGCCATTGACAATCTTCCTGGTCTTTGTCTTGCCACTGGACCTCTATGATAATGGAAGAGAGATGGAAGCCTCTGACTCCGTGCAACTCAGCTTCACTAAAATCCAACTCATGCACAAGTCAAGACGCCATGCTGGGATGCCATTGGCCCTCTTTAAAGATTAAGGACAAAGAATAATAACAATATTTCATGAAGTCATGAACCTTTACCGTCCTGGCTGCTTCTCTCTGGAGATGATCCAGCTTTTCAGTGTCCTGAGTGAACCATCATGGCCAGAGCTAACCATTATCTGCAAGATGAGCTATAAGAAGGGCAGAGAAAAATGGCATCATCCTCAAGTTCCCATTCATGGAAGCTGTGACCCTAGTAATGCAACTCAAGCCTAAATAAGGTTTATTGGCCGACCAACAGAGCCTCTCGATTACTCATACAGAGCTCACAGACCACAAATTCCCTTGCTTTCAGAAGAAGTGTCATACCATGCAGCCCTCATCTTAGAAGTGTGAGGTTGAACTTGTTTTTGTCCAAGTCCAAGATTTAGCATTTGTCCTTAGTGAACGTCTTCTTCCTGGTTTTCAGTCGTATCTTGGACATGGCCATCGGAAATAGGCAAATTGGCAGTTGGTGAGGTGGGACTGGAGCTCAGGAAAGGGTTTGGAGTCTGGAGATATCTATCTGGGAGTCATTGTAATGAGATGATAGACTGAGGGAGTTGCTGAGGTCATAGAGATATGAGAAAAGGTCTCAGAAACATACAGAAAGAGAGAAGGAGAGAGATAGCGAAAGAGAGAGATAGGAAGAGGGAGAGGAAGGAGAAAAGGCTAAGAAACGTTGAAATTCAGAGAGCATAATATGACAGAGAATCTAGCAAAGAAGACTGAGCAGAGGTCCTACAGGTGGAAGCAGAACCAGGAAAGAGTGTTCATGAGAACCCAGAGAGAGTCTCCAGGAGGAAAGGGTAGTCCAAAGTGTTCAATACAGCAGAAAGGAGAAGAAGTAAAAGAATTGAGAAAAGACTATTGGATCAGTCAATGAGAAGGTCACTGGTAATTTTTGGATAGAACCTTTTCCATTGAGGGATGAGGCTATAAAGTAGATGAGACAAGGTGAAGGACTAAGGGAGAAGAAAAGATGCAGAGATAAAAAGAGGAGAGGGGCTATTTTTCTAGAAGTTTCCCTGGAAAATGGAGGACAGATACAGGATGCGAGTGTGGGGGACTTTTAGGGTCTAATGAAGGTTCTTTAAAGATGAGCTTTGAGACATGTTTGAAGACAGTAGGGAAGATATCAATGTATGCAGAAAGAATAGAGAGAATCAGGATTTTATAGAGAAATAAGGGATGAGTGATGGACAATCTGATGGAATTAAAGGAGAAGCATGAAGCCAGGTGGTAGACCTTGGCAAGGAGAAAGATTACCTCCTCATGAGATGTTAGATTAAAAAGGCAGCGAGTAGGAGATGAAACAATGGTGGTTTCAAGTGAAAAGAAAAGTTGAAGAGGGAGTTCTTAATGAGTGGTTTCAATTTCCTTACTCAAGTAAGAAGCAAAGTCCTCTCCTCATAGAATGAAATGAGAGAGAGGTGTATGAGCCCAGGTCTGCTGGTAAATGTTTAACCACCAGTTCTCTGAATGAAAGACTTTGTATGCATGGCAGACTTTTAAGTTTTATTGGCATCGCTAGCATGATATTGATGACTTTGTTGCGTTTAACAATCAACAAAACAAATTCTCCCCTGCCGTGTAGTATTTCTTAGGTGTATCAGCTCACCCCGAAAATTGAAGAATATCTTAAGTGAGCAGAAACAATTTTGCTCCAGCATTGGTCTTTGTGGAAGATCTGAAGAGGTGAAGGAAGATTTGGAAGAGCTTCTCTGAGGAATGAGAGGGGGGGGGGTCAATGAAATACAGGAAATAAACGTGCTCTTTCTTTGAATTTTGTGACTCAGTTGCCAGCAAGGGAAATTGTTGTCCGCATACTAGGTTTTATCAGACAAGACTTTCCTAGATTATCTGGGGGAGGAATAATCCAGAGGAATGAGAAGTACTGAAGGCAAACCTTGCCCTCCCTGCACAAGGGGAGCCCCTAAGTTTTAAACTCAGTAATTGCCAAATGGATTCTTTACATATTTGAGGAGTGAAATAGCATCAGGAAGGTGTGGAGACAAACCCAATTTCTTCCATTTTGTGACCTGCCCATCGTTGAAGTCATCTGGTCCAGAAAGAGAAGAGATGAACTAGAAGTCAGTAGACCTTGGTTCCAATTCTGGTTTTTCACTAACCCTGAGCAAGTCGCTGAAATTAGGGGGAGGAGAGGGACTGCCTTTTCCTTTGGGAAATCTCAAGCAGTATTTAATATGGGTAACAATTAAGTAATCTACAGACCAGAGCTTTATGTCATAAGAGTCCTGATATATAAGAAATAATAATATGGGCTTCTATGCCTGGCATAGGACCTGGGTTAGGGCCATCCAGGCAGCCCCTACTAGAGAATCTGAGGATCAGAGGCAGTATAACACAGTGAACAAATTAGAGAATTTGAGGTCAGGAAGACATGAGTTCTTTTTTTTTTTTAACCCTTGTACTTCGGTGTATTGTCTCATAGGTGGAAGATTGGTAAGGGTGGGCAATGGGGGTCAAGTGACTTGCCCAGGGTCACACAGCTGGGGAGTGGCTGAGGCTGGGTTTGAACCTAGGACCTCCCATCTCTAGGCCTGACTCTCACTCCACTGAGCTACCCAGCTGCCCCTATGAGTTCTAATCCTATCTCAGACTCTTACTAACTTTGAGACCTTGGACAAGTGACTTCACCTTTGTTTGTTTGTCTCAGTTTCATCATCTATAATATGGGCATAATAATATCACCTGCCTTTGAAGATCAGTGTGAGGATAAGTGAGAAAATATGTATAAAGATGTTTGTAAACCTTAAAGTTCTCTGTGAATAAGAACTATTATTATTAGATTATGGAAGATAAGGCATTCTGGTGATAAGAGAAGAGTTCAAGGCCCTCTAAATGGTCTAGGAATTCTGAGTAAAGGAGAGAACACTGTGGGCTGGGGGGGGGTCACTTCTTGGAGAAGTTACATTTTGTAGTAGGTGTCAGGGGAAGTAATAGAGAAAGGGGGAAGTCTTGAAAGCAGGGATGGGTCTGATTTACCTGAGGATTCCTGAAGGGCAGAATTTCTTCTACTGCATTGGAAGAACTGGATTTTAGTCTTAGGGAGAGAGAGAGAGAGAGAGAGAGAAACAGAGAGAGAGAGACAGACAGAGAGAGAGAGACAGAGAGAGAGACAGACAGACAGACAGAGAGAGAGACAGAGACAGACAGAGAGACAGAGAGAGAGACAGAGGCAGACAGAGAGACAGAGACAGAGAGAGACAAAGAGAGAGAAACAGAGAGACAGAGACAGACAGAGAGACAGAGACAGAGAGAGACAAAGAGAGAGAAACAGAGAGACAGAGACAGACAGAGAGAGACAGAGACAGACAGAGAGACAGACAGAGACAGAGACGGAGAGAGACAGAGAGACAGAGAGACAGAGAGAGACAGAGACAGAGACAGAGAGAGATCAGACAGATACAGTGAAAGAGACAGAAACAGATAGAGAGAAAGAAACAGAGAGAAAGAGAGACAGAGACAGACAGAGAGACAGACAGAGACAGAGAGAGACAGAGAGAGACAGAGAGAGAGAAGGAGAGAGACAGAGACAGACACAGAGAGAGAGTCAGAGAGAGACAGAGACAGAGAGAGAGAGAGAGAGAGACAGAGACAGAGATAGAGACAGAAACAGAAACAGAGACAGAGAGAAAGAAAGACAGAGACAGAGACAGAGAGAGAAAGGCAGAGACAGAGACAGAAACAGAAACAGAGACAGAGAGAAAGAGAGACGAGACAGAGACAGAGAGAGAAAGGCAGAGACAGAGACAGAAACAGAAACAGAGACAGAGAGAAAGAGAGACAGAGACAGAGAGAGAGAGAGAGAGAGAGAGAGAGAGAGAGAGAGAGAGAGAGAGAGAGAGAGAGAATTCTGAATTCCCGGATCATAGATAAAAGGAACAGAGATCCAAAGCTGTTAGGGAACCTAGAAGTCAACAAAGCCATTTTCTTCATTTTATAGATGGGGAAACTAAGTCTGAGAGAAATTAAGTGACTTCCCTATGATTCAACAGCTAAAAAGTGTCTGAGATGGGATGGAAAACCAGATATTTGTCATTCCTGGCTGTCTGTGTCTAGGTCTCAGCCAGCGTCCACAGGGTTGAAATGAAGGGGTTTGACTAGATAGATTGTGATGTCCTTTTATCTTGGAAATCTTTGATTCAATGATCCTTGATGCTCTCAACCATCCATTGCAGTTCCTTTAAAAGGTCTGATAGACACACAGTCCATTACCAGGACAAAGTGAAAGCTTTGAGGTGTGTAGGGTCTTATGTGGGAAAAGTATTTGTAGCAGCTCTTTTCATAGTAGGAAAAACCCCTGGAAACTTAAAGGGCTGTCTCCCTCCTGGGGAAAGGCTAAAGAGCTTATGGCTTATGAATGTACTACAGTGTCATGGTGCCCTAAGGAATGGCAAAATGGGCAGCGTCAGAGGATGTGAGAAGTCCTCAGTGACACAGAGCAGACAATGATAAGAACATTTTAAAGAACAACAGCTCCTCTTTCCCCCAGACTCTCTTACTGTCTTGCCTATTAATGGTGAGGGCATCACCATTATCTTCCAGATCAGCCAGGGCCCGACTTCACTGTCCAAGGTGTTTTATCATGGACTCCTCCCTCTCCCTCACCACTCTATAGGCTGTCTTTGGCCAAGCCCTGTCCATTGTACTTTTGTACCATTGTTTACATACCAATCCCTTTGCCTTCTCTGACATTCTCACACCCCCACCAAGGCTCAGATCCCCATCACCTCATGTCTGGACTTTTGAAATAGCCTGCTCAGGTGTAGAGCTGGTCTGCCTTCTTCAGATCCCTTCCCACTCCAAATATCCTCCACTCACATATCAAAGAGATATTCTTAAGTAAAGTTTGACTAGGTGTAACTCCCTTATTCAAAAAGCTGCATTAGCTCCCTATTATCTACAGAATCCAATGTGAAATTCTCTTCTTAGCTTTCAAAGCCTTTCAGAATCTAGTCTTGCACATGTTAAAACCAGTGAAAATGTGCATCGGCTATGGGTGGGGGGAGGAGGTCGGGGGGTGAAGGGGAAAGTAAGAGCATGAATCAGGTAACCATGATAACTTTTCTAAAAAATAAAAAAAAAATATTAAACAAACAAAAAAACAGAATCTAGTCTTGTCTCCCCACTCCAGACAAACACTTTCCAGTCTTCTCACAGCGTTCTATCTACTTCCCCATTTCCCCTATAATCCAGTGACATTATTCTTGCTATTTCACAAACGAGACACACATGTCTTGTTCTGGTCTTTTTCTCTGCCCGCCACCATGTTTACTAAGATTCTATCCTTCCTGATTTCTGCCTCCTGGCTTCCCTGGCATTCTTGAATTTCTAGATAAAATTCCACCTTATGCATGGAACCTTTTTTCATCTCCCCTACCAGAAAGGAAATCCTTCCTCCTTTGATTATCTCCAAATTTGTATATTTTATAATTTATTGTATAATTTAACAGTTAAGACTAGCAGTGTGGCATGCATCCTTTGTCCTCCTCACAATGGATTCCTCCCCGATTTTGGCTTTCTTTTTTACCCCTGAATTGTCAACTATCCATCCTCAGATTTCTCATAGCCCTTGGATTTAACCTTTTCTTTACACTGAACATATGCCTCCTTGTTTCAACATTCTTTGTGTTCAGGCTTTCTATACGTTTCCCCATTAGATAAAAAAAGCCCTGGGAGGGCAGGGATTGTGTCTTGTTTCAACTTTGTATCCTGAAGACTCTGCAATGTAGGAATTCTTAACTTGTTTTGTTTGAGCCAGGGAAGACTATGGACCCCTTTCTAAGAAGAATGCTTTTAGATAATTGAAGGGAAGGCTACGTTTCAGTTAAGAGTTAGGAAAAAATAAAGATGTAATTTTTATCTCAGCTAATTTTACAAATCTGAAATCTATCCATGGGGCCTAGGTTAAGATCTCCTGGTCTGCTATGTTGTACATATATGGCGAGATCTTTCTATGCCCAAACTGGGTCCCCCCCATTTCTCGGTGTCATAAATCCCAGGTATATATCTTGGATTTTTTATTGAAAGATGTAAAATATATAAATTATATATAACATA
Organism: Gracilinanus agilis; assembly: GCF_016433145.1. Lineage (NCBI taxonomy): Eukaryota > Metazoa > Chordata > Mammalia > Didelphimorphia > Didelphidae > Gracilinanus > Gracilinanus agilis. The sequence continues at coordinate 17,043,409 of NC_058130.1, read as the reverse complement.
TATTTTTTATTACTAAATTGCTAGTTGGATTGTTTGGGAAATGGCAGTTTTATTCCTGAACTAGGTTTCTGAAAGGTTTAGCTTGTACCTGTGAGGAGAGAAGATGGCAGAATTATAGAACAAAGGAGAAATGTGTTTGACAGTTTTTGTTTGATTCTGTGCTGCCATGGCTGGGGGTTGGAGGGGGGGAGAGTGATTAGGGGCCTGGAACAGACAAACAAGCTCCATGATTGTCCATCCCACCCACGCACTCCTGGTCCCCTCTGACTTGGAAGAAGAGCGTTGCTAGGTAACAGTGGCGCAGGTTGAAAGAAACTTCAGCCAATGAGAATTCAGAAATGTACTGCAGACAGTTGCACCAGACACTGAGTACGTGGCTTATTATACAGACCAGCAGAGAAGGGATTTTGTTATTAACTCTCTGGGTTCTGAGCCAGGTTGGGTTTTCATTTGTTTGTAAAAGTAAAAGAAGGAAGAGAGCAACCATTTTAGAATCTTCCATGTTCACTGCCCTCTGTTAGGTCTTACAGAGAAAAATATAGGCATAGATTTATTTAGAGATATATATTTCTAATCTATCATGATCAAAAATAAACCTTTCTAGTCATACACATATCTGCATATAAACTCATGTGTACAGATGTAAACTCATACACTCATATATATACATATAAGCATCCATATATACACATAAATATATATGTAAAGCACAGAAATGAAAAGTAAATCAGCTTATTCTCAATCCAACCTGCAATTTCATAGCCAAAGGGCAAGCAACAGGTGAAGAGCCTCCCTCTACCAGTGCTGCATCTGGGCATCTTCTCTCCAATATATAATCTGAGGAGATGCTTAGAGCCCAGAGGTCAAGGGGCTTTGCGGAAAATGGTTCAGTGACCAACTCCCCATCCTCTCAAAGGCTACCGATAAAGGCATAAAGAAAACAAATACAAGGGAATTAGGGAGTTAGGGAAGGAAGTAGAGAAAGAGGGCATGAGCAGGTGAGAGGTGAGGAAAGGAAGGCATCAGGGAGATGTGGTGCCTCAGGTGAGTCTTGATGGAAAAGAAGGGTTTTACAAAGCAGAGGTGAGGAGGGAGGGGAATCTTGGCCTGAGGAATGACCAGCAGAAGTGCAGAGAGGCAGGAGATGCGAGGTTGTGAGGAACAGAGAGAAGGAAAGTTTGTGTTGGAGAGCTCAAGGTGGGGAGTAATGCCCAGTGAGGTGGGGAACACAGATTGGGACCAGGTTGTAACAGGCTTTAAAAACTAACTGGAGAAGTTTATATTTTATTCTAGAGGCAATAGGGAGGTCCTAGACATTTCCATGTAGAAGAGTGAGCAGGTCAGCCATGAGGAATGAGGCTAAAAAGTAGACAATGGGAGAAGAAAGGATACCAAGACAAAGAGAGGAGACAGGCTATTTTCCAGAAGATTCTCTGTGAAGTGGAGAATAGATATCGAATGTGAGCTTTAGGGCATTTTAGGGACTACTGAAAGTTCTTTAAATATGGAGGTCATTTGGTTTTGTTTGTAGGCAGTAGGAAGATGCTAGAGAGAGAGAGAGAGAGAGAGAGAGAGAGAGAGAGAGAGAGAGAGACACAGAGAGAGACAGAGACAGAGAGAGAGATGGAGACAGAGACAGAGAGAGAGATGGAGACAGAGACAGAGAGAGACAGGCACAGAGAGAGAGACAGAGACAGAGAGACAGAGACAGAGACAGAGAGAGAGACAGAGAGAGACAAAGGGCTTCATAGAGAAATAAGGGATGAGGGATGGACAATCTGATGGAATTAAAGGAGAAGCACAAAGTCAAGCATTTGGCCTTGGCAAGGAGAAAGATTGCCTCCTCATGAGATGTTAGGTTAAAGAGGCAGAGAGTAGGAGATGAAGCCATGGTGGTTTCAAGTGAAAAGAAAAGTTGAAGAGGGAGTTCTTAATGAGTGGTTTCAATGATTTCCCTACTCAAGTAAGAGGCAAAGTCCTCACCTCATAGAATGAAACGAGAGCGGGGTGTATGAGCCAAAGTCTGCTGGTCAATTCAACAACTAGTTCTCTCAAAGAAAGACTGTAGACATGGCACACTTTTAAGATTCATCAACATTATTAACATGATGCTGATGATTTTGTTAAGTTTAGACAATCAACAAAACAGTGAATTCATCCCTGACGTGTAGCATTTCCTAATTTCTCAGGTGTATAAGTTCAGAATAAAAACTGAAGACCTGTCTTTAGTGAGTTGGTAATGTGGCTCTAACACTGACCTTTGTGGAAGATCTGAAGAGATGAAAGAAGGTTTGGGATAGCTTCTCTGGGATATGAGAGAGAGAGAGAGAGAGAGAGAGAGAGAGAGAGAGAGAGAGAGAGAGAGTCGGTGAAATATAGGAAATCAACTTGTTCTTTCTTTGAATTTTGTAACCCAGATGCCTACAAGGGAAGTTGTTTTCAACATAGTAGGTGCTGTCAGACAAGACTTTCCTAGACTATTTGGGAGGAGGAATAATCCAGAGAAATGAGCAGTTCCCAAGGGAAAACCTGGCCTCCCTGTACATGGGGAACGCCTAAGTTATAAACTCAATAGTTGTCAAATAGATTCTCTAAACATTGAAGAGGCCTGAGTTAACATCAGGAAGACTTGGAGATAAAGCCAGTTTTGTCCATTTTGTGACCTGCCCATCACTGAAATCATATGGTCTAGAAGGAGAAGAGCTGAACTCTAGAAGTTTGTGGTTTTAATCCTGGCTTTCTAATGATTTGTGTGACCCTGGGCAAGTCACTGAAATTAGGAGGAGAGGGACTGCCTTTTCCTTTGGGAAATCTCCAAAAAGTATTTGATATGGGCAACAATAAAATAAACTGTAGGCCAGGGCTTTATGGCATGAGGGTCCTGATAGATCAGAAATAATAATATGGGCTTCTACATTTTGTCTGGCTTAGGGCCTAGGTTAGGAAGGATACTGAACTGAACATTGAGAACTAATTTAACAACCATGCAGGCAGCCCCTACTAGAGAATTTGAGGATCACATGAATCTGAGGTCAGAAAGACATGAGTTCTAATCCTGTCTTAGACTCATACTAATTTTGCTACCATGGACAACTGATTTCATCTTTGTCTCAGTTTCATCAACTATAACAAGGGTATAAGAATAGCACCTGCCTTTGAGGATCAGTGTTAGTAAATGTGAGAAAATATTAATAAAGATGTTTGTAAACCTTAGAGTGCTCTGTGAATACTAACTGGGATTATTAGTGGAGAGCAGACAAGGCATTCAGGCGGGAACAAGAGAGCAGTTCAAAGCCCCCTCGAGGGGTCAGGACTTCTGAGTAAAGGAGAGAGCGCCGTGGGCCAGAGCCACTTCTTGGGGAAGTTATATTTTGTAGTGGGTGTCGAGGGAAGTAGCAGAGAAAAGGGGAAGTTTTGGAAGCAGGAATGGGTCTCATTTTCCTGAGGACTCCTCAAGGGTAGGATTTCTTCTACTGCATTGGAAGAACTGGAGTGTAGTCTTAAGAGAAGAGAGAGAAAGAGAGAGAGAAAGTTCTAAATCTCAGGAACATAGGTAGAAGGAACAGAGATTCGGAGCTGGCAGGGAACTTAGAGGTCAACAAGTCCATTTCCTAGTGATCAAAGCATATTATTTTTCTGTTGAATTTATTTGAGTTTTTATTTGGGAGTTTTAGTTTTATATGATTATTCTCTTATGACAATGAACAGTACGGGGGGCAGCTGGGTAGCTCAGTGGATTGAGAGTCAGGTCTAGAGACAGGAGGTCCTAGGTTCAAATCTGGCCTCAGACACTTCCCAGCTGGGTGACCCTGGGCAAGTCACTTGACCCCCATGGCCCACCCTTACCACTCTTCCACCTAGGAGCCAATACACAGAAGTTAAGGGTTTTTTAAAAAAAAGAAAATGAACAGTATGGAGATATGTTTTGCATGATAATATATATATAACTCAGGTCAAATTGCTTGCCAGCTCCAGGAAGGGAAGACAAGGGAAGGAGGGAGAAAACTTGGATCATAACTTCAAAAAACTTACGTGGAAATTTATTATGTGTAATGGATAAAATACAGCATCTTTACAAAACAAGTCAATTTCCTTCATTTTACAAATGGAGAAACTGATCCTGAGAGAAGTTAAAAGTTATTTCTCTACGATCCAGCATGTGAAAAGTGTCTGAATTGGGATGAAAACCAGGCCTTCCTTTTTCCTGGTCTATGCTCCATGCATCGAACCACTTCGTGGCTACCTCTGTCTTGGTTTCAGCTTCCTCGGGTTGAGACAAGGAGGTTGGACCAGGTAGATTCTTATGTCCTTTTCACAGGGAAATCTTTGATCAAATGATCCTTGTGACTGTTCCCTCAAAACATGTGATAGACTCAGAGCCCAATACCAGGATAAACTGAAAGCTTGGAAGTATCTAGGGTCTTATGGATCAAAGTCTTTGTAGCAGCCCTTTCCAAAGCAGGAAAAAATCCTGGAAGCTGAAGAGGTATCTTCCTCCCGGGGAATGTCTAACCACCTTATGACATATGAATGTAATACACTGTTATGGCGCCCTAAGGAATGACAGAATGGACAGTGTCAGAGGATGCGAGAAGACCTCGGTGACACAGAGCAGAGCAATGATAAGAGTATTTTTAAGGATGACAATTCCTCTTTCCCCCTAGACCCTCCCTGCTGTTATCTTCCCTTTTACTGCTGAGGGCACCACTGTTGTCCTCCAGACCACTCAGGGCCTATATTCACCGACTTGGGGCTTTACAAGTCAGGGGTCATCCTGGACTCCTCACTCTCCCTCAACGCTATATTCTGGCCAGTCCATTGTCCTTTTGTACCATCTTTCACATACAACCCCTTTGCATACTCTGACCCCCCTCTGGCCCCTATTAAGGCTCAGAACTTCATCACTTCATGTCTTGACTTTTGCAATAGTCTGCTCAGGTGGAAAGATGACCTGCTTTCTTCAAATCCTTTCCCACTGCAGTCCATCCTTCATTCACATGTCAAAGAGATATTCTTAAGTAAAATTTGACTAGGTAACTCCTTTATTCAATAAGCTGCAGTGGCTCCCTATTATCTTTAGGATCCAATATGAAATTCTCTTCTTGGCTTTCAAAACCTTTCCGAATATAGACTGTCTCCCCACTTCAGACACACACAACTTCCAGTTTTCCCATAGTTTATACTTCCCCATGTGCTCCTTTATCTAGTGACAGTATTCTTGCTGTTTCACAAACAAGACGCACATGTCTTGTTCTGGTCATTTTCTGTGACTGCTGCCATGTTGACTAGAATTCTGTTCCTTTTGCTCTCTTGTCTCCTGGCTTCCCTAGCTTCACTGAAATCCCACACAAAATCCCACCTCATAGAGGAAGCTTTTCCTGATCTCTCCTACCAAAAAGGGAATCCTTCCTCCCTTCATTATCTCCAAGTCGACCCTCCTCACAATGGATTCCTCCCCACTATTGACTTTCCACCCCAAAATGGTCAACAATGGGACCTCCTATTTCTCATGGGCCTTGGCTTGAGCCATTTCTTTATACAGACTCTGTGCCTCCTTGTCTCAAAATTCTTTGTGTTCCTGCTCTCTATACCTTTCCCCCGTTAGATGAAAAGCCTGTCTGGGCAGGGACTGTGTCTTCTTTCAACTTTGTATCCTGAAGACTCAGCGCAGTGTTGTGATTCTTGACTTGTTTTGCATCACGGCCTCCTGGACCCCACAAGGAAGACCCTGGACCTCTTCTTAGAAGAATGCTTTTAAATAATTGGAGGAAAGGCTTCGCTTCATTTAAAGGTTATGGCAAATAAAGACATAATCTTTTCTTAGCTAATCTTCCAGACGACCACCCTTAAATCTATCCAGAGGCCACCGGTTAAGATCCCCTGCTTGAGTGCATTCCACATACATGGTTGGATCTTTCCATGTCCACACCAGGTTGTTTTTCCCACCCATTTCCAAGTCTCCTAAATCCCATGGATGTGTTTGGGATTTTGTGTGGAAGGATGAAAGATGTATGGATGTCGGCCCCCTCCCCATCCCCACCAAACTGGTGGATTGGATGGATGGTCTTTGGAGTCCTGTTTGTGAAGTAGGGATTTGAATGCATAGAATTGTGCCTGTGAAGTAAGAAAATGGCAGAATCATAAAGCAGAAGAGAAATCTGTACCAGAGTTTTTGGTCGATTCTGAGCTGCCATGGCTGGGATAGGGGTGAGGGTGGGGGGTGACTAGGGGCCTGGAACAGACAAACAAGCTCCATGATTGTCCACCCCACTCACGCACTCCTGGTCCCCTCTGACTTGGATGAAGAGCGTTGCTAGGTAACAATGGCGCAGGTTTAAGGAAACTTCAGCCAATGAGGATCCAGGATTGTACTGCAGACAGTGGCACCAGACACTGAGTACGTGGCTTATTATACAGACCAGCAGAGAAGGGATTTTTGTTGTTAACTCTCTGGGTTCTGAAACAGGTTGGGCTTTCACTGGTTTGTAGAAGTAAAGGAAGGAAGAGAGCAACCACTTTGGAATCTTCTGTGGTCAGTGTGCCCCGCGTTAGGATTAAGGAGGAAAATATATACCTCGATTTACATACATGAATGCATATATATGTTTATGCAGAGACCTATCTCATATGTAGAAATACTCACGTATACATATAAATCTATGTAAAACAATAAAATGAAAAGTAAATCAGCTTATTCTCAGTCTGATCTGCAATTTCATAGCCAAAGGGCAAACAACAGGTGAAGAGCCTCCCTCTACAAGCACTGCATCTGGGCATCTTCTCTCCAGTGTATAGTCCGAGGCAGATGCTTAGAGCCCGGAGGTTAAGGACTTTGCCAGGAGAAGAGGGCCTTGAACATTAGCCAAACTAGCTCAGAGACTGGCTCTCCATCCACCCATGGGCTATGGACAAAGGCATAAAGAGAACAAATAGAAAGGAGTTAGGGAAGGAGGCAGGGAAGGAGGGCATGAGCAGGTGAGAGGTGAGGAAAGGAAGGCTTCAGGGAGATGTGGTGCCTCAGGTGAGTCTTGATGGAAAAGAAGGGTTTTCTGAAGCAGAGGTGAGGAGGGAGGGCATTCAGGCCACCTGGGGAATGACCAGCAGAAGTGCAGAGAGGCAGGAGATGCCAGGCTGTGAGGAACAGAGAGAAGGAAAGTTTGTGTTGGAGAGCTCAAGGTGGGGAGTAATGCCCATTGAGGTGGGGAACACAGATTGGGACCAGGGTGTAACAGGCTTTAACAGCTAACCGGAGAAGTTGATATTTTATTCTAGAGGCAATAGGGAGGACTTGGACACTACCACAAAGGAGAGTGAGCAGGTCAGACAGGAGCTGAAGCAAAATTACTTTGACAGCTATTGAGTAGGGTATATGGGTAGAGGGTGGAAAAAGACTGGAGTCAGGGCCAGCAATTTGGGGATGATTAAAGATTAAAGAAATGATTAAAGAAAGAGGTGTTGGGTAATGAACCAAGATGGTGAGTGTGAGCAGAGAGCTGGTGGCAGATGCCAGAGATATGGTGGACATACACATGGCAAGACTTAGCAAGGAGTGATTGTGGATGAGGAAAGGAGGATAATATCAAAGTGATAAATTTGGAGGCTGAATAAAAATGCTGATGCTTTCAAGAGAAACAGAGTCACTTGGGAGACAATTATTGGCATTAGTGGAAAAGAGAGAGGTCAGGTTTGGACTCAGGTCTTCCTCTAGGCCCGGCCTTCTATTTCTTCTTGAAGATGACTAGTATTGCTGGTGTGAGGGCTGACCAAGCACCTTTCAGGGCTGCTCAAGTGCTTTTGAGGTCCACAACTCAACCGACTCTCATCTCTGGCACTAAGAAGATGTAGCCTCCAGAGCAGTCACACCCTGGTAAAACTGTCTCTGCTGAAGGACTAAACCAGGTTGAGGATAACTGACCGGCCTCAGGCCCACCAGGGAGTGAGGGGGATATCTACCCCAAGCATGTGTAGACTTCCCTTGACAGAATGGGCAGTAGAGAACAATTGGTTCTAAGCCACATTCATGGCTGAAGCAAGTGGTGTGGAGCACCTAGAGCTTGGCCGGATGTGGAAGATGCCAAGGTCATCCACTGTCTCTGAGGCCGTAGCCACTCTTCTGACCTTTGTCTTGCTACTGGACTTCTATGATAATGGAAGAGAGTCAGGCTAATAACTCTGCAGCTCTGCTTCACTTAAATCCAATTCATGGACAAGACGAGACATCAACCCTGATATCTTAGTTTGTCTTTGAAATGAAGAGCTGATAATAAAGTTTCTCTAACTGATGATCCTTCATCATCATGGATGCTCTTCTCTGGATACTGTCAACCTCATCCAAGTAAACCTAATGCCCAGAGCTGAGCATCATACTCAAGAGGTGCTAGGAAGATGGCAGAGAAAAGTGGGCGTATCCCCACCTCCCTGTTCATGGAAGCTGCGTCCCTTTTAATGTGGCTCACCCTGAATACGGTTTAATAGCTACCATCCCTTTCTGCTCACTTGTCTGGAAGGCACAGACTGTGAAACCCCCCAGATCACCTCAGAAGAACTCATGGGCTATGCCTTTCTCATCTTATAAGCGATGTTGAACTTGTTTTTGTACAGCACACGATTTAACCTTTATGTGAATGTCATCTTATTGGTTTTGAGATTTCTCTGGGATGTTTTAATTGGAAATATGTACCTGGCATTTGGTGAGATGAGCCTAAATCTCAGGAGAGGAAGTCGGGTTGGAGAGAGAAATCTGGGAGTTATCAGTAGAGAGATGAGAGTCAAGCTGAGGGAGCTGGAAAGGTCAGAAAGAGAGGAAAAAGAGACTTGGAAACACACAGAGAATATCAGAAAGAGAGAGCCAGACAGACGGATGGACAGAGGGAGGGAGGGAAGGAGGGAAAGAAAAAAAGAAATAGGGAAGCCTAGGAAACACTCACTTTCAGGAGGCACGGTCTAGCTAAGGAGAGGCAGTAGGAGAACCAGGAGAGAGCAGGGTCATGAGAAACAAGAAACTTTACTCCAGGAGTAAAGAGGAGTCTAAAGTGTCCAAGGCAGCAGGGAGGGCAAGAAGCATGAAAACTGAACAAAGACTATTGGATTGGTCAAATGAAAAAGTCATTGGGGGCTTTTGGATAGAACATTTTCATTGAAACATGAGGTTATAAAGTAGATGACACCAGGTGAAGGATTAAGGGAGAAGAGACGAGCAGAGACAAGAAGAGGACACAGACTTTTTTCCTAGAGGCTTCCCTTGGAAATGGAGGAAGGACACAGTATATTAGCTTAAAGGACATTAGGACTTCTTGAAGTTTCTTTAAAGATGGAAGACACTTGGAAATATTTGAAGGGAGTAGGGAAGGTACCCATTATATAGTGATAGGACCAAGGGAGACAAAGGGTTTCATAAAGAGATAAAGGTTGAATTGTGGGCTATGTGTTGGAAAAAAGAAGTGTGAGATGCAGGGCATATGTGAAGGATATTTTTTTTTTGCCAGGAGAAAGTCTACCTCCTTATGAGATATTAGGGGAAAGAAGCAGACAGTAGTTAATGATGCAAAGGGGTTTTAAAATGAAAAGAAAGGCTGAAGAGGGAGTTCATAGTGACTGTCTTCAACTTGAAATAAGAGGTAATGTAGCTGATAGAATGGGACGAGAGTCGTATGATCTGCAGCCTGTAGGTAAACATTTAACAACCAGTTTTCTGTAAGTAAAAAAAATGTATGCATGATGTACTTTTAAGTTTAATTTTATTTGTTATCATTTTATTGAAGGCTGTTAGGTATAGAAAATCAACAAAACAATAAATTTGGCCCTGATTTATAGCATTCCTTCATTTCTGAGATGTACATATTTACACTGAAAATTTAACAGTTGTCTTTAGTGAGCTGGTACAAGCTGGCTCCAACATTCCTCTTTGCGAAAGGGTTGAGGAGATGTGGGAAGTTTTGGAATAGCTTCTCTGGAGAGTGAGAGAGGGAATCAATGAAATACATAAAATAAACTTGTTCTTTCTTTGAATTTTGTGTCCCAGATTCTCACAAAGGAAGTTATTATTAACATACTAGGCAGTGTCAAAAAAGTCTTTCCTAGATTATCTAGGCAAAAAAATGACACAGAGAAAAGGGAAATCCCCAAGGGAAACCCTGACCTCCCCGATAGAGGGGAGCTCCTGAGTTTCACACTCAATAGTTTGCCAAATAAATTTTCTTAAAATGCAAGAGAATAAAATTACAATTAGGGAGCCTAGAGGAGAGTCATTTTCTTTTATTTTGTGACCTGGCAATCATTGAAATCCCATGGTCCAGAAGAAGATGTGCTGATATCTAGAACTCAGTTGACCTTAGGTAGACCTCTTTCCCTATCTGGGCAAATCACTAAAACTGGGAGGAGGAAAGGAGAGGTCATTTCCTAGCTGAAATCTACTGAATTGTTCAATATGAGAACCAGCTAAGAAAATCCTGTCCATGTCCTTATATCATGAGAGTCCCGATACATCAGAAATAATATTATGTCCTTCTAAATTTTACCTGGTCTTAGTACCTTGTTTTAGGAAGGGTATTGAAATGAGTACTGAGAACTAACTAGAAAAAATGAAATTAGCACCAATAATATCCGTGGCACTGTGGGAAATTACACAATTTTCTGTCATGAAGAAGATTGAATCACGAGAATTTTGGAATCAGAGTCAGTGGCACAGTGAATTCACAATAGTGAATTGAATTTGGGGTCTGCAAACTAGGAGTTCAAATCTTGTCTCAGACACTTATTAGCTGCGTGACCTCGGACAAGTGACTAAATCTCTATATGACTCGGGTTTATCTTCTAGGAAATGGGAATAATAATAGCACATGCCATAAAAGTACTGTACTAAAAGAAATGAGGAACAAGATGATTTGGAAAAAACCTGGATCTAAGAATAAGAAAAACCCTTATAGGAACAGATGCAAAGTGAAGTGAGCAGAACCAGAACATTGTATACAGTGACAGCAATATGTTTTTAAGAAAAACTGTGGATGACCTACTTATTCTCAGCAGTGATTCAAGACAATCCCAGAGACTCAAGATGAAAAATGCCATCTACTAGCAGAGATTCATTGGCGGAGCCTGAATCCGGAGCAAAACGTATTATATTTCACTCTCTTTCTTCTTTTTTAAAATTTGATATCTCTTCCACAAAATGACTAATATGGAAAAATACTTTACATGATTGCTCGTGTAAAATCTATATCAGATTGCTTACCATTTCAGGGAGGAAGGAGGGATGAAAGGAAGTACAGGAGGAAGGGTGAAAAGGAGGGAGAGACTTAGGAACTCACAATTTAAAAAAAGAATGTTAAAATTATTCTATATGTAATTGAGAAAATATTTTCCTCCTAGGGTTATTGTGGTGATTAATGAGAAAATATTTATAAAACACTTTGCAAACCATAACTCTTATCATGAGTTGACAGGAGAGATGACATATGAGGGATAAAATCTAGGATTTTTGAGTTGGGACCAGTGTGGGCTCGGCTTGCCTCTTGGAGAAGAAACAACTTGAATTAGGTGTCAAGGGAAGTAACAGAGGAAAGGGGAAGTTTTAGAAGTAGTTTATCATATCTGAGTTTGTTATAACTGAGGATTATTGAAGAGCAAAAGGTATTCTAATGCATTGGAAGAGTTGGTTAGTAGAACAGGGGGAGAGAGAGAGAAAGGGAAGCTTCTGAATCCCAGGTTCATAGATAATTAGGACAGAGATTCAGAGCTGGTAGGGAACTTAGAGGTCAACAAGTCTATTTACTCCATTTTACAGTTGGGGAAACTGAGTCTCAGGCAAGGTAAGTGACTTGTTTAAGATCCAGCAGCAGAGAAGTATCTGAGTTGGGATGTCAAACCAGGTCTTCCTGCTTCCTAGACCATGTTCCATGCACTGACTCACCTGGCTGCCTCTGTTGAGGCCTCAACTTCCATACTTTTGAAAATAGGAACTTGGGGTAGGTATATGCTATAATGACCCTTCTGGATGGAAATCTTTGATTCTATGATCTCTGTTCCTGCTCTCCATCCAATCCAATTTCCTTGACAATACCCTTTAGCCACACAGTTCAATACCAGGACAAACTCAAAGCTTCCAGAGATCCGGGGTCTTATAGGAACAAAAATGTTTATTGCATCTCTTTTCTTAGTAGGAAAAAATCTTGGAAATGAAAAGGCTGCCTCCTTATTGTTGAATGGATAAGCAAAGTATGGTGTATGAATGTAACACAATGTTATGGTGCCACAAGGAATGACATAATAGGCAGTTTCAGAGGATGTGAGAAGACCTCAGGGATAAAGAGCACAACAATGGCAACAACATTATAAGGAAAGACAACCCATCTTTATCTCCACACCCTCCCTGTTGCCTCTTCCCTCTTATTGCCAATAGGACCGCTGTCATGATCCAGATCACTCAGGCCACCTACTTCAGTGTCTCTACAGCTCACAAGCCAAGTATCATCTTCCCTCTCCCTCATCCTTCTAAATTTTGTCTCATGCCAATATTTGTCCATTGTACTTTTGTAACATTCCTTTCTCTTCTCTGACACTTACCTTCTGACACTGAGCAAGACTCAGAACCTCATCACCTTCTTTCTAAACTATTGTAATAGTCAAGTCAGGAGTAGAAATGGTTTGCCTTCTTCAAGTCCCCTCCCACTTCAGTCCACCCTCCTCGGACCTGTCAAAGGGATTTTCCTGAAGTAAAATTCTGACTATATCACTCTCATACTCAATAAACTGCAATGGCTCCCTATCACCTCTAGGATTTAATATGAAATCCTTTTCTTGGCTTTCAAAGCCCTTCAGAATCCAACCCCACCATTCACCTTTCCAGTCTTCTCACAGTTTGCATTCTATTCTTTATAGTCCAGTGACACTTGCCTTGCTGCCTTTCATATAAGACACTCTAGACCTCATGTCTAGGCATCTTCTCTGCCTGCCTCCATGCTTCACTCCATCCTCATCTCTACCTCTTGGCTTCCTTCAAGTACCAAATAAAATCCCTCTTTCTACAGAGAGCCTTTCCTGTTCTCCCCTAATGATTCAGGATACAAATCCTTCCCTTTTTTGTTTGTCTCTAGGTTTGTACATAACCAACACAATTGAACTAGTGAAACTAGCTGCAAGATAAGCATCCTTTGTCCTAGCCCACAAGAGATCTTGATGTGGTCAACCCAGAATAATCATCTGCCTCTCCTTAGATTTCTCCTAGCACTTGGCTTGGACCTTTTCTTTATGTTGAGTTTATACCCCCTTTCGTCACAGTCTTTTGTGTACATGTCTGTTCCCTTTCCCTGTTAGACTGGAAGAACTTGGAGGATAATGGCCATGTCTTGTTCCAACTCTGTATCATCAAGGCTTAATATTGTGCAGGGATTCGCAATCCATTTTGTATCCCTGTTTACTTGCCCATCCAGGGAGCCATACGATAAGGATAAATAAGGAAACATATAAGGAAATAAAGTAAATAAGGAAAGGAAATGGTACACTTCAGTTAGAGATTAGGGGAAATACAGGTGTACAATTTCCCATTTAATTTTACAGAAAATGTAAGCTGCCCTGAAATCTACCCTCGAGCCAAAGGTTATGGTCTGATGCATTTGTATATTTGCAGCTGGATCTTTGAGGGGCCAGACAAGATGAATTTTCCCTTATCCATTTCATAATTAAATAAATCCCAAGGATATAGATTTGGGTTGTGTGTGCAGGGATAAAAAATATGTGGATTTTTGGATCAAATTGGTTGACTGAGTGGAAATGGCAGGGAGGTTGTGTTCCTAAATGAGAATTCTGAGCATGTAGGCTTGTACCTGCGGGGTGAGAAGATGGCAGAATTATATTGAAAGGAGAAATGTGTATGAGAGTCTTTGATTGATTTTGTGCTGGGGTAGGGAGCCCCAGGGGCTTAGAACTGATAATAAAGTTCCCTGTCTGTCCACCCCACCCACGCACTCCTGGTCCCCCTTTGACTTGGATGAAGAGCGTTGCTAGGCAACATTGTCGCAGGTCTATAGAAATGTCAGCCAATGAGGACCCGGGAATGGTCTGCAGATACTTTCGCCAGAGATTGTGTAAGTGGCTCATTACAGGGACCAGCAGAGAAGGCTTGTTATTGTTAACGCTATGGGGTCTGAGATAGATTTTTCTTTCATTAGTTTGGAAAGTAAAAGAAAGTAAAAAAGCAACCATTTTGGAAACTTTCACGTTCACTGCCCTGGCCTGATCCCCCAAGAGAAAAATATATACATAATATAATATATATGTATACACACACATATAGATGAATAGATATAGATAGATGGATGGAAATATAGATCTACCCAGGTACATATACTTATATCTGTATCTGCAAACCCTCATATACCTCTAAGTCTATGTAAAAACCAAAGGGAAAAGTTTTATAAGAATATATAAATATGGGTTAATCAATGAGAAAAGAGCAAGTGTTTTGGGCAAGTGCCACTCACAGAGCAAACTCACAAAGATGGGGAGGGTAGCAGAGGCAGAGTAAATCTGATAACCCTTCACTACAGGAATGGCAGCTGGGTTTACTGGTCTCTGTCCACTGGATCTGTGAATACCCTGATCCAGAACACCTCTAGGTGAGGAGCCTCTCTCTAGCAGTGCTGCAGTTGGGCACCTTCTTTCCCGTATATATTCTGGGTGACATCCTTAGAGCCAGGAGGTTGAGGGACTTTGCCAGGAGAAGATGGACTTGAACCCGAGTCAGATTGTCTTAATGACTGGCTCCCCATCCAGCCCTCGGCTCTTAATCAAAGCTTTAAGAGAACAAACATAAGGGATTTAGGGAAGGAGGACATCAGCAGGTGTGGGATCAAGGAAGGAAGGCTTCAGGGAGAAGTGATGCTTCAGGTGAATCTTGAAGGAAAAGGAGGTTCTTTGAGGCACAGGTGAGCAGGGAGGGCATTCTAGGCATGGGGAATGACCAGGAGAAATGCAAGGAGACATGAGATGTGAGGCAGAGAGAGGGAAAGTTTGTATTACAGAGTTCAGGATAGGGAGAAATGTCCATTGTGATGAGGAACATAGATTGGAGTTAGCTTGGACTGGGCTTTCAAAGCTAACTGGAGAAGGTGAGGCTTTATCTTAGAGACAATAGGGGGCCCTTGGAAATTATTGGTTGGCAGATTCTGGCACGATGTTAAGGAAGACCACGGTGGCAGCAGGGTTGAGGATGGTCTGGAGTGGGAAAAGACTGGAGGCAGGCATCCTAGGTAGGAGACCACTGAAATTATGAAAGTGAGAGGAGATGAGTTCAGGAACCGAGGTGATGGCTGTGGGAGCAGAGAGCTGGTGTCAAACACAAGAGCCCTGGTGGACATATATGTGGCTACTTTTGGTCACTGCTTGGACATGTGGAGTGAAAGTGTGTGAGGAATTGAGGATAATGCCAAGGTTAGGAACTTGGGAGACTGGGAAACTGGTGGTGTTTTCAATGGGAAAAGGGAAATTTGGGAGACACGTGGGACTATGGGAAAGAGAATGAGCTCTGCTTTGGACCTCCCAGAATGAAAGAATGGGAAAGTTAGGTGAGATCTCAGTAGACATCTAGTCTGATTTACATTTTAACAGAATCTTCAGTAAAACATGTCTCATAAGTGGTCATTCAAGTTCTGCCAGAAGAACTCCAAGGTAGGGCCTCTACCTGTCCCTCCTCCTCTTTAGGTAGCCTATTTCATTTTGGCCCATTCTGTATGGCTTTCATTTTTAGGACATCAGACAGTTTTGCTGACACTGAGCCTCAACCTGCCTCTTTGAAAGTTTACCCTCATTCTCCTGGATCTGTCCTCTGGTGCCAAACAGAAAAAATCTAATCTCTCTCCCATGACCTTCATACCTCAAAATGAAGGATCATTAAGAATGACCACAACCACTATTATCACCACCACCATAACTATCACAGCAACCTGATACACTGTCAGATTGCCTGTCATATCCCTCTAGATATTTCCTTACCCTTGACTAAATGCCCCTAGTTCCTCCAGTCCATCTACTGGTATTTTGTGTTGTTGTTTAGTCATGTCCTCTCTTCCTGATCCCATTTGGAGTTTTCTTGGTAAAGACTCTGGAATGAGTCACATTTCCTTCTGTAGCTCATTTTACAGATGTGGAAACTGAAGCAAATAGGATTGCCCAGAATTACACACCTAAAAAAAGTGTGTGTGGGACTGGATTTGTACTCGGGTCTTCTCCTGGTGGGCCCCTAGTTGCACCTAAATGAAGACTAGCCCCACTGGTGTTTCAAGGCTGCTCATCCACCTTTGTGGTCTATTCTTCACTCAAATCTCACCTATGCCCCTATGAAGTCATGGCCTGCCCAGTGGTCACAGCCTATCTCTGCAGATGGACTCAGTCAGGCTTAGGGTCATTGACAGATCTTAATTCCATCAGTTCATTAGGGGGATGTCTACCCCAAGCATGTGAATGCTTTTTCTGGCAGAATGGACAGTTGAGAACAATTTGTTCCAAGAACCATGAAGGTGGCTAAAGAAGGTGGTGTGGAGCACCCAGAGCTTGGTCAGACATGGAAGATGCCAAGGTCATCTACTGCCTCTCCGGCCATAGCCAGCCTTCCTGCCCTTTGGCTTGCCACTGGACTTCTATGATGATGGAAAAGAAGGAAGAAAGGAAGACCTATGACTTTGGGCAGCTCTGTCTCACTTAAATTCAATTCATGATGATGTTTCATGAACTGATGATGGCCTTTCACCATCCTGGATACTTCTCTCTGGACACTAACCAGCTCATCAATGTCCTGAGTAAGCCATAATGTCCAGAACTGAAAATTATCTTCAAGATGAGATATGAAAAGGCAGAGAAAAATGACTATCCCTACCTCTGCATGCATGGAAGCTGTTACCTTGTTAATGAAGCTCAAGCCTAAATAAGGATTATTGGCTGACATAACTCCCTGCTCACTCATATGGAGCTCCTGGACCATAAGTTCTCAGATCCTTTCAGAAGTAGTGTTGTTCCATGCCTTCCTTAGCCTCTTAGAGGCGTGAGGTCTATGTACAAGTTCAAGATTTATCTTTTATCCTTAGCAAATGTCATCTTAATGATTCTGAGATATGTCAAGGACATGGCCATTTGAAATGGATAAACTGGCAGTTGGTGAGATGGACATGAAGCTCAGGAGAGAGACTCGGGTAGAGATATAAATCCGGGAGTTATCTGTAGAGAGAGGTGGCAGTTAAACACAAGAAGCTGTTGAGGTCAGAGAGAGAAAGAAGGGGACTCAGAAAAGTACATGGAGGGGGAGAGAGAGAGAGAGAGAGAGAGAGAGAGAGAGAGAGAGAGAGAGAGAGAGAGAGAAGAGGGAAAGAGAGTAAGAAGGAGAGAAGGCTCAGGAACAGTCAAATTCAGAGGGCATAATATAGTTGACCATCTAGCAATTTTGTTATCCAGGTGCCCGCAAGGGAAATTGTTAACATATTAAGTGATGTCAGATGAGACTTTCCCAGATTATCTGGGAGGAAGAATAATTCAGAGAAATGAGAAGTTCCCAAGGAAAAATCTGTCCTCCAAGTATGAGAGGGAGCCCCTAAGTTATAAACTCAATAGTTGCCAAAAAGATTCTCTACACATTGAAGAGAACTGAATTAGCATCAGGAAGACATGGAGAGAAACCCAGTTTTTTCCATTTTGTGACCTGTCAATCATTGATAATCACATGGTCTAGAAGGAGAAGAGTTGAACTCTCGAAGTCAGGAGACCTTGGGTCCAGTCCTGTTTTTTTTCACTACATATTTGTGTGATCCTGGACAAGTCACTGAAATTGGGAGGAGGAGAGGGATTGTCTTTTTCTTTGGGAAATCTCCAGAAGTATTTGATATGTCAACAATTATTAAACTCTAGTCCAAGCCCTTAGGTCTTGAGGGTTCTGATATATCAGAAGTAATAATATGGGCCTCTACATTTTGTCTGGGTTAGGAAAAATATTTCACTGAGCATAGAGAACTAATTTAATAACCATCCAGGAAGCCCCAACTAGAGAATCTGAGAATCAGTGGCAGTGACAAAATGAATAGATATTGAATTTGAGGTCATGAAGACATGATTTCCAATGCTCTCTCAGACTCTTGCTAACTTTGTGACCTTGGACAAGTGATATCACCTCTGTTTGTCTCAGTTTCACCATCTATAACACAGGCATAAAAATAGAACCAGACTTCGAGGATTAGTGTAAGGATAAGTGAGAAAATATTTATAAAGATGTTTGTAAACCTTAAAGTGCCCTTGGAATACTGTTATTATTATATGAAAGGATACAAGACATTACAGTGAAAACAAGAGAATAGTTCAAGGACCTCTAACTGGTCCAGGATTCCGAGTAAAGAAGAGAGCACGGTGGACTGAAGTCAATTCTTGGAGAAGATGCATCTCCTATTAAGTTTTAGGGAAAGTAACAGAGAAAAGGGGAAGTTGTGGAAGTAAGAATGGGTTTGATGTATCTGATTTTTTTCAAATGCATTAGAAGAGTAGATTTTGTGCGATAGTGGAAGAGAGAGTGAGAAAGAGAAAGTTCTGAATCCCAAGATCCTTGATAATAGAGACAGAGATTCAGAGCTGGCAGGGAACCTAGAGGTGAACAAGTCCATTTCCTTCATTTTATAGATGGGGAAACTGCCCCAGAGAAAAGTTCAGTGACTTCCTTACAATCCAATAGCTAAAAAGTGTTTGAGTTAGAATGGAAAACCAAGTCTTCCTTATTCCTGGTCTGTGCGCCATGCATGGAACCACTTGGCTGCCCCTGTCTAGGTCTTAGCTTCTTCAGGGATTTGGCTAGGTAGACTCTCGTGTCACTTTCACATGGAGATTTTTGTTCCAATAACACTGGATCGTGTGAGCCATACGTTCTAGTCCCCCGAAAACAACTGATAGAAACATGGCCCATTACTAGGATAATCTGAAAGCTTTGAGGTGTTTAGAGTTTTATATGCATAAAAGTATTTGAAGCAGCTCTTTTCATAGTAGGGAAAAGTTCTGGAAACTGAAGGTATGTCTCCCTCCTAGAGAATGGCTAAACAGACTATGGCATATATATGTAATACAATGTTATGGTGCCATAAGAAATGACTAAATGGACAGTTTCAGAGGATGTGAGAAGACCACAGCAAGGCAGAGCAGAACAATGAAAAGAATATTTTAAAGGACAGCTCCTCTTTCCCTCTAGACCCTCCCTGCTACTGTCTTCCTTAATACTGGTGAGGGAACCACTGTTATCCTCTATATCACTCAGGGCCTCAACTTCCACGTTACCAGGGCTATCCTGGACTCCTCATTGGTTTTCAAAACTCTACATTCTGTTTTTTGCCAAGGCCTGTTTGTTGTATTTTTTGTACCATCTTTTGCCTACTCTGACATTCTCCTACTCCCTCCATGGCTCAGATCTCCATCACCTCATGTCTGGACTTTTGCAATATCCTGCTCAGGTGTAGAGGTGGCCTGCCTTCTTCAGATCCCTTCCCACTCCAGTCCATCCTCCACTCACATGTCAAAGAGATATTCTTAAGTAAAATTTGACCAGGTAACCCCCTTACTCAATAAGATGTCGTGGCTCCCTATTATCTCCAGGATCCAATATGAAATTCTCTTCTTGGCTTTCAAAGCCTTTCAGAATGTAGTCTTGCCTCCCCAATCCAGACACACATTTTCGAATCTTCCCACGGTATATGACCTACTTCTCCATTTCCCTTATAATCTAGTGACACAGTTCTTACTGTTTCTCAAACAACAACCCATGTCTGAATTCTTGTCATTTTCTCTGCCTGCCAGAATTCTGTCCTTCCTGTTCTCTGTCTCCTGGCTTCCCTGGCATCATTGAAGACCCAGATAAAATCCCGTCTTGTACAGGAAGCCTTTCCTGATCTCTCCTCCCAAGAATGCAATTCTTCTTCTCTTCATTACCTTCTCCCCATAATAGATTCTCCCCCTCTTTTGGCTTTTCACCCCAGAAATGTCAACTGTCCATCCTCAGATTTCTCGTAGCCATTGGCTTGAACCTTTGCTTTACACTAAATGTCAACATCCTTTGTGTTCATTTTTTCTATACCTTTGCCTAGTAGATGAGAATCCAATGTGGGCAGGAACTTTGTCTTGTCTCAACTTTGTATCATGAAGACTCAGTGCAGGGGGCAGCTGGGTAGCTCAGTGGTTTGAGAGCCAGGCCTAGAGATGGGAGGTCCTAG
This sequence comes from Gracilinanus agilis, assembly GCF_016433145.1. NCBI lineage: Eukaryota > Metazoa > Chordata > Mammalia > Didelphimorphia > Didelphidae > Gracilinanus > Gracilinanus agilis. The sequence continues at coordinate 17,023,187 of NC_058130.1, read as the reverse complement.
GTTCAAATCTGACCTCAGACACTTCCCAGCTGTGTGACCCTGGGCAAGTCACTTGACCCCCATTGCCTACTCTTACCACTCTTCTGCCTTGGAGCCAATACACAGTATTTACTCCAAGATGGAAGGTGAGGGTTTAAAAAAAAGACTCAGTGCAGTGCAGGGATTCTTTTGAGTCATGCCCCTCTTGGCCATGCAGAGAAGACCATGGACTCCTCAGAAGAATGCCTTTAGTTAGTGAAGGAAAGTCTACATTTCAGTTAGAGGTTAGGGGAGATAAAGATGTAATATTTTCTCACCTAATCTTACAGACCATCCCCCTGATATCTCTCCATGGGTCGTGGGTTAAAGTTGAATAAATTGCACATACATGGTTGGATCTTTCTATGCCCAGACCAGGTTGTTTTTTAAATCCCACAAAGGTACCAGGGATTGTGTATGGAAGGATGAAAGATATATGGATTGTTTTTTGCCAGATTGGTGGATTGGGTGGTTGGGGCATGGGGGTTGTGTTCCTGAAGCAGGATTTTGGATGCATAAGCTTGTACCTGAGAGGTGAGAGGATGGCAGAATTATAGAACAAAGGAGAAATGCTTATGAGAATTTTCAGTTGATTCTGTGCTGCCATGGCTGGGGTGGGGGGTGATTAGGGGCCTGGAACAGAAAAACAAGCTCCATGATTGTCCATTCCACCCACACAATCACGCACTCCTGGTCCCCTCTGACTTGGATGAAGAGCGTTGCTAGGTAACAGTGGCGCAGGTTGAAAGAAACTTCAGCCAATGAGCATCCAGAAAAGTACTGCAGACATTTTCACCAGACACTGAGTACGTGGCTTATTATACAGACCAGCAGAGAAGGGATTTTGTTGTTAACTCTCTGGTTTCTGAGCCAGGTTGGGTTTTCATTTGTTTTTAAAAGTAAAAGAAGGAAGAGAGCAACCATTTTAGAATCTTCCATGTTCACTGCCCTGTGTTAGGCTCTAAGGAGAAAAATATATAGAGATTTATATAAATATATATTTATACACATATACCTATGTAGCTATCTATTTACATACATATAAACATATATTTAAGCATGCCTATATATGCAAATATTTGTAAAACACTGAAATGAAAAATAAACAAATTCTCAAATTGATGTGCAATTTCATTGCCATAGGGAAAGCAACAGGTGAAGAACCTCCCCCTATCAATGCTGCATCTGGGCATCTTCTCTCAGCCCAGAGGTTAAGGACTTTGCCAGGAGAAGAGGGCCTTGAACATTAGCCAAACTGGCTCAAGAGACTGGCTCCCCATCCACCCATAGACTACTGATAAAGGCACAAAGAGAAGAGATACAAGGGAGTTAAATATAAGGGAGTTAGGGAAGGAGAAAGGGAGGGAGGGCATGAGCAGGTGTGGGGTGAGAAAAGAAAAGCTTTAGGGAGAAGTGGTTTCTCAGGTGAGTCTTGAAGGAAAAGAAGTGTTCTATGACCTAGGCAGCCCCTTCTCCTTGATCCATCTATGGGTATCTCTAATTTTTAGGAAGCCAGGCAAATTTTATTGATGCTGAAACTCAATTGTAACTTAAACCCATCCTCCTGGTTCTGTCTTCTGGGATCAATCCCTCCATTAGTCATCCCTCACTGTTGTTGTATGGCTGGGTTATCTTTTTTCCCCTATCTTTTGTCTCTGTGGTTTTCTTATTCAGTCTGTTCCATCATGTCTGACTCTTTGTGACACCATTTGGGGTGTTCTTGGAAAGGAAACTGTAGTGGTCCCTTCTCCAGCTCATTTTCTCCATCCTTACAGATGAGGAAACTGAGGCAAAGAGGGTTAAATGTCTTGCCCAGGTTCACAGAGCTACTAAGATTTGGACACAGCTCTTCCTGACTCCAGACCTGGCCCTCTATCTGCTTCTAGAGGAGGATTAGCATCTCTGGTGTGAGGGCTTTGGCATCCACCTTTGAGGTTCACTACTCATCCCGCTCTCACTTGTGTCTCTAAGAAGGTGTAGCCTGCCCAGCAGTCACGCCTTGGTAAAATAGTTTCTGCTGGTGGGATAAATCTGGTTGAGGTAACTGATAGACCTCAATCCCATCAGTGAGTGAGGGGGATATCAACCCAAAGCATGTGTAGACTTTCCTGGACAGAATGGGCAATTGAGAACAATTGGTTCCAAGAGCCACAAAGCAGCCTGGAGCAGGTATTGTGGCACACCTAGAGCTTGATCAGATATGGAAGATGCCAAAGTCATCCACATCTTCCCAGGTTTTAGCCAGTCTTCTTGACTTTTGGCTTGCTACTGGGCTTCTATGAAAATGGAAGAGGGAATGAGACCTAAGAATCGGCAACTCTGTGCCACTTAAATCTAATTTATGGATAAGATGAGACATCACCTCTGATGTCATTGTTTGTCTTTAAAATGAAGAGCTAACAGTAAAGTTTCATTAACTGAGGAACCTTCCCCATCATGGATGCTCTTCTCTGGACACTGTCAACCTCATCCATGTCCTTAGTAAACCATAATGTCCAGAGCTGAGCATAATACTCAATGAATGCTATGAGGTAGGCAGAGAAAAATGGGAGTATCCTCACCTCCCTGTTTATGGAATTTGCCTCCCTTTTAATGTGGCTCTCCCTAAAGAAGGTTGGCTACTCTAACCCCCTGCTCACTTATATTGAACTCACAGACCACCAATTCCTCAGATCTTCTCAGAACTGTTTGTCCATGCCTTCTTTATCTTGGAATTGTGAAGTTGAATTTTTCTGTGTCCAAGTAAAGGACATACCATTTATGTGAATGTCATCTTATTAATTTTGAGATTTCTCTGGGACATTGCCATTTGAAATATGGAACCGGCGACTGGTGAAGTTGGTCTGAATCTCAGGAAAGAGACTGGGGCTGGAGATATAAATCTGGGAAATATTACTAGAGAGAGATCATGGTTAGACTCATGGAGCTGGTGAGGTCAGAAAGAGAGAAAATAGAGACTCAGACACACTAACAGAATGGCAGACAGGGGAGAAGAGAAAGAGAGAGAGGAAGAGAGAAAGAGAGAGAAGAGAGAGGGAAAGAAGGAGAGAGGGGGGAGAGAGAGAGAGAGAGAGAGAGAGAGAGAGAGAGAGAGAGAGAGAGAGAAGAGAGAAACATAGGTAAGCATTAAGCATTCACATTCACATTATAGTTTGTGATCTAGAAAAGAAGACCGAGTAGTGGTCAGTCAGGTAAAAGGAAAACCAGGAGGGGCATGGAATCATGAGAACCCAGAGAGAGTCTCCAGAAAGAGAGGATAGTCCAAGGTCTCTAATGCAGCAGAGAGGGCAAGAAGCATGAGAACGGAGGAAAGACCATTGGATTAGTCATTGAAAAGGTCATTGGTAGCTTTTGGATGGAACATTTTTAGAGGATAGGGCTATCCCAGGTGAAGGATTAAGGGAGAAGAGAGGATGCAGACAAGAGGAGGAGACAGACTTTCCCTCCCCTAGAAACTTCCTTGGGAAATGAAGGAAAGATATGGTTATTAGCTTGAGAGACTGTTAGGGTCTCTTGAAGTTTCTTTAAAAATGGGGAACAATTGGATATATTCGAAGTTAGTAAGGAAGACATGAATATATAGGGAGAGGATAGAGACAAAAGGTTTTATAGTGAGATAAAGGACGAGTGATGGGCAGGATCTGTAGGAAAAAATGGAGAATCTTGACATTAAGGGCACATGGGAAGGGGTTGGTCTTGGCAAGGAGATAGGCTACCTTTTTGCCATATATTAGGAAGAAGAATTAGAGATTAGGGAAGACCATGAAGGTGCTTTAAAGTAAAAATAAAGGATGAAGAAGGAGTTCATAGTGACTATCTTCAACTTTCTTACTGAAAGTAAGAGGCAATATCCTTAGCTGATAGAATGGGATAAGAGAGACTTGTATGAGCTGTGGTCTGTTGTTAAACATTTAACAACCAGTTTTTTCAAAGTAAAAAATAAAATGTGTGCATGGCACACTTTTCAGTTTAATTTGTCTTATTATAATTTTATCGAAGACTTTGTTGGAAATAGACAATCAACAAAATAATAAATGACTGATTTATAGCATTCCTTCATTTCTGAGATGTATAATTTTACTCTGAAAATTTAACAATTGTCTTTAGTGAACTGGTACAAGCTGGCTCCAACATTCTTCTTTGCGAGAGAATTGAGGAGATGTGGGAAGGTTTGGAATAGCTTCTCTGGGGAGTGAGAGAGTCAATGAAATAAACTTGTTCTTTCTTTGAATTTTGTGACCCAGATGTGACTACAGGGAAGTTATTATTAGCATACTAGGCAGTGTCAGACAAGTCTTTCCTCGATTATCTAGGAGGAGGAAGGATCCAGAGAAAAGAGAAGTCCTCAAGGGAAATCCTGGCCTTCCTGCTAAAGGGGAACTCCTGAGTAATATACTCGATAGTTTCCCAAATAAATTTTCTCAAAAATGCAAGAGAATTGAATTACCATCAGTGAGTCTGGAGGAGAGTCCAAGTTTTTTCATTTCGCGACCTGCCAATCACTGAAATCTCATGGTCCAGAAGAAGAATATGGGCTGATATCTAGAACTCAGTGGACCTTAGGCAGTCTTCTTTCACTATCTGTGTGATGCTGGGCAAGTCACTGAAACTGGGAAGAAGAAAGAAGAGGTAATTTCCTAGCTGAAATCTACTGAATTGTCCAATGGAGGCACCAACATTCACCTTTCTAGTCTTCTCACAGTTTATATCCTATTCTCTTCAATCCAGTGACACTTGCCTTGCTGTTTCTCATACAGGACATTCCATGTCTCAGTTCTAGGCATTTTCTCTGCCTGCCCCCATGCCTACTGGAATTCTCTCCTTGCTCATCTCTGCTGCCTGGCTTCTTTCAAGTGCCGAATAATGTCCCACTTTCTACAGAGATGCTTTCATGCCCTCTCCTAATGATTCAGTATACAAATATTTCCCTTTGTTGATTATCTCCAAGTTTGTTCACAATCAACTCAATTTAATTATTGAGATTAGCTGCATGGCACGAACCCTTTATTTTTCCTGAAATGGGTCTTCATATGGTTTTAACTACTTACCCAAGAATCATCATCTGCCCCTCCATATATTTCTCATAGCACCTAGCTTGGGCCTTTTCTTTTATATTGAATTTATTCTCCCTTTTATCACAGTCCTTTGTATAAATGTTCTCCATACTCTTCCCCCATTAGATCAAAAACACTTTCAGAACAGGGATTTTGTCTTGTTCCAACTTTGTATCATTGGGGCTTAGTATTAGGGAGGGATTCTCAGTCTGTTTTGTGCCACTATTCCCTTGGCCAACTGGGGAAGCCTATGGACCTCTTTTCAGAAGAATATATTTAAATAATTAAAAGATTTCAAAGAATTAGAAATTGAAGGGATTTCCATCAATATGGGAATGGCTGAACAAATTGTGGTATGTTACTGATGGAATACCATTGTGCTATAAGAAATAATGAGCAGAATGATTCCAGAAAAAAGCTGGAAAGATCTACATGAACTGAAAAGAGCAAAATAAACAGAACAAAGAGAACATTCTACACAGCAACACCAATATTATATGATGGTCAACTGAGAAAGACTTGGCTACTCTCAGCAGTCAATATTCCAGGAAAAACTAAATGACATAGAAAGAATGCTGTCCACCTCCAGAGAAAGAACTGTTGGAGTCACATGTTTTCAAATTCGTTTATTTATGGTATTATTTGGGGGTTTTGTTTTATATAATTATTGCCTAACAACAATGACCAATATGGAAGCATGTTTTGCATGATAATGCTTATATAAACAAGATCAAGTTGCTTACTATCTCAGAGAGGTGAGAAGAAAGGAAGGGAGGGAGACAATTTTAATCTTATAATTTCAGAAAACACATACTGAAAATTATATGTAATTGGGAAAATAAATATCTTTGGATAAGGGGGAAAGAAAAAAATAATTGAAGAAAATGTGACAGCAATTAGTTTAGGAAAAATGTAGACAAAAATTTTGCATATAATCTTACAGATGCCTACCTCTGAAATCTCTCCATGGCCTAAAGGTTATGATCTCCTGTTCTAGTGCATTGCACATATATGGCTGCATCTTGAAGGGTCAGATCAGGTTGTTTTTTCTCCAACCATTCCTTGATTTCATAAATCCCATCAATGTATCTGGGATTATGTATGGAAAGATAAAATATATGTGATTTTTAAAATCAAAATGGCTGCTGGGTGGATGGGGCATGGAGATTGTTTTCCTGAAGTAGAGTTCTGAAAAGTTAGGCTTGTACAGGCTTGTACTTGTGAAGTGAGAAAATGGCAGAATTTTAGTACAAAAGAAAAATGTGTATAAGAGTTTTGAGTTGATTCTGTGGTGCCATAGCTGGGGGGGGGTGGTGATTAAGGGCTTGGAACAGACAATCAAGCCCCATTATTGTCCATCCTACGCACGCACTCCTGGTCCCCTTTGGCTTGAAGGAAGAGCGTTGCTAGGCAACATTGTCGCAGGTCTATAGAAACTTCAGCCAATGAGCATCCAGGAATGATCTGCAGATACTTTCGCCACAGACTGGGTAAGTGGCTCATTATAGAGACCAGCAGAGAAGGCTTATTATTGTTAACTCCATGGGGTCTGAGATAGATTTTTCTTTCATTAGTTTGGAAAGTAAAAGGAAGTAAAAAAGCAACCATTTTGAAACTTCCAGGTTCACTACCCTGTGCTGGTCTCCTAGGAGGAAAAAAATATATACATATATATATATATATATATATATATATGTACACATCTATCTATCTATCTATCTATCTATCTATCTATCTATCTATCTATCTATCTATCTGTCTATCTATCTATCTATTTTTCTATCTATCTATCTATCTATCTATCTATCTATCTATCTATCTATCTATCTGTCTGTCTGTCTGTCTGTCTGTCTGTCTGTCTGTCTGTCTGCCTGCCTGCCTGCCTATCTTCCTATCCATTCATCCATCCATCTATCCATCCAACAATCCATGTATCTATCTATCTATCTATCTATCTATCTATCTATCTATCTATCTATCTAAATTAAAAGATAAAGATAGATGCTTATGGACATAGGTTTACACAGATACAAACACTGGTATACCTATGTCTATATATGTAAACACACATATACCTATAAATATATATATATATAAAACCAAAAAGAAAAGTGAACAGACATATTCATAACATGACCTGTGATTTCAATGATAAAGAGAACCCTTAGGTGACAAACGTCCCCTTAGCAGTGTTGGATTTGGGAATCTTCTTTCCAGTATACTATGTAGGGGACATGCTTAGAGCCAGGAGAAGATGGACTTGAACCTGGGCCAGAATGTCTTAAAGATTGGCTCCATATCCTGACATGAGCTGTTGATAAAAGCTTAAAGAGGAAAAATACAAGGAAGTTACAGAAAGATAACATCAGCAAGTGTGGGATCAGAGAAGGAAGACTTCAGTGAGAAGTGATGCCTGAGTTGGATTTTGAAGAGAAAGAAGAGTTTTCTGAGGCAGAGGTGAAGAGGGAGGGCAATCTAGACATGGAGAATGACAAGTAGAAATGCAGGGAGACACTAGGTGAAAGGTTGTTTGTGAGACAGAGAGAAGGAAAGTTTGTATGACAGAGTTCAAGATGGGGAATAATGTCCATTGTGATAGAGAACATAGGATGGGTCCAACTTGCATTAGGCTTTCAAAGCTAACTGGAGAAAGTTATATTTTATCCTAGAGGCAATAGGGGGTCCTTGGAAGTCACTGAGTGGCAGAATCAGGCATGAGGTTAAGGAAGACCACTGTGGCAGCTGTGTTGAGGATGATCTGGAGTGGGAAAAGACTGGAGGCAGGCATCCTAGGTAGGAGACCACTGAAATTATGAAAGTGAGAGGTGATGAGTTCAGGAACCAAGGTGATGGCTATGTGAATAGATAGCTGGTGTCAGAAGCAAAAGCCATGGTGGACATATACATGCCTACTTTTGGTCTCTGATTGTACATGTAGAATGAGGGGCTGTGAGGAACTGAGGATAATGCCAAGGTTAAGAACTTGGGAAACTGGGAGAATGGTGGTGTTTTCAACTGAAAAAGCATAATCTGAGAGACAGGTGAGATTAGGAGGGAAGAGAATGAGTTCTGTGTTTTGGACTTTATGGTATGAAAGAATGTGAAAGTTAGTGGAGATCTCTGTAGACATCTAGTGTGATTGATATACTAAAGGAATCTCCAGTGTAACATATTTAATAAATGGTCATCCAAGCTCTGCTCAAAGAGCTCCAAGGTAGGTGCTCTTCTCCTGTTGCTCCTCATCTCTAGGCAGCCCATTCCACTCTGGCCCTTTCTGCATGGCTCTCATTGTTAGAGCATCAGGCAGTTTTTACTGATTTTGAGCTTCAACGTCATTTTGTTCCAAGAGCCATGAATGTGGCTGAAGCAGGTGATATGGGGCACCCAGAGCTTTGTGAGACAGAAGATGCCAAGGTTCATGCCACAGACAGTCTTCCTGACCTTTGTCTTTGCCACTGGACGTCTGTGACAATGGAAGAGAGAGTGAGACCCATGAGTCTATGCAACTCTGCCTTACTTGAATTCATGCACATCAAGACATCACCCTGTGATGCTATTATCCTCTTTGAAAATTAAAGACAAAGAATAATAACAATGGTTTATGAATTGATGACCCTTCACCATCTTGGGCACTATTGGCAAAATGAAACATTATATTCAGGAGGAGCTATGAGGAGGGCAGAAAAAATGTTATTATCCCCCAACTTCCTACTCATGTCACTCTATTAATGCACCTAACCTAAATAGGGATTATTGGCTGCAATACCCCCTGAACACTCATATGGAGCTCACAGAAGACAAATTCTCCAGATCCTTTCAGAAGTAGAATTATTAATGAATGCCTCTCCCATCTTATTTATGTGAGTTTGATATTGTTTGTGTGTCCAAGTTCAAGATTCAAGTGCATGTCATCTTACTGATTTTGAGATATCTCCAGGCCATAGCCATTTGACATCGATAAAGTAGTAGTTGGTGAGAAAGAATTGAAGCTCAGGAGAGAGACTGGGGCTGGAGATAAAAATCTAGGAATCATCTGTAGGTGTTTGTTAGAACCAGGGAGATGCAGAGGTCAGAGAGATGAAGGGAAGATACTCAGAAATACAAAGAAAGAGAGAAAAAGAGAGAGCAATTGAAAGAGAGAAAGATAGAAACAAGGAGAGGAAGAAGAGAAGGCTCAGAAACATTCAGATTGAGAAGACAGAATATAGGAGACAATCTAGCATAGAAGACTGACTAGTGGCCTTAAAGGAAGAAGGAGAAGCAGAAGAGAGTAGGGTCATGAGAACCCAGAGTAAGTCTTCAGGGATAGAAGGTCATCCAAAGTGTCCAGTGCAATAGAGAGGGCAAGAAACACAAGAACTGAAAAAAGGCTCTTGGATTAGTCAGTGAAAAGGTCATTGTTGGCTTTATGATAGAAACTTTTCTGTTGAAAGATGAAGCTACAGAGTAGATGAGACAAGATGAAGGAGTAAAGGAGAGGAAAGGATGAAGAAATAAAAAGAGGAGACAGGCTATTTTTTCTAGAAGTTTCCATGGGAAATGGAGAACAGATATAGGATGTGAATTGGAGAGACTTTTAGGGTCTACTGAAGGTTCTTTAAAGATGGCAGATGGTGGACACATGGTCATGTTTGAAGGCAGTAGGAAGATACCAATGTATCCAGAGAGGTTTAAGAGAGTTTTATAGAAAAATAAGGGATGAGTGATGGACAAAATGATGGAATTAAAAGAAAAGCATGGTGCCACATGAGTGTCCTTGGCAAGGAGAAAGATCACCTCCTCATGAGATATTAGGTTAAAGTGGCCATGTGTAGAAGATGATGCCATGGGGTTTTGAGAGAAAAAGAAAGGTCGAAGAGAAAGTTCTTAGTGAGTGGTTTCAATTTCTTGTTCAAGTAAAAGGCAAATTCCTCACCTGATAAACCTAAGTGGGATCCGTATGCTCTGGAGTCTCTTGGTGAATGTTTAACAACCAACTCTCTGGAAGAAAGAATATATAGGCATATCACACATAAACTTCATTGGCATTATTAGCATGATATTGATGGCTTTGTTAAGTTTGGACAATCAACAAAACAATAACTTCGTCCCTGACTGGTAGCACATCCTGATTTCTCAGCTGCATAAGCTCAGTCTGAAAACTGAAGAACTGTTTTTAGTGTGCTAGTATGATGAGGCTCCAGCATTGGCCACTGAAGAGCTAAAGAGATGTAGGAAGGTTTGGAATAGCTTCCTGGGGAACAAGAGAAGGAGTCAGTGAAATACAGGAAATCAACTTGTTCTTTCTTTGAATTTTGGTACCCAACTGCCTGCAAGGGAAGTTGTTATCCACATACCCTTAGGTGCTGTCAGATGAGACTTTCTCAGATTATCTTGGAGGAAGAATAATCCAGAAAAATGAGAAGTCTCTAAAGGAAACCTTGTTCTTCCTGTACGTGGCGAGCCCCTCGGTTATAAACTAAGTAGTTGCCAAATAGATTGTCTACACATTGAAGAGAACTAAGTTAGCATCAGGAAGGCATGGAGATAAACCCAATTTCTTCCATTTTATGACCTACCCATTATTGAAATCACATGGTCTAGAAGGAGAAGAGTTGAACTCTAGAAGTCAGGAGACCTTGGGTCCATTCCTGGCTTTTTCACTACATATTTGTGTGACTCTGGGCAAGTCCCTGAAATTGGGAAGAGGAGAGGAACTGCCTTTTCCTTTGGGAAATCTCCATAAGTATTTGATATGGGTAATAATTAAGTAAATGACAGTCCAGAACCTTAGGTCATGAGGATCCTGGACATATCAGAAATAATATCATGGGTTTGTACATTTTGCCTTGGCTTTGAGCCTGTGTTAGGAAGGATATTGAACTGAGCAATGAGAAGTAATTTAACAACCATTCAGGTAGCCCTTACTGGAGAATCTGAGAATCAGAGGCAGCGACACAATGAATATATCATTGAATTTGAGGTCAGGAGGACATGAATTCTAATCCTGTCTTAGACTCTGATGAATTTTGTGACCTTGAAGAAGTGACTTAACCCCTGTCTCAGTTTCATCATCTTAACATGGGTATAATAATAACACCTGCCATTGAGGATTAGTGTGAGAATAAGAGAAAAAATATTGATAAAAATGTTTGTAAGCCTTAAAGTGCTCTGTGAATACTCACTATTATTATTAGTGGAGAGGAGACGAGGCATTCAGGTGGGAACAAGAGAACAGTTCAAAGTGCCCTAGATGGGTCAGGACTTCTGAGTAAAGGAGAGAGAGCCCTGTGGGTCAGACAGAGCCACTTCTTGGAGAAGTTATATTTTGTAGTAGGTGTCAAGGGAAGTAGCAGAGAAAAGGGGAGGTTCTGGAAGCAGGAATGGGTCTCATTTTCCTGAGGACTCCTGAAAGGTAGAAGTTCTTCTACTGCATTGGAAGAACTGGATTGTAGTCATAAAGGAAGAGAAAGAGAAAGAGAAAGTTCTGAATCCTAGGATCCTAGATAATAGGGACAGAGATGGCAGGGAATTCAGAGGTCATCAAAGCCAGCTCCTTCATTTTACAGATGGGGAAACTGAGCCTTGGAAAAGTTAATTGACTTCCTTATGATCTAGCTAAGAAGTATCTGAGTTGGTATGGAAGACCAGTTCTCTCTTATTCATGGTCTGAGCTCCATGCATTGAACTACTTGGTTGCCTCTGGCTAGGTCTCAGCTTCCCTAGGGTTGAAATAAGGGATTTTGACTAGATAGATTCTAATGTACCTTTCTTGTGGAAATATTTGATTCAATGATCCTTGCTCCTGTCAATCATCCACTCCAGTATTTAAAAATTACTAAGTCAATCTGAAAGCTTTGAGGTACCTAGGGTATTATAGGGATAAAAGTATCTGTAGAACCTCCTTTCAAAGTAAGAAAAAATTCTGGAAACTGAAGAGATGTTTCCTTCCTGGGGAATGGCTAAACAGCTTATGGCATATGATTGTAATACAGTATTATGATGCCATAAGGAATGACAAAATGGACAATGTCAGAGGATGTGAGAAGACCTCAGTGACATAGACCAGAACAACAATGAAAACATTTTAAAGAATGGCAACTTATATTTTCCCCTAGACCCTCTCTGCTACTGTCTTGCCTATTAGTGGTGAGGGGACTGCTGTCATCCTTCAGATCACCCAGGGTCCCAATTTTAGTGTCTCTGGGGCTCACAAGCCAGGTGTCATTCTTCATCACCACTCTATATTCTCTCTTTTGCCAAAGCCTATCCATTGTAGTTTTGTACCATCATTCACATATGACCCCTTTGCAAACTCTGACACCCTGCTGTGCCCACCAAGGCTCAGAACCTCATCACCTCATGTCTTGACTTTTGCTAAAGCCTGTTTAGGTGCAGGGTGGTCTGCCTTCTTCAAATCCCTTCCCACTAAAGTTCATCCTCCACTCACATGTGAAAGAGATATTCTTTAGTAAAATTTAACTAGGTAACCCTCTGATTCAATAAACTGCAGAGGCACCATATTATTTCCAGAATTCAATTTGAAAATTCTTTTCTCGGCTTTCAAAGCCTTTCAGAATATAGCCTTGTCTCCCCACTCAAGACACATATAATTACTAGTCTTTCCTCAGTTTATATAACCTACTTCCCCATTTTCTCTATAATTTTGTAACACTATTGTTGCTTGTAAAACAACATACCTCATGTCTTGTTTGGGGCATTTTCTCTGTCGGCTCTGATGTCTCCTAGAATTCTATACCTCCTGATCTCTATCTCCTGGTTTCCCTGGCATCACTGAAGTCCCAGATCAAGTCCCACCCTGAAGAAGGAACCTTTCCTGATTTTCCTTACCTGGAAGGAAATACTTCATCTATTGGTTATCTCCACGTTTCTACAAAAACAACTAAATTTAACAATTGAGGCTAGCTGTGTGGCATGCATCTCTACAACAGATTCTTCCCTTCTTTTGGCTTTTTACGTCAGAATTGTCAACTGTCCATTCTCAGAATTCTCACAGCTCTTGGCTTGAACCTTTTCTTTTTACTGAACTTATTTCTCCTTGTATCAATATTCCTTGTGTTCATGCTTCCTATAACTTTACCCATTAGATTAGAAGTGCTAGCAGGGCAAGGACTGTGTCTTGTTTCAACTTTGTACTCTCAAGACTTAGTGTAATGTAGGGATGCTTAACTTGTTTCGTGTCATGGTCCACTTGGCCACCCTGGGAAGACTATGGACTCCTTTCCAGAAAAATTCTTTTTGATATTTGAAGGAAAGTCTACTTTTCAATTAGAGGTTGGGGAAAGTAAATATCTAATATTTTCTCACCTCATTTTAGAGACCACCACAATGAAATCTATGGCCTGGACCCAGGATGAAATCCAGTGGTCTTGTGCATTGTACATGTATGCCCAGGCCAAATTTGTACCCCCCCCCCCCATTCCCCATTCCCTAGTTTCAGAAATCCCAGGTATATATTGAATTTTATGTGTGGATTTTTTTAAACAAAATGGTGATTTTGTGGATGGAGCATGGGGGTTGTGATCTTGAATTAGGATTCTGAACAGCTAGCCTTGTACCTGTGAGGTGAGAAAATGGCAGGATTAGAGAACAAAGGAGAAATGTGCGAGAGTTTTTGATTGATTCTGTGCTGCCATGTCTCGGGTAGGTGTGACTAGGGGCCTGGAACAGACAATTAAGCTCCGTGATTGTCCATCCCTCCCACGCACTCCTGGTCCCCTCTGACTTGGATGAAGAGCGTTGCTAGGTAACAGTGGCGCAGGTTGAAAGAAACTTCAGCCAATGAGCATCCAGAAAAGTACTGCAGACAATTTCACCAGACACTGAGTACGTGGCTTATTATACAGACCAGCAGAGAAGGGATTTTTGTTGTTAACTCTCTGGTTTCTGAGCCAGGTTGAGTTTGTATTGTTTTGTAAAAGGAAATTGAGGAAGAGAACAACCATTTTGGAATCTTCCATGTTCACTGCCCTGTGTTAGGTCTTAAAGAGAAAATATATGTATAGATTTATATAGATAAATATATTTACAAAGATACATAACCCATATAGCTACCTATTTATATGTACATGTACATACATATAAACACTAATATACATGTAGAAATATATATACGACACAGAGATGAAAAGTAAAATCAGCTTATTCTCAATCTGACCTGCAATTTCATTGTCAAAGGGCAAGCAACAGGTGAAGAGCCTCCCTCTACCAGTGCTGCATCTGGGCATCTTCTCTCCTGTGTATAGTCCGAGACAGATGCTTAGAGCCCAGCAGTTAAGGACTTTGCCAGGAAAAGAGGGCCTAGAACATTATCCAAACTAGCTCAGAGAATGGCTCCCCACCCACCCATAGGCTATTGATAAGGGCATAAAGAGAACAAATAGAAAGGAGTTAGGGAAGGAGTTAGGGAAGGAGGGCATGAGCAGGTGAGAGGTGAGGAAAGGAAGGCATCAGGGAGATGTGGTGCCTCAGGTGAGTCTTGATGGAAAAGAAGGGTTTTCTGAAGCAGAGATGAGGAGGGAGGGGATTCTTGGCCTGGGGAATGATCAGTAGAAGTGCAGAGAGGCAGGAGATGCGAGGTTGTGAGGAACAGAGAGAAGGAAAGTTTGTGTTGGTGAGCTCAAGGTGGGGAGTAATGTCCAGTGAGGCGGGGAACACAGATTGGGACCAGGGTGTAACAGGCTTTAATAGCTAACTGGAGAAATTTATATTATATCCTAGAGGAAGAGGGAGGCCTTGGATATTCTTTTGCAAGAGAGTGAGCTGGTCAGATCTGAGCTCAAGCAAAATCACGTTGGCAGCTATTGGGTAGAGGGTGGCCTGGAGTGGAAAAAGACTGGAGTCAGGGCCAGCAAATTGGGGATGACTGAAATGAATAAAGAAAGAGGTGCTGGGATAATGAATTAAGCTGGTGAGTGTGAACAGAGAGCTGGTGGCAGATGCCAGAGATATGGTGGACATACACATGGCAAGATTGATATATAGAGTGATTGATTGTGAGAAATTAAGGATAATATCAAAGATATAAAATTGGGAGATCAAATTAATGGCGGTGCTTTCAAAGCAAACAGTGATTTGAGAGACAATTAGTGGGATTCGTGGGAAAGAGAATGAGTTTTGTTTTGACCTCTTAGTATTAAAAACTTTTAAAGTTAGTAGATATCTCAACAGTTAGTCTAATTCATATACTAATGGAATTCACAGTGGAACAGAACTCCTGGGAGATCTCTCAGATGGTGGCTCCTGCCCTCCCTCCTCCCTAGGCAGCCCTTTCTATCTGGGCTGTTTCTAGGCAGTTCTCATTGTTAGGAAATCAGGCAATTTTTACTGTTATTGAAAGTTGATTTGCTTCCTTTTAACTTCAACCCATCCTCCAGGTTCTGTCTTCTGGGACCAAACTCTCCATTAGTCATCCCTCTCTGTTACTCTATGGCTGGTCCATCTTTTTTCCTGTTTACTCTTGTCTTTCTGTTGTTCAGTCCATTCAGTTGTGTCTGTGACCCCATTTGGGGTTTTCTTTGTGACCCCATTTGGGGTTTTCTTGGGAAAGATACTAGAGGGTTGTCTTTTCCAACTCATTTTACAGATAAGGAAACTGAGGCAACTAGACATCCATCTGCCTCTGCTTAGATTTCTCATAGAACTTGACTAAGACCTTTTTTTTACATTGAGCTTACCCCCCCTCCCTTGTATCACAGTCCTTTGTGTCGTGCTTTCCCTTCCCTTCACCCAATGGATTGAAAGAACTTTGAAGACAATGACTAGGTCTTATTCCAACTTGGTATCTTAGTATTGTGCAGAAATTCTTAATCTGTTTTGTGTCATGGTCTCCAAGCCCATCCAGGGAATCTTGTGAACCCCTTTGCAGAAGAAAACTTTTAGATATTAAAGGAAATGCTATATTTCGGTTATAGGTTGGGGAAAATACAGATCTAGTTCATTACAAGTATAGTTGCATCTTTCAAGGGCCAGACCAGGTTCCTGCCCTCCTCCCCCATTCACTGATTTCATAAATCCCAGGGATGTACCTGGGATTGTGTGTGTGTGTGTATGTGTGTGTGTGTGTGTGTGTGTGTGTGTGGGTGTGTGTGTGCAGGGATAAAAAATATGTGGATTTTTGGATCAAATTGGTTGACTGAGTGGAAATGGCAGGGAGGTTGTGTTCCTAAATGAGAATTCTGAGCATGTAGGCTTGTACCTGCGGGGTGAGAAGATGGCAGAATTATATTGAAAGGAGAAATGTGTATGAGAGTCTTTGATTGATTTTGTGCTGGGGTAGGGAGCCCCAGGGGCTTAGAACTGATAATAAAGTTCCCTGTCTGTCCACCCCACCCACACACTCCTGGTCCCCCTTTGACTTGGATGAAGAGCGTTGCTAGGCAACATTGTCGCAGGTCTATAGAAACTTCAGCCAATGAGAACCCAGGATTGTACTGCAGTAACTATCCCCACAGACTGGGTAAGTGGCTCATTATAGAGACCAGCAGAGAAGGCTTGTTATTGTTAATAACAATATGGGGTCTAAGACAAGTTTTTTTTTTTCATTGATTTGTAAAGGGAAAGAAGAAAGAAAGCAACCATTTTGAAACTTCCATGTTCACTCCCCTGTGCTAGCCCTCCCAGGAGGAAAAATAATATATGTATGTTATTTTTCTCTATCTTTTCTTTGAAAAGATATCTATCTTTTCTCTGTCTATCTATTAATCTATAAATGTGAGTGTATTTGTATTACATACACTCACATTTAATACACATAAAGTATATTAAATACAAATACACTCACAGATTAATAGATATAGAGAGATAGATAGATATGGATATCACTGATACATATATAGCTACATCTGCATCTAAAGATGCCAACCCACATATACCTGTAAATCTATATAAAAACTATAGTGAAAAGTCAGTAGGCATATTCCCAACTTGATCTGTGATTTCATTGATATAGAAAACTCCTAGGTAAGGAACCTCTTCCTATTAGTGCTGCATTTGGGCATCTTCTGTCCAATATATATAGTCAGGAGGACATCCTTAGAGCCAGGAGGTTGAGGGACGTTGTCAGGAGAAGATGGACTTGAACCTGAGCCAGACTGTCTTAAAGTTTGGCTCCCTATCCTGACATAAGCTGTTGATAAAAACTGAAAGAGAAAAAAATACCAGGGAGTTAAATCCAAGGCAGTTAGGGAAGGAGGACATTAGCACATGTGGGATCAGGGAAGGAAGGCTTCAGGGAGAAGTTGTACTTGACTTAAATCCTGGCATGATGAATGATCAGTAAAAATGCACAGGAGATGTGAGGCAGAGATAAAGTTTGTATTGCATAGTTGAAGATGGGGAGTGATGCCTATTGTGATGGGGAAGATAGGTTGGTGCCAACTTGTATTGGGTTTTCAAAGCTAACTGGAGAAGGAAATAATTGCATGGCAGAATCAGACATGAGATTAAGGAAGATCACTGTGGCAGCTCCCCTGAAGATATCGTAGAGTGGGAAAAGACTGGAGGCAGACACCCCAGGTAGGAGACCCCTGAAATTATGAAAGTGAGAGGGAATGAGTTCAGGAACCAAGGTGATGGCTGTGGGAGCAGAGAGCTGGTGTCAAACACAAGAGCTGTGGTGGACATATACAAAGCTACTTTTGGTCACTGATTGGATATATGGAATGAAAGTGTGTGAAGAACTGAGGATAATGCCAAGGTTGGGAACTTGGCAGACTGGGAGGCTGGTGGTGTTTTCAGTAGGAAAAGGGAAATTTTGGGACATAAGTGGGATTAGTAGGAAAGAAAATGAGTTCTGTGTTTTGGACCTCACAGTATGAAAGAATGTGAAAGTTAGTTGGGATCTCAGTGGTCTTCTAAGCTCTACCAGAAGAGCTCCAAGGTAAGTTCTCCTCCTGTCCACCCTCCTCCTCTCTAGGCAGCCTATTCCACTCTGGCCCTTTCTGGATGGCTCTCATTGTTATGACATCAGGCAGTTTTTACTAACATTGAATTGAAAGTTCAACCCTATTCTCTTGAACCTATCTTTTGGTGCTAAATGAAGAAAAATCAAATACATTTCCCCTGTGACCTTCCTACTTCAAAAAAGAAGGATTGATAAGTACAATCACCACCTCCACCGTAACTACCATGGCAACACTTTACACTGTCCAACCGATTGTCATATCCCTCTAAACATCCCCAGCAGCTCCAGTCCATCCAAATATACAGTGTTATTGTTAGTCATGCCTGACTCTTTGTGATTCCATGTTGGTCTTTGGCAAAGACCCTGGAGTGATTTTACATTTGCTTCAAAAGCTCTTTTTACAGATGTGGAAACTGAGGTATATAAGATTAGGTGACTTGCCTAGCATCACACACCTAAAAATTGTGTGTGTGACTAGATTTAACTCGGGTCTTTCTAAGTCCTGGTGGGCCCACTATTGAAGACTAACCCCACTAGTATTAGGGCGTGCCAAGCTCTTTTCAAGGCTGCTCATTGTAAGTAAAATTTTGTAAATCTTGCAAAAACTTTACTTACATCATCCACCTCTGTGGTCTACTGTTCACCCAACACTCACTTGGGCTCTAAGAAGCTGTAGCCTGACCAGTGGCCGTAACTGGAAGGTCTTAATCCCATCAGTTAGGCAGTTGTCTACCCTAAGTATGTAAAGATTTATCTTGGCAGAATGGGCAGTTGAGAACAATTTGTTCCAAGAGCCATGAAGGTGGCTGAAGCAAGTGATGTGGAACACCGAGAGCTTGGTCAGACATGGAGGATTCCAGGGTCATCTACTGTCTCCTCAGCCATTGACAATCTTCCTGGTCTTTGTCTTGCCACTGGACCTCTATGATAATGGAAGAGAGATGGAAGCCTCTCACTCCATGCAACTCTACCTCACTAAAATCCAATTCATGCACAAGTCAAGACATCTCCCTGTGATCCTACTAGTTCTCTTTGGGAAAATTATTTATTTTATTTTATGTTTTTATTTTTTAGAAAATTTTTTTCATGGTTACATGATTCATGTTCTTGATCTCTCCTCCCACCCCCCACCTCCCAGTAGCAGACGCATATTTCCACTGGTTTCTTCCTGTGTCATTGATCAAGACCTATTTCCATATTATTGATAATTGTTCTAGGGTGGTCAATAAGAGTTTACATCCTAATCGTGTCCGCATCAACCCATGTGTTCAAGCAGTTGGTTTTCTTCTGTGTTTCCTCTCCTGTAGTTCTTCCTCTGAATGTGGATAGTGTTCTTTTCCCTAAATCCCTCAGAATTGTCCTGGGTCATTGCATTGCTGCTAGTACAGAAGTCCATTACATTTGATTTTACCACAGTGTATCAATCTCTGTGTACAATGTTCTCCTGGTTCTGCTCCTTTCACTCTGCATCAATTCCTGGAGGTCTTTCCAGTTCACATGGAATTCCTCCAATTTATTATTCTTTTGAGCACAATAGTATTCCATTGCCAGCATATACCACAATTTGTTTAGCCATTCCCCAATTGAAAGGCATATCCTCGTTTTCCAGTTTTTGCCACCACAAAAAGCATAGCTATAAATATTTTTGTACAAGTCTTTTTCCTTATGATCTCTTTGGGGTACAAACCAAGCAATGGTATGGCTGGATCAAAGGGCAGGCATTCTTTTTAGCGCTCTTTGGGCATAGTTCCAAATTGCCATCCAGAATGGTTGGATCGATTCATAACTCCACCAGCAATGCATTAATGAAATTAAATTAAAGAAATTGAAGGTATTAAATTACTCTTTGAAAATTAAAGACAAAGAATGACAATGTTTCATGAACAGAAGACCCTTCACCATCCTGGCTGCTTTTTTTAGACACTATCCAGCTCATCAATGTCCTGAGTAAACCATAATGCCCAGAACTAAACATTATATTCAAGAAGGGCAGAGAAAAGTGGCATCATCCCTACCTTCCTATTCATGGAAGCCGTGACTCTGATGATGTAGCTCAAGCCTAAATAATGATTATTGGCTACTATAGCTCCCTGTACACCCCTATAGAGCTCACAGATCACAAATCCCCAGATCTTTACCAAAAAAACCTGTTGTACCATACCTCCCTCATCTCATAAGTGAGGTTGAACTTGTTCATGTCAAAATTCAAGACTTAACATATATCCTAAGTGAATTTCATCTTATAGGTCTTGAGATGTCTTTGGGACATGGCCATTTGAAATGGATAAACTGGTGAGGTGGGCCTGAAGATCAGGAGAGAGGTGAAGATTGGAGATCTAAATCTGAGTGACACTTGAGGACAGATGATGTTTAAACTCAGAGAACTGCTGAAGTCAGAGAGATAAAAGAAAAGGACTAATAAACCCAAAGAAAGAGAGAGAGAGATAGAAACAGGGAGAAGGAGAGAAGGCTCAGAAATACTCAGATTGAGAGGACATGATACAGGTGACAATCTAGCATAGAAGACTGATTAGTGGTCCTACAGGCAGCAGGAGAACCAGGAGAGAACAGGGTCATGAGAACCTAGAGAGAGACTCCAGGAAGAGAGGGTTGTCCAAAGTGTCCAGTAGAGCAGAGAGGGCAAGAAGCAAGCGAACTGAGAAAAGTTTGCTGTATTGGTCAATGGAAAGGTCATTGGTAGCTTTTGAATAGAAGATTTTCTGTTGAGGGATGAAGCTAAAAAACAGATGAGACAAAATGAAGGACTAAGGGAGAGTAAAAGATGCAGAGATAAAAAGAGGAGACAGGCTATTTTTTCTAGAAGTTTTCCTATGAAATGGAAGGATGTGAACTTCAAAAATTGTTTTTGTTTTTATTTTGAATATTTCCCATACTTACATATTTCATGCTCTTTCCCTCTCCCCCCCCCCAATCCCCCTTAGCCGATGCACAATTCCACTGGATTTTACATGTATCATTGATCAAGACCTAATTCCATATTGTTGATAGTTGGACTAGAGTTATCGTTTAGTGTCTACATCCCCAATAAAATCCCCATCAGCCCATGTGTTCAAGCAGTTGCTTTTCTTCTGTATTTCTCTTCCCACCGTTCTTCCTCAGAATGTGGCTAGTTTTCTTTCTCATAAGTCCCTCAACCTTGCTCTGGATTCTTGCATTGCTACTAGTAGAGAAGTCCGTTATGTTCGATTGTACCACAGTCTATCAGTCCCTGTGTACAATGTTCTCCTGGTTCTGCTCCTTTCACTCTGCATCAATTCCTGAAGGTCCTTCCAGTTCATATGGAATTCCTCCAGTTCATCATTCCTTTGAGCACAATAATATTCCATCACCAACATATACCACAATTTGTTCAGCCATTCCCCAATCGAAGGACATTCTCTCATTTTCCAATTTTTTGCCACCACAAAGAGTGCGGCTATAAATATTTTTGTACAAGTCTTTTTCCTTATTATCTCTTTGGGATATAAACCAACCAGTGCTATGGCTGGATCAAAAGGCAGATAGTCGTTTAAAGCCCTTTGAGCATGGTTCCAAATTGCCATCCAGAATGATTGTATCAATTCACAACTCCACCTGCAATGCATTAATGTCCCAATTTTGCCACATCCCCTCCAATATTCATTATGCTCCCCTATTGTCATTTTAGCCAATCTGCTAGGTGTGAGGTGATACCTCAGAGTTGTTTTGATTTGCATTTATCTAATTATTAGAGATTTAGAACACTTTCTCATGGGCTTATTTATAGTTTTGATTTATTTATCTGAAAATTACGTATTCATGTCCCTTGCTCATTTATCGACTGGGGGATGGCTTGATTTTTTGTACAATTGATTTAACTCCTTATATATTTGAGTAATTAGATCTTTGTCCAAGTGTTTCATTATAAAGATTTTTTCCCAATTTGTTACTTCCCTTCTAATTTTGGTAGCATTGGTTTTGTCTGTACAAAAACTTTTTAGTTTAATGTAGTCAAAATTATTTATTTTACATTTTGTGATTTTTTTCTAACTCTTGCTCGGTTTTAAAATCTTTCCTTTCCCAGAGATCTGACAAGTATGCTATTCTGTGTTGACTTAATTTACTTTTAGTTTCCTTCTTTATATTCAAGTCATTCACCCATTCTGCGTTTATCTTGGTATAGGGTGTGAAATGTTGATCTAGACCCAATCTCTCCCATATTGTTTTCCAATTTTCCCAGCAGTTTTTGTCAAATAGTGGATTTTAGTCCCCAAAGTTGGGCTCTTTGGGTTTATCATAGACTGTCTTGCTGATGTCACTTACCCCTAGTCTATTCCAGTGATCCTCCCTTCTGTCTCTTCGCCAGTACCATATTGTTTTGATGAATACTGCTTTATAGTACAGTTTAAGATCTGGTACTGCTAGGCCACCTTCAGAAGGATGTGAACTTGAGAGACTTTTAGGGCCTACCTTTTAGGGTTCTTTAAAGATGGTGAACACTTTGGGCATGTATGAAGGCAGTAAGGAAGATACCAATGTTTGCAGAGAGGAAAGAAGGAGGCAAACGGTTTCATAGAGAAATAAAGGATGAGTGATTGACAATCTGATGGAACTAAAGGAGAAGCTCTGAGGTCAAGTGGTTGGCCTTTGCAAAGAGAAAGGCTGCCTCCTCATGAGATATTAATTTAAAGAGGCAGAGATGATGCCATGGGGTTCTGAAATGAAAAGGAGGGTTGAAGAGGGAATTCTTAGTGAGTGGTTTCAATTTCCTTTCTCAAGTAAGAGGCAAAGTCCTCACTATAAAGTATTTTATTGTAGGTATTGTAGCCAATAATCATTATTTCATTATAAATCATATTTTATTATAAAATGAAATAAGCGGGAAGCCTGGAATCCCTTGGTTAATGTTTAACAAACAACTCTTTGAAAGAAAGAAATGTAGGCATACCACACTTTTAAGTTTCATATGGCACTATTATAAGGTTATTGATGACCTTGTTAAGTCTAGACAATCAACAAAAACTCATCCCTGGCTGGTAGCATTTCTGAATTTCTCAGGTATACAGGCTGAAAGAAAACTGAAGAACCATCTTTAGTGAGTTGATTCAATGTGACTCTAGCATTTGCCTTTTCAGAAGAGATAAAGAGGTGAAGGAAGGTTCGCAATCGCTTTTCTGGGGAAAGAAAGAGGGAGCCCATGAAATTGTTCTTTGAATTTTGTGACCCAGGTGCCTGCAAGGGAAGTTGTCAACATAATAGGTAGTGCCAGATGAGGCTTTCCCAGATTATCTGGGAGGAAGAATGATCCATAGGAATGAGAAATTACCAAGGGAAACTCTGTCTTCCATGTACAAAGGGGTATCCTGGAGATATAAACTCAATAGCTGCCAAAAAGATTCTTTACACATTGAACAGAACTAAGTCAGCATCAGGAAGGTTTGGAGAAAAACCCAGTTTCTTCCACTTTGTGAGCTGCCCATCGATGAAACCACACAGTCCAGAAGGAAAAGAAGAGCTTAACTCTAGAAGTTAGTAGATTTTGGTTCTAATCCTGGCTTTTGCACTATTTGTGTGACCCTGAGCAAGTCACTGAAATTGAGAGGGGATAGGCGCTACCATTTCCCATGCAAAATCTCCAGAAGTATTTGATATGAGCAACAATTAAATAAAGTACACTTCAGGGCTTTAGGTCAAGAGGGTCCTGATATGTTGGAAATAATAATATAAGCTTCTATATTTTCCTGGCTTTGGGCCTGTGTTAGGAAGAATATTGAAGTGAGCATTGAGATCTAATTCAACAACCATGCGGGCAGTACTAGAGAATCTGAGTATCAGAGAAAGTGACACTCGAATTTGAGGCCAGGAAAATGTGAGTTTTAATCCTGTCTCAGACTCTTACTAACTTTGTGACCTTGGACAAGTACCATAACTTCTGTTTGTCTCGGTTTCTTCATCTAGAACATGAGCATAAGAATAGCATCTGCCTTCAAAGATTAGTGTGAATAAAAGTGAGAAAATATTAATAAAGATGTTTGTAAACCTTAGAGTGCTCTGTGAATACTAACTGGGATTATTAGTGGAGAGGAGACGAGGCATTCAGGTGGGAACAAGAGAGCAGTTCAAAAGCCCTCTTGATGGGTCAGGACTTCTGAGTAAAGGAGAGAGCGCCGTGGGCCAGGGCCACTTCTTGGAGAAGTTATATTTTGAAGTAGGTGTCGAGGGAAGTAACAGAGAAAAGGGTAGTTTTGGAAGCAGGAATGGGTCTCATTTTCCTGAGGATTCCTGAAGAGCAGAGTTTCTTCTACTGCATTAGAAGAACTGGACTGGAGTCTTAGGGGAAGAGAGAGACAGAGAGAGATAGAGATAGAGATAGAGATAGAGATAGATAGATAGATAGATAGATAAATAGATAGATAGATCGATCGATCGATAGATAGAGATGGAGATAGAGAGAGAGAGAGAGATAAAGTACTGAATCCCAGGTTCATAAATAATTGGAACATAGATTGAGAACTGTCATGGAACTTGGAAGTCAACAAGTCCATTTCCTTCATTTTACAGATGTGGAAATGGAGCCTTGGAGAGTTGTGCTTTCCCTATGATCTAATAGCAAAGAATGCCTGTGGTGGGATGGAAAACCAGGTCTTCCTTTTTCCTGGTCTATGCTCCATGTATTGAACCACTTGGTTGCCTCTGTCTAGGTCTAAGCTTCTGTAGGGCCAAAGTGAGTGGCGTTTTACTAGGCAGATTCTAGTGTCCTCGTGGTTTCTCATGGAAATCTTTGGTTGAGTGATCCTTTTTCCTGCCAACTATCCATTGCAGTCCCATGAAAACACCTGAAAGGCACAGAGTGCATTACCAGGACAAACTGAAAGCTTTGATATACTTGAGATCTTTTGTGGATAAATAAATTTGTAGCAGCCCTTTTCCTGGTAGGAAAAAATCCTGGAAACTGAAGAGGTGTCTCCTTCGTGAGGAATGGTGAACAGCTAAAGGAATAAGAGTGTAAGATAGTATTATGGAGCCATGAGGAATGTCAAAATGGACCGTGTCAGAGATATAAGAAAACCTCGGTGACATAGAGAAAAACAATGATAAGAACATTGTAAAGAACAACAGCTCCTCTTTCCTCCTAGACCCTTCCTACTAGTGTCTTCCTTAAGATTGGTGAGGGGACCGCTGCTGTCCTCCAGACCACTCAAGGCCCCAACTTCAGTATCCATAGAACTTACAAGCCAGGGGTCACCCTGGATTCTTCACTCTCCCTAATCACTCTATATTCTGTCTTTTGCTAAGGCCTGCCCACTGTATTTTGTACCATCTTTTATGTATGACTCTTTTGCCTTCTCTGTCATCCTCCCACCCCATCCAAGGCTCAGAATCTCATCACCTCATGTCTTGACTTTGGTTGACACTTACTCAGGTGTAGGGTGGTCTGCCTTCTTCTTATCCCTTCCCACTAAAATTCATCACACGTCAAAGAGATATTCTTAAGTAAAATTTGACTGGGTACTGCAATGGCTTCCTATTGCCTCCAGGATCCAATATGAAATTCTCTTCTTGGCTTTCAAATGCCTTCAGAATCTAGCCTTGTCTTTGCATTCTTGCCACAGTGTATGACCTACATCCTCATTTCCCCATCATCAACACTATTCTTGCCATTTCACAAACAAGACACACATGTCTTGTTCTGGTCATTTCCCCTGCCTGCTGTCATGTCCACTAGAATAGGTGCCTCCTGGCTTGCCTGGCTTCATTGAAGTAAAAAAGAAAACCTTATACATGGAACCTTTCCTGATATCTCCTACCACTAAGGAATTCCTTCCTCCTTTGGTTATCTCCAAGTTTGTACAGAAACAATTAAATTTAACAGTTAAGAGTAGCAGTGCGGCATGCATCCTTTGCCCTCCCACAATGTATCCTCCCTTTTTTGACTTTTCATCCCAGAATTGCCAACTGTCCATCCTCAGATTTCTCATAGCCCTTGGCTTGAACCTTTTCTTTAGATTGAATGCATGCCTCCTTGTATCAATGTTCCTTGTGTTCCTGCTCTCTTTCTCTCTCTCTCTCTCTCTCTCTCTCTCTCTCTCTCTCTCTCCCTAACCCTAA
>NC_058130.1:16914265-16937158 GCF_016433145.1 Gracilinanus agilis | reverse complement strand
TTTCTTTCTTTCTTTCTTTCTTTCTTTCTTTCTTTCCTTCCTTCCTTCCTTCGTCTTTCTCTCTTTCTTTTTCTTCATTCCTTCCTTCCTTCCCTTCTTTCTTTCTTTCATGATCTGGGATGAATGATTCATCAGATATGGAATGTGAGCCTTGAAAGATCAGGGGACCCACCTGAGGGATACCCTCAGCAGCTGGGGTTGTTGCAAAGAGCTCAACTAGAGGAGAGGATAACAGTTCCTGAGTCTGGAAAGGAGGTAACCCTGAGGAGGGACTGGATTTCCCTTGATGAGCAAAGGAGCGAGTAACCTGGAAATACTCTCACTCACAGAAGGAAATTTGGTGGGGACTCCATGAAGGGTAAAAAGAACAGCCAGAGCCAAGAGTGTAGAGGTACTGTCATAACTCCATTTTTTCTCTTCATGAGTGTCTCAGTGCCTTTGTGCTTCAAGTTTGAGTCCACTCTCCCCTGGAACTTGTGTAAATAAAGGGAGAGGCTCTCTGGTTTGTGGGATTATTTTATAAATACTGTTCTTGTAGATTTTCTTTGTAAATATATCTTTGTTAGCACTAATTGATATAGATCATGTGAAACTGAATATTGGGTTTGCTGGTTTGAATGTGGAGTTATTTCTTACTCTCAGGAGCCAGCAAGGGATCAAGAAACCCAAAAATTATGCCAGGGAAACTTCCAAAACATGGGTGTCATCACTTCACCTCATACATTAAGAAGAACATGGAAAGTGTTCAGAAGAAATTCCCAGTGAACTTGGTGGAAAGGTCCAGTAAATGGAGCAGATATCCAGTCGACTTGAAGATGAGCATTACATTTTAGCAGCTATGTCCCAAATTCATCTGATATTCTAGATCCCCTTCTGATCAAATTAAGTGAAGAAAAGAATGAACTGAATCACAACCAGGAGACTGGAAATTCAAGGTCACCACAATCCTCTTCACTGCTCACCATCAATAACTAACAGAAAACTGTTGGAAAAGGCCATGCCAGCTTCCAAAATAACTTTAGCCTAAATAGAGAAAAACTAAAAGATCAAGAAGTCCCTGGACCCAAATGGGAGGGGAAAAGGAGTACAGGAAAGCCTTTATCAATTATATCAGAACTCTTAGCTCCCTCAGAGAATAATCTATTCTGCCCACAAACTTTGGGTCCACTTAATCTGACTAGAGAGTAAAGAAACAAGCCAGAATGAGAAGAGAAAAGGAAGAATAATGAAGCAATGAAAAAATACCTTCCCAAAGGATGTCAAAATCTCCAAAAAGATGGGATTAAGAATTTTTGAATACCAACTTAAAGGTCCCTCAGAAAAGAGCGTGAAGAGAAAGGTTTGTGACAATGATACAGCTAGGAAGAGTAAGTTCAGGTGGCAGGATTTCAGTTAATCCAGGAATCAGGAACATGGAAGAAAACTACAGATCACCAATTACCTCCTGGATTCAATGGTCACCCAACCTTACCTTCTGATTAAATTCCCAGAGGGAAAAAAGAACAGGATTAGAATCAGGTGATAAGAAATTCAAGACCACTACCATTACCCATACTGATGCCCATGGATGACAGACAGAAAACCGATGGACAAGTCCTTGGTAATTTTTGGTAAAACTTTGGCCTAGAAGGAAAGTTAAAACAGCATAGAGTTTTTAGATTCAGTTGGATTAACTAGAGAAGTGCAGAAAAACTTCAGCCAGATAAACCACTTTCCCAAACCTACCTCACCCAAGCAGTTATCTGGGAATCTGGCCATATCCACAAACCAACCTAACTAATGAGCAATCAAAAGAGCCAGAGGTGGGAGTGAAGAGGAAGAAGAAAAGAATGAGGTTGTAGAGTTTCTTAAAAGAAAGAAGGAAGAGTCTTTTCAAATGACAGTGCAACACCTCTTAGAAATGGTCAAAACTATGGAAAACATCATACAGAATTTGATCAGCAGGACAAGAGGGTCTAAATCTTGAAATCAAAGTGTCCACTTGCAACTTCTCCTTACACTTTGCCTCACCATATCCATGAATCTCCTAGAAAGCCTAAAGAATATTTGCTATTGTATTGATTTCAGTTTGAGCAAGATCTGTCAGAAAACAGGGAAAGGAAGAAAGAATGTATCCTGGTGCTAATGGTAGAGTAGAAATAGTCCTGGACTTAGATCGAGGTTTTTTTTTTTTTTTTTAACATTGTATGTGTGATGGGTAGATTCTGTCTCAGAGTAATTAAACACACACACGCACACACACACACACGCACGCACACACACGCGCACACACACACACACACACACACACACACACACACACACACACACACACACACACACCCCTTTACCTTCTGCCTTAGAATCAATACTTTGTATTGGTTCCAAGGCAGAAGAGCGGTAAGGGTTAGGCAATGGGGGTTAAGGAACTTGGCCAGGGTCACACCACCAGGAAGTGTCTGAGGTCAGATTTGAACCCATGACTTCCTGTCTCTAGGCTTAGCTCGCAATCCACTGAGTCACCCAGCTGCCCCCTTAGAGTAGTTTTAAAATGTAGCAAATAAAATAGAGAAGATTACAAAGAAATCCACTCATAAAGCTAGTTGATAGAAGCTGACTGATATTGGAAGGAAGCATACTTGATGGGGGCTCAAGACTGATATTATTAGCTGCCACATTCCATCACAGTCACCCTTAGAATCCTAGTTAATTGATCTCTGGGGTACCAACTGGTCAATGAGAGTGAGCCTATAAGGGCTGCTCCACCTACACTGCATTTAAAACCCAGGGTCAGAATGTGAGCTCCTTGAGGGAAGGGCCTGTTTTTGCCATCTTGTGTGTGTGTGTGTGTGTCCTCAGTTCTTCACAGAGTATTTAGGGCTTAATAATTACCTGTTGACAACTTAAATCTGACTATATAGAATAAGAATCACAAAAATCATCATAACTTTTGACCCTGTAATCTCACTGATGGAACATTAGTCTAAATAAAGGTCTTATTTAATCTTTAATGAAGGCATTAAGAGGGAGGAAAGATTCTATCTAGACAAAAATATTCATAGAGAGACGGGATTCCATGTTAGAGGCTTCTCAACAATCAATGAAATTTTGTGCCCCTTCTTTGCCTTCCTGCTTAGAGTTTAGGCTCTGGAAATACTTGAATGTGTTTCTAGTTTCCCTCTAAGCAACTGAGATTACTGAGGAACAGAGAATGGCCTCATACTCTCGTCCCCTGAAAATCAAGAAAATGTTCTTGGATGGATCTCATCCACACTGGAGATCTATGCAGTTGTTCTAACTTGAAGTGTCAGCTTGGGGCAAGGTCCCCCATGTGGACAAAGAATTGGTAGAGAATCAAGCACCTCTCCCCTTTGGTGAGCCCCATCTTCCTCAAGGACTGATATAATTGCTCCAGGCTTATGATGCCATTTTAGGGGTTTGTAGAGGAAAAAACATCCTGGAACATTACTTCTTAATTGACCTCTTACTTCCCACCTCCACCACCAGACCTGCACAGTTCACATAACTCACAGTACAATGAGGACTGTGGTACAGGTTTGCTCTTCACATCTCAGTTCTGTGCCTTATTGGTCCTTGGTTCTGTTCTCTCTTTGGATCTAGCTCCCTTTTCTTGGTTTTGGAGTGCCCTGCAAAGTTGACCTTTCTTTCTCCTTTGGGGTTTTGTCATTCTGCTGTCTACAGGTCCACTTGGCATTAATCTTTTTCTCTGTCTCTCTGCCTCTGTCTCTCTCTCCCTCGAGCGTAACTTTGTTTTACTTGGTCCCTTGCATAAATCAGGCCTTTGTGACTCAGTTATACTGCTTCTGCCACCACTATTGGTGCTGTCCACTTTCTGTTAAAACGTCTTCTCCTTTGTTGGAGAAATGGCATAGCTTTTGAAAAATGAGACAGTCTGGAAGTTTTCAGAAAAAAAATCAAAGCTATCAATAGTTATATGAAAATATTCTCTAAACCACTCTTCTTTAGAGAAATGCTAGTAAAAACAACTCTGACATAGCACCTCATACCTGTCAGGCTGGCTAACCTGACACAAAAGGAAGATGACAAGTGCCGGAGAGGACGTGTAAAAATTGGGACATTAATGCACTGTTGGTGGAGTTGTGAATTGGTCCAACCATTCTGGAGAACAATGTGGGACTACTTCCACAGGTCTATAAAACTGTGCAATGCTATCTACCTCCAGAGAAAGAACTGATGAACTGGAGATTGAAGTAGACTTTCTTCACTTTTTAAATGTTTCTCTATATTTTTTGCACCTGTTTTCTTTTACAACATGGC
Source organism: Gracilinanus agilis (assembly GCF_016433145.1). NCBI lineage: Eukaryota > Metazoa > Chordata > Mammalia > Didelphimorphia > Didelphidae > Gracilinanus > Gracilinanus agilis. The sequence goes on along the minus strand of NC_058130.1, from coordinate 16,932,880 downwards.
TGATAGGGAAATACATTTTGCATGATTTCACATATATAAGAGATATCATATGGCTTGCTTTCTCAAGGGCAAAGGAGGGGCCAGAGAAAGGGAGAGAACTGGGAACTCAATGTTTAAAAAAAAGAATGTTAAAAAAATTTTCAATGTAACTGGAAAATAATGGACAAAATAAATAAAAATACATTAAAAAGCAAATGAGACAACCCGGACCAAGTGCCCCTAAGATAATCAATATGTTTTCAGCTCTTTTGTTAGTCAGACCCCACAACCCTACTTGACTGTCACCCAGAAGGGCCTTTCGCAGAGTTGTGAAGACCTCTTGACTTAGGATAGGTCCAAAGGGATTGGTAATACCTCGTCCTGTATTCTGGCCATTCACAAAATCAATGCAGGCCCTACACTAAGGTCGGCATGATTTGTATGGACTATAGAAGGACATTAAAGAGGTCACAAGGAGTCAAAAATATTTTTCTTTCCCCAAATCAAAGAGATTGGAGTCAAGGAATGGCAGCCACGCAGAAGAGCTCCAAAAGGAGATTTTATTAGAGCTTTCAGACTTCTGCGATTCGCTTTTTGGCTGTTAGGATGGGGTGGGACCCCCTTCTGCTTTTTGGTGGTGGTGGTTGTTCTACTGGTTAGCTGGGTGAGGCTGCTTGAGTTTGAATCACTCCGTGACTCTGGTCTCAAATTAGTTCTAGAAACTCTGTTATTGCTGCTCGCTTCCCTACCCAAACTCTCATCTTCTGGGTGTTATCTTTTAGGCCACTTTTGATCAAATCATCGCGGAGGATATTGCACAGCCTGCTGAGCCCAATATCCGGCTTTATTGGCTCTTGGGTTGCTTACAATTTTAATACTTCGGAGACTGAGCCGTTTCACGATCGGTAGCCAGATAGCAACCCTGGGAGGATATTGGGGTTAAAAAAAAAGATGGATTTTTGTTCCAGGGAGCAGCTTAGAGTTATTGAAAGCTACGTACCTTTTTTTTTTTAACGCAAACAAGCTCACTCTCTTGTCTCTCCAGCCAATGTTGGGCCCAGCTCTTTGTCTGCCGAGAGGCTCAATAAATTAGAGCTTAATAAAGTAATGGAATGTTGTGGTGCCAAAGGAAATAACAAATCTGATGAGTGTAAGAAAGTGGAAAGACACATATGAAAAGATGCCAAGCGAGATAGATTGAACAAGGGCGACGCTGGTTTCATACCAACTATGGAAAAGAAAGCAACCCACTAACGCAGCCCTCAACAGGGAAGAGAGCTTTCAGCTGAGGCAGGCGTTTGAGGAGGAACCCGGAGTAGATGTCCTGTTGGGTGTCACCCAGCTGCCTCTACCTCCAGGGCAGGGACTCCTGAGATGTTTAAATAATAATAATGATTGATGATGATCATTATATAGTCGCCACTAAAGACGTGTTTCAAGGTTTATAAAACACTTTACAAATGTTGTCTCTGTTCATTCTTGCTGCCAACTTTAATGCAGGTGCTATTATTATCTCTATTTTAGAGCTGAGGAAACTGAGACAAATAGAGGTTAAACAGCTTGACCAGGGCTATGGGACTGGTGTCTGAGGCCAGATTTGAACCCATGTCTTCCTGACTCCATGTCCAACGCTATCTGATGTGCTGCCTCAGTCTTTCTCACTCCCTAGACTTTCTCACTCATTAGACAGTGCTTGGCTCATAGGAAGGGTTTCATAGAGACTTGTTGAATAGAATAGAAATATATTAAAAACAATACAAATTCAATCCAATTTGGCAAGCCGTTGTAAGCCTCTCTTATGTGAAAAAGAGAGCTTGCCTTATAGATCAACCTATACACTTTTTAAAGCACCTACTAGGTGTCAGGACTGTGCTAAGGGCTGAGACTACAAAAAGAAGCAAAAGACAGTTGCCAGCTTCCTGGACCTCATCATCTAGTCTGGGAGGGGGAGATGACAAATAAACTAAAGCATAGGGACAAGCAATATACAGGATAAATAGGGAATAATGAACCGAGGGAAGGGACTCTTCTGTAGAAGATGAGATTTTTAGTTGGGACTTGGAGGAAACTGAAGGAGAGGAGGGGGTAGAGATAAGGAGGGAGAGTGTCCAGGCTTGAGGGACAGTCAGAGAGAATGCCCCCATTGAGGCAGAATAGCCAGCAGGCCAATATCACTGAATCGAAGAATCCATGGTGGGGAGCAAGGTGTAAGAAGACTAAAAAGTTGGAGAGGGCTAGTTAGGAAGGGCTCTGAATGCCAAACACAGAGGATTTTGTATTTGCTCCTGGAGGTAATAGGGAGCCTCTAGGGTTTACAGAGTGGGGTGGGTGACTTGGTCTTTAGGAAAATCACTTTAGTGGCTGAATGGAGGGGGGATTGGGGTGGGCAGGCAGATCCACTAACAGCTGCTCTTGCAATAATCCAGGATGAGTGATGGGGGTCTGCACCAAGGTGAGGGCAGTGCCAGGGGAGAGAAGGGGGCATATTTGAGAAATGTTGCAGAGGTGAAGTCAGCAGGCCTTGACAACAGCTTGGATATGGGGTGAGGTGGAGAGAAGTCCAGGATGACTCCTAGGTTGTGAGCCAGAGGGACTGGGAGGGTGATGTTGTCTTCTCTAGTAATGGAGAAGGAAGGAGGTGGGAAGAGTTTAGGAGAAAGATAATGAGCTTCATTTTCAAATACGATGAGGTTCCTATGTTGACTGAACATCCAGTTGGAGATGTCTGAAAGGTGGTTGGAGATGTAGCATCGGAGATTAGCAGAATTTGAGGCTGCATAGGTACATTTGGGAGTCATTCACATAGAGATTTGGGAGTCATCCACATAGAGAAGTCCATGGGACCTGATGGAGCTTAGCAAGTGAAATGTTATAGAGGGGGAAGAGATAGGGGCCCAGGGCAAAACCCTGAGAGACACCTAGGGTTAGAGGGCATGATCTGGAGAAGGGTTCAGCAAAAGAGACTAAAGAGTGATCAGGTAGGTAGGAGGAGAAGCAGGAAAGAATGATGTCTTGAAAACCTAGAGAAGAACGTATCAAAGAAAAGAGAACCATCAACAGGGTCAAAGGCTGCAGAGAGGTTGAAGAGAAAGAACTGAGAAAAGGCCGTTGGGTTTGGCATCGTCGAGATCATTAGTAGCTTTGGAGAGAGCAGTTTTGGTGGAATGCTAAGGTCAGAAGCTGGATTGTAAGAAGAGAGGAGAGAAAGCAGAGGTACCTATTGTAGATGATCTTTGTGAGGAACTTAGTCACAAAACACAGAAGAGATGTAGGCAATAATTGGTGGTGACGGAAAGAGAAGAGAGTTGGGGAGACGTGGGCATGATTGTAGACAGTAGGGAATGATCCAGTAGACAGGATGAGATTGAAAATAAGTGAGAAAGGCAGCTAGGTAGCACAGTGATAGAGTGCCAGGCCTGAAGTTGGGAAGACCTGGGTTCAAATCTGTCTTCAGACATTTCCTAGCTGAGTGATCTTGGGCAAGTCACTTAACCCTGTTTGCCTAGTCCTTGTCCCTCTGTCTTAGAGTTGTTACAAAGATAAAAAGTGTTAAAAAAAAAAAAAGAAAAGTGAGAGTGGGTATGACAGAGGGAGCAATCTGTTGGAGGAGACAGGATGGAATGGGCTCACTCAAACAAGTAGAAGGGTTAGCCTTGGTTAGGAGTAAGCCACCTCATCATATGATAGAGATAAAGAAGGAAAGAGTAGCAGAAGGCACCTGAGTGATAGGAGATGAGGATGAGGAGAAATGTGGGTCCTCTCAGCAAATGACCTCAATTTTTTATCTTGTAAAATTGACAAGGTTCTCAGCTGAGAAGATGAGGGGAGGAGGAACCATAGGAGGTTGGAAGAGGATGAGAAAGTTTGAAGGAGCTGCTATGGAAAATGGGACAGTGAGTTGACAAAAGAAATAAAGAAGGATTACCTGGCAGCAGTGAAGACCTAGTAGAAGTTATATAACATATATTTGTGCTGGATCCAATCTACTTTCTCCACCTTCATACAGCAGTATGTGTGTAGGAGTTAAGATGACGAGTGGTGGGAGTGATCTGAGACTGGGGTATGATTGGGCTTAATCAGTGATATAATAAGGGGGCTAAGGGTTCAAGAGAAGTAGACAATGTAGAGTCAAATTGACTCACCAGGAGGACAAGAGAGGGAGGAAAGGAGAGAGTGGTTAATGCGGGACACAGAAGGGTCAAAAGGGAGTGAACTGAGAAGTCAAGGAATTGGAGGTCACAGTGTGTTTAATTGTTCAGGTTTTATAAGAGAAGGCACAGGGAAAGTGAAAAATTAGTAGATTGTGGTCAGATAAGGGGATTTTGGAATTCTTAAACACAGAGCTGGTACATTTCTGGGTGATGCAAAAATCAAGAGTCTGAACATCTTTGTGGGTGGTTGAAGGGGAGTGGAGGAGTAGGTCACAGGAATGAGTAGGCTGAAGAACTGAATGGGTTGAGGAAGTGAATGGTTAGGGTGTTTGAGGGAGGATCAACGTGGGTGTTGGAAGTCTCCTAGAGTGAGAGCAAGCGCAGAGGAGAGAAAAATTGTGAGCCATGTACTGTGATGAACTCAATGAGGAAGGAAGGAAGTCAGTAGATAAGAGCTACCAGAATTTTGATGGGATGGTAGAGATGAACAGCATATGCTTCAAAAGAAGAGAGATTACTGGGTGATAGAAGGAGGAGGAGAACCTTGACATGGCCATGGGGAGCAAGGAGTGTTCCCACTCCCCACCTTGACCAACCAGCAAGAATGAGAGTGGACCCAGTCCTGGAAAGGGTGACCAGTGAGGCTGTGTCATCAGTGGGGAGGCGAGTTTCAGTAAGAGCTGGTAGATGGAAGAAGGGTGAGGGGAAAAGATTTCAGATGAAGGGAAGTTAGTTGCCTAAGGGTGCAGTTTGGTTGAAACTCTGAGGTGGGAAGGAGGGTTGAGGGGAATGGGAATGAGGAGTCAGGTGGTGAGAGCAGGGAATGAAGTTAGATGATGACTTACAGGAGCTGAGAAGGCCAGCCTTGAATTTAGGAAGACATGGGTTCAAGACCTCCTGCCTCTTACATATAACCCCTTTATGGTCCCAAACAACTCTTTAAAATAATGAATTGAATTGTGGAAGACCTGCTGGTGCGCGTCTGAGGCAGAAGTCTCTACAGGCACTAAATCATGGCTGCAGAGTCAAATAAACAAGGAAAAGAGCCTGAGAACAAGGTCCTGGGCCTCCAAGTCTCTTCAATTACACAAGCTTTCATTAAGCTTCCCTTACTGCCTATGTGCAAAGGAGAACCGGCTTAGAGAGTAGATAGAAGATCAGTCTTAAAATCAGGAAGGCCTGAGTTCAAGTCCTGCCTCTGGCACATGCAAGCTTCCTGATCCTGGGCAAGTCACTCCTTTTCTCAGTGACTCCCCAAGACTCAGGCAACTCCCTAAGATCCTAAGGTGTGGAGTAGGATTGGCAGGAGCTGGTCATTCCTTTCCAGTACTTTGCTAAGTTGTTGGAATCACAAGTCTAGCGAAAGAAATGAATGTATTCATTAGTTATTTCCTATGAACGTTAGGACTATAAAATAATAAATTTAAGCATATTCAAGGCAAGAAGCAGCTTGGTTGCTCAGTGGTTAGAGTGTCAGGCCTGCAGTCAAGAAGACCTTGGATTCAAATTTGGCCTCCAATACTGCTTAGCTGTGTGAACCTGGACAAATCACAAAACCCCAATTGCCAATTCTGTTTTAGAATTGATGCTAAGACAGAAGTAGTTTTTTAAAAAGCCATCAAGGCAGGGGCATCTGGGTAGCTCAGTGGATTGAGAGTCTGGCCTAGAGACAGGAGGTCCTGGGTTCAAATCTGGCCTCAGACACTTCCCAGCTGTATGACCCTGGCCAAGTCACTTGACCCCCATTGCCCACCCTTACCCCTCTTCCACCAAGGAGCCAATACACAGAAGTTAAGGGTTTTAAAAAAAAGCTATTAAGGCAAGAAGAGCCAGAGAGGGGCTCAGGCTCAGAGGCAAAGGATGCAGCCATAGGCATGTCGAAAGCTAATGGAGAATCATCTCAGGGTCAAAGCTCACAGAAATAAAACCGGGGTCAGGTCCGATAATGGGGCAGTGGCTAGAGTGCTGGGCCTAATGTCAGGAAGACTCATCTGTTCAAATTCAAATATGGTCTCAGATACATCCTCAATGTGTGATCTTTGTCAAGTCACTTAACTCTCTTTGCCTCAGTTTCCTCAGCTGTAAAATGAATTGGAGAAGGAAATGGCAAACCATTTTCATTGCCTTTGCTGAGAAAAGCTCAAATACGGTCATGAAGAGTTGGATGTGACTGAGAAACTGCTGTTTACCTACTATTCCTACTCACTCTGTCTCTGGGCTTCCATGGCTTCCTACAAGATTTAGCTCAAAGCCCATGTCCTGGAGGCCTTTCCCTCTTGACCCAAGTTTCTAGTGCCTTCCCCTCTCAGATTTCCTTCCATTTATTTTGTGCATCTTGTTATTTCCCCCATGAGACTGAGTTTCTCAAGGGCTTTTCTTTTAGTCTTTGCACCCTCAGCATTTAGTACAGTGCCTGCACATAGTAGGGACTTACTTGCCTACTGATTCATCAGAATATCAGCTGGAAGCTCGGGCAATTGTAGGGATTACTGAAGAATGAACAAAGGAATTCCAGTTACTTTTCAGTTGACAAGAAAATATTGTTATGGTTGTCGAGTTGTTTGAGTCATGTCTGACTCTTGGTGACCCTACTTGGGGTTTTCATGGCAGAGATACTGGCTCGCCATTTCCTTCTCCAACTCATTTTTCAGATGAGGAAACTGAGGCAAACAAGGCTAAGTGACTTGCCCAGGGTCCCGTAGCTAGTAAGTGTCTGAGGTCAGATTTGAACTCAGGCAGATGAGTCTTCCTGATTCCAAGCCCAGTGCTCTACCTACTGCATTTCCTCACTGAATGAAAAGATGAGCAATAAAAAAAACAAACAAACAAAAAAACAACATGGTGGAGACGAAAGCAAACGTTAAGTGTTTGCTGCCTGGGAGTCTAGGATTTGGGGAGAGCAGAGGCGAGAGTTCATGGAGCCCCGGACTCTCTCCTGGTCAGCCCACCGCTGGAGTACTGTGTTCACTTTTGGGTCACTTCAATCAGGGGAGACCCTGAGGTTGGGGAGCTCCCAAAGCAAGAGGACCAGGCTGAGGAAGGGCATGGCGTTCGGGCCATGGAAGGACCAGAAGAAAGCTCTGTAAATGCCACGTTTGGAGGAGAGGAAGCTCGAGGGGGACGTGAGCGTTGACTTCAAGCATCCGAGGGACTGTCGTGTGGAAGACGGATGAGCTTGCCTGCCCGCAGGGGTCACAACCAGAACAAGGTGTGGAAGTGGCAGACGAGGGCTTGAGGAGTTGTCAGGAACGATTTGCTAGCGGACGCTGGGTGCTCTCCAAAGTGCCTCGGGGGGTGGTGGGCTCCCCCTTTCTGGCCAATGTCTTTGGGCGGATGTTTGTAGAGGACATCTTTTCTGAAGGATGATGGGTCTCCAAGGCCTCCAAGGTCCCTTCCAAGTTGGACATCCTTTGATTAATACTTCTTTGTTTCTTCTTACTCTAAGACAAATGGGTTTCCTAATTAAAGTGCCAGACAGAGCGCCGCTGTAGAGGCACTAAAAATGCTGGGAAGTTGAGGGATGGTGTTAGAGATTAATGAATCGATCTATAAAAATGTCAACCTCGATTCATTAATATTCTTCCTCTGCTCTGCAAAGGCGGCTTATGATTTGGGAGAACACATCATCGTCTCTGGGAGTTTTCTCTAGTTGTTTTCTCTGCCTCTATTGAAGGAGTGGGATAGGGAGGGGGACAGGGGGAACAATTAGTGAGAACAAATTCAAATAATTGTTTTCATTTTGTTTGAATCAAAGGATCATTGATTTTGAGCTGGAAGGGACCTTGGAAGCCACTAAAACCTTCATTCTATAGATGAGGAAATGGAGGCCCATAAAGATGAAGTGACTTGCTCAAAGTCATACAGTTAATATGTCTGAGGCAGGATTTGAACCCAGGTCTTGAATATATTTTGTATCAAGACAGGAACTAGGCCTGGGACTTCAAGGACCCAGCTTCCTGGGGAAGGAAATTCCTTCTGCCCATGGAGATCTGCCCTTTTTGGACTTAGATAACTGCCTAGTGCATTGGGAAGTCAAGTGATTACCCTAAAGTCACACAGCCAGTATTCGTCTCTTATCTTCTCAGCTAAACTTTGAAAAAGCTATCAAGACTTGAATTCCCACTTTACCTATGTAGAAGTGGAGGGGGAAGGGAATAACACCTACTATGTGCCAGACACAGTGCTAAGGGTTGTTTTTTTTTTTTTTAACCCCTCACCTTCAGTCTTGGAGTCAGTACTGTGTATTGGCTCCAAGGCAGAAGAGTGGTAAGGGCTAGGCAATGGGGGTCAAGTGACTTGCCCAGGGTCACACAGCTGGGAAGTGTCTGAGGCCAGATTTGAACCTCGGACCTCCCTTCTCTAGGCCTGGCTCTCCATCCACTGAGCTACCCAGCTGCCTCCTGTTAAGAGTTTTTAACCAGTGTTGTCCAAAAAACTGAAGTCTGGTTCTGGGTTCAAATCTGTCCTTAGACATTTCCTAGCCATGTGACTTGGGCAAGTCACCTAAGCCCAGTTATCTAGCCCTTACCACTCTTCTGTCTTGAAACCAATACTTAGTATTGACTCTAAGACAGAAGGTAAGAGTTGAAAAAAAATCACCTGAAATTGTCCTTTCCAAAGTGTAGTGATCCCTTAGTGGCCAATCTAATGGCCTTTTCCTGGTCCTCAGCCATCTCCTCCCAAGTGTCTTTGGTGGTTCTTCTCTTCACACCCATTAACCATCAACATCCCAAGGACCTTCTCTTTTTTCTCCTCTCTTTCTATTACCCCACTTGTTGGTCTCCTCAGTTCCCAGGGGTCTCTATCAGAGGATTCTCAGACCTTTCAGTCCAACCTTAAATTCTCTCTAAATTCTCTCCTGGTCTCTAAACCCAAATGTCTCTTCAACATCTTTTTTTAACCCTCACTTTCCACCTTATAATCAATACTATGTATTGGTTCTAAGGCAGAAGAGTGGTAAGGGCTGGGCCAATGGGGGTCGAGTGACTTGCCCAAGGTCAACAACCTACTGAGTCCCCCACCTTCCCCCTCTCTTTAATATCTTGAGGGGCAGCTGGGTAGCTCAGTGGATTGAGAGCCAGGCCTAGAGACGGGAGGTCCTGGGTTCAAATCTGGCCTCAGACACTTCCCAGCTGTGTGACCCTGGGCAAGTCACTTGACCCCCATTGCCCACCCTTACCACTCTTCCACCTAGGAGCCAATTCACAGAAGTTAAGGGTTTAAAAAAAAAAGCTTAATCTCTTTAATATCTTGAATTGGATGTCTTGGAGACGTCTTAAACTCAACCTACCTCAAACTGAACTCTCCCTCCTGATTACACTCAAGGGCACCACCATCTTCCGATTGAACCAGGTTCAAGACCCTGGTGTCATTCTTGACTCTTCCCTTACAGTGCCATGTTGGTGTTAAATCTTATTCTTATATCTCTTTAGGTATGTGTTCCCTTCTCTCCACTCACACAGTCTTACCCTACTTTAGGTCCTCATCACTTTGTACCTTCTAATTGGGCTCTTCTCACTCCAATTTATTCTCTATTCAGCTGCCAGAGTGATTTTCCTAAAGCATAGAACTAACCATGTCACTCTTCTACTCAACAATCTCCAATGACTCCCTCTTACCTCCAGGATCCTGTATAAAAAGCTCTGTTTGGCATTCAAAGTCCTTCATCACCTTCTATGCACTCTCCCATCCAGCCATAGCAACTTACCTGCTGATCCTTCATTGTCCTTCTCTTCCTTTGCATTGGTTCTCTCCAGTGCCTGGAACATACTCTCTCCTTATCTCCACCTATTGATTTTCCTGTCTTCCTCCAAGACTCAGTTCAGATCCTACCTTCTGCTGGAGGCCTTTCGGGGCCCCTTAGCTGCCAAATCCTCCCCTTTCTGGCTTGGAGGCTATGGGAGCAGAAGATGCCCAAGCGTCTGGAAGAGCTTATCATTAGAGAGCGAGGCTCCCTATGCTGGGTGTTTGGGCCAATCTTGGTGTCTTCCCTCTTAGGTTATTTCTAATTTGCCCTGTTGTCTCCTCCTTTTGGTGGTGAGCTTCTTGAGAACAAGGTCTGCTCTTCCCTTTCATTGTAGCCCTAGCCCTTGGGGTATGTGGGGTGCTCAGGGAGGTCTAGCACCTCTGAGGGCTTGCCAAGCAGTTTGCAGGGTCCATTTTTGGTGTCCATCTGCCACCCAGTTCTCCCTTGTGGCTCCAAGAAGCACGTCCAGCAGCCACACCCCAGTCAAACCACCTTGGTAGATGGATTAAACCAGTTTGATGGTAGCCAACGGACCAGAAACCTATTGGTGAGTCAGGGGAATATCTACCCTAAGCATGGGAAGACTCCCATTGGCAGAAGGGGAGGATGAGAACAACTGATTCCATTAGCCATGAAGGCGGCTAAAGTTCGGTGCCGTGGGGCAGCTGGATAGCTCAGTGGATGGAGAGTCAGGCCTAGAGATGGGAGGTCCTGGATTCAAATCTGACCTCAGACACTTCCCAGCTGTGTGACCCTGGGCAAGTCACTTGACCCCCATTGCCCACCCTTAGCACTCTTCTGCCTTGGAGCCAATACATTGAAGTTAAGGGTTTTTAAAAAAAATAAGAAAAAAATAAAGTTAGGTGCCATGGATCCCTTAGAACTTGCTTAGACATTGAAGACACCAAGGTCATCCACTGCATCCCAGGCCATCGCACCCGTGCTGACTTCTATCTTGCCACTGGATACAGAAGACTCTAGAAGAGAGAGTTAGGCCAGCGACTGTGCAACTTGGCCTCACGTCAATCCAATTTATGTGAGAGTCCAAAGACATCACCAGGGATGACATTTTGGTCCTTTCTGAGTATGAAGGACAGCAGCCAACCAAGCAGCACTTAGCATCATGCCTGGCCCAAGACAGGTGCTTAATAAATGTTTGTTGACCTAACTCGATGGGTATTTGGACCCCAGAGGGCTGGGATCTCAATTAGAGGGAATCATAGGCTTTGGGGAGTACCGATATAGCAATGAGGATGGATATAGAGCTTCTCTCTCTCCTAGGAGAGATTTAGGATCACTTGTTGTTTTTAAGATGAAAAGAGGGGGCAGCTGGTTAGCTCAGTGGATGGAGAGTCAGGCCTAGAGACGGGAGGTCCTAGGTTCAAATCTGGCCTCAGACACTTCCCAGCTGTGTGACCCTGGGCAAGTCACTTGACCCCCATTGCCCACCCTTACCACTCTTCCGCCTAGGAGCCAATACACAGAAGTTAAGGGTTTAAAAAAAAGAAAGATGAAAAGAAACTTGAGGTAGGAACTTCCTTCTTTCAACCCATGAAGATCCTCAACTGTTGCTGGGGGGCAGTAAGAGGAGAAGTGACTTGTCCTGGGTCACACTGCCAAAGTGTGGCATAGGCTGGACTTGAACCTAGATCTTCCCTGCTCCAAGGCAGCCCTCAAGCCACCACAACATGCTTTTCTAGAATATTGCTCCTGAAGAAATGCTTCCTGAGCCTTGTGAAATAAATGCTCTAATTGGATCATGGGGCCTGGATCAGCTTTCCTCTGTTACTCATTTCATGGATGGCCTTGGGGGAAAAAAAAGGAACTCGTCTCTTTGAGCCTCAGTTTCCTCTTTCATCAATCAATCAATCAATCACTGATCAAGCATTTATTAAGTCCTTATGATACGCCAGGTACCTGGCTAAGAGCTAGTGATGTAGAGAAAGGTAAAAACAGTCCCTGCCCTCAAGGAGTTCCTGGTCTAATGGGGGAAACAACAGCCAACCAGGAGCATGCAAGACATGTACAGAGTAGTCAGAAGGGAACTGGAGAAGGGAAGGTGGGGGCATGTAGGAGGAGAAAAGCATTTCTGCAGAAGGTGAGTCTCCATGAAAGTGAGGGAAGTCAGGAAGTGGAAGTGACGGGGGTGGCATTCCAGGTTATGATGAGTTTTAAATGCCAAACAGAGTTTTGCTTCTTATTTTGGCAGTGGGGAATTTTGGAATAAGGAAGGGGCAGGTTCAGACTTACATGTTGGAAAAATCACGTTAGCTACTGAATTTGGGCTGGATTGGAAAAGAGAAAGACTTGGGGCAGGTATCCTAATTAGAAGGATCTTCCAATAATCCAGGGGAGAAAAGATGAAGTCCTGAACTCTATAGGGTAGAGGCTCTGGAAGTGAAGGCAAGGTGGGGTGTATATCCAAGAGAAGGGATAAGATTTATTTTTTTAAAACCCTTAACTTCTGTGTATTGGCTCCTAGGTGGAAGAGTGGTAAGGGTAGGCCATGGGGGTCAAGTGACTTGCCCAGGGTCACACACCTGGGAAGTGTCCGAGGTCGGATTTGAACCCAGGACCTCCCATCTCTAGGCCTGGCTCTCAATCCACTGAGCTACCCAGCTGCCCCCCCCCCAAGGGATACGATTTAGCATCCGATATGGGGTGAGGGAGAGTGAGGATGCTTAGGTTGCAAGCCTGGGTGATCAGGGTGAAGATGGTGGTACCCTCAGGAGTTAGAGGAAGTTTGAGAGACGGGAAGGGTCAGAGGGAAAAGGTAATGAGTTCTATCGGGGATGTGCTGGATTCGAAATGTCTCCAGGATAATGAGTCCAAGGTGTCTAAAAGGCAGAAGGTAATTCGGGTCTAGAACTAAGGAGAGAGACTAAGGCTCTCGGTAAAGATGCAACAATGACCTGCACAAAGATCATCGGGGGAGTGACTAGAGAGGTAAGAGAAGGGGTCACTGGACAGTCTTGGAAGGGGAGGACCGTCACAGCAACCGAGTCAGATAACTCCTCAGCCACAACCTGTGTTATCCTGGACAAAGCCTAGGACAGACCCTTGTAGTCCCAGGACCCGAGTGGGCCTGATCTGAATGATGAATCGCCAGAAGGAGCCAAGAAGCAGTCAGACATATAAGGAAGAGGGGGGCGAGGATGGAGAAAAGGCCAGTAGGTTTGACACTTGAGATCACTGATGAAAGCCAGATCTGGAGACAGAAAGACCTGGGTTCAAATCTAGCCTTAGATACTTTTTAGTTGGCTGAATAACCCTGGGCAAGTCAGTTGACCCCCATTGCCTAGTCCTTTTATGGAGCCAATACTTAATATGGATCTTAAGACAGAAGGTAAAGATTAAAAAAAAAAGATCATTGGTAACTTTTCTGAAAACACTTAAAGTTGACTAATGGAAGCCAGATTACGGAGGGGTTTAGAAGAAAGTGCCAGGAGAGGAAGAAGAGCACCTTTAGTCAATTGCTTTCTTGAGTTTAAGGACAAAGGCTTCCTTTAAGCCCTGAAGATAATCTCATCTTTTACAGGAAGCCTTTCTGAACCCCACTGAATTCTAATGGCTTCCCTCTGTTAATTTGCCCCTATTTATCCTTTTTATCCTATTTATCCAGCTTGACTTTTTGTAGATACTTGTTTGATGGTTGTTTCCCCCATTAGGGGACTTGAGGACTTTTTGGTCTTTTCCTCCCCTTTTATTTATTTATTTTTATTTTTATTTTTATTTTTTGGCCTTTGCCTCTTTCCTGTATCCCTATCACTTAGTAGTGCTCGGCTCATAGTAGGACTTTTTTTTTTTTAACCCTTAACTTCTATGTATTGGCTCATAGGTGGAAGAGTGGTAAGGGTGGGCCATGGGGGTCAAGTGACTTGCCCAGGGTCACACAGCTGTGAAGTGTCTGAGGCCGGATTTGAACCCAGGACCTCCTGTCTCTAGGCCTGGCTCTCCATCCACTGAGCTACCCAGCTGCCCCCATAGTAGGCACTTTTACAAGGCAGGACAGTTGGCTCAAGTGAGGGATTTTAAGGATGGGGGAAACATGGGCATGTTTGTAGGCAGCAGGGAAGAAGCCAATAGCTAAAGACTGATGAGAGATAGCCAGAGACAGAGCCAGAGACGGAAAAAGAGGGAGAAGGAGAGGGGGGACAATTTGCTGGAGAAGTTGAGCAGGATGAGAAAGGTCACCTCATCTGAGACCAGGGAAAGGGAAGGTGGGGGGATGTCGGGGTGGGGGAAGGAGGAGGTCTTGGAGCTGGGCTCAGAGTTTTCATTAAAACTGGATGAGTCACCCGAGGTGAGGGCCTCAGCAGCGAGACTGAGGGGAACGGTTGTCATGGCAACCTCAGGCGAGCCCGCAATGTTCCGGACAGCTTCTGAGAGTGCTGGTATAGGGAATCAATTAGGGAGAAATTGAATGTTTTTCTTGCCTCAGTGAGGGCTTAGGTGAGAACAGATAACGCCAAATTGCAGTGGACCTAATCAACAGGATTTCATTTCTTCCATTTCTATTCATCAGCACATGAATAGGAGCGAAGGGAGGGGACGGTTCAGTTAATCCAGGTCTGGGGAACAGAGGGAACAGAGATACTAGGAAAGTTATTTGAGAAGGTATCAATATGTTTATTGAAATCCCTTGGTAAGGAACAGATTAATTAAAAAACAGGCAGAACCAAAAGACAGTCCTCTACAGGAAAAGAAACAGTGCTTGAAGAATAACTAATGCCCATCTCCAGAGAAAGAACTGATAAACAGAGACATGCATGACATGCTTTTATTATATACACTTTTTTTTTTTTGTCAACTGATGCCTTCTCCAGTGTGGGGTGGGGAGGGAGGGAGACACCCGGGGACTTTAAGGTAGCAAACAGATGAATGCATTTTTAAAAATCCTCTACTGTGAGGGCAAGAGATGGAGATGATAAAAATGGCAAAGACTGAAAGGAGACACACACACAGAAACAGAGATGGGGAAAGAAAGAGGGGAAAGGAGAGACAGAGAGGCAAGAGGAGAGAAAGAGAAAGAAACTGAGAGACAGGAAGACAGGAGAGAGAGAGATAGAGATAGAGAGAGAGAGAGAGAGAGAGAGAGAGAGAGAGAGAGAGAGAGAGAGACAGAGAGAGAGAGACAGAGAGAGAGGAAGGGAGAGAGAGAGAGAGAGGAAGGGAGAGAGAAAGAGAGAGAGAGAGAGAGAGAAAGGAGAGGGAGGAAAGAGAGAAACAGAGACAGAGGGAGAAGGAGAGGGGGATGACAATTTGCCAGAGATGAGTTCAGCACTGAACTTATTGAGGAGAGAAGAAAGTAAATGAAACAGCTGTGGCTCTCTGCTTTGGGGAATAAAAACCCTCAAAGGAGGGACATCACTGAGTACTGGGGGCATAGGGATGAGACAAATGGGAAGCGGGGAATACGCTGACCCCCCTCTACCATGGCCAGTAGTCTGAGAGTTCTGGGAAAAGTGTAGCAGTCCTGGAAAGGGAGGGGAAGCAAATGGATGGAGACGTGTTTCATTGAGGGTCAGAGGATGAGAACAGGGGAAAGGAAGAGGTTTAAGATGAGAGTTTTTAAATTTCAAAGCAGGCATTTCTGGGGTGCACAGTTGAAGGGCTTTAAAGATGAGGAGTGGGACGCAGGGAGGTAGGCTTGAGCTAGGTAGGTGGGAGGGTTGTATATGAAGCTGTTCATTCACTTTAAAAAACACCCATTAAATTTAATACAGTAGTAATGCTATTGCTTTGCCCCCTTTGTGCCTCCCGTTCACTTTTTCTTTTAACGATGCTGTTTTCTTTCCCTTCCCTTCGTATTTCTCTCACTCCCCACTAACTACTGCCTTCCTGCTACTGAAGCTCTTCTTTTTAATAAGTAAATTCAGTCAAGCAAAACCAATGGAAATGTCTGAAAATGAGGATGAGATTCTGCACCTCTAGTGCGAGGTGGTCTTTAAGTCTCTCACCCCCCGTTGCGAGCTCTCCTGTTTGTCTGCGGGGTTAGAAGATTCATCTAGCAGAGGCAGCCCAGAGGTCCGGTTTTTTTTTTTTTTAATTGTTTTTTGTTTTGTTTTGTTTTAGTCACGTCGGATTTTTTGTAACTGATTTCCTTGGCAAAGACACTCCTTTTGTGGCTTGCCATTTCCTTCCCCAGCTCGGTTTATAGATGAGGAAACTGAGGCAAATAGGGTGCCCCGGCTAGTGTGAGATCTGAAGCCCGATCTGAGTCTTCCCGAGTTGACAGAGCACTGAGCTCGGCATCAGGACGGTCTTCAGTTCAAGTCCTGCTTCTCACCCTTAACTCTGGGTGACTTCCCTGGGCTCCCTCCTTCTCGGAAAAAGAACGAGGCTGGCCTCAGTGGCCCCGAGGCTCCCTTTTCGTCCTGACTCTGAGCGCTCGGGGCTCCTTTTCCTCACGTTGTTTCTCCATCTTGAATTGCTGCCCTCTCTGCAATGGTTGGGTTCTCCCTCTGGCTGCCGCAGGGACTCTCTGGTCCGGGGGGGTTTGGTTCCCGGGGCCAGCCTCGGCGGCCAGTTGCCCTGGTCACCCGCGTGCCATTCCCTGGGGCGGGGATTGCTCTCTAGTGATTCATTCTGTAAAGTCTTTGCTTGGGGTGGCCCCCATCAGCCCCCTCGTCCCGGTCTTTCGGGCAGCTTTCCTGGGGCCACCCCTAATAACGTTCTCCCGGAACAGAGCCAGCCGAGGGGAGGGGATGGATGGGGAGGCTCCAGCTGTTCGGGGAGAGGCACGGATGAAACGCTCCCCAGGTGCCAAGCACTGTGCTAGGTCAGGAGGAGACAAAGGCACCTCCCCCTCCCCCTCCCAATCCCTGGGATGCCGGGCTCGGGGCTAACGGAAAGGGGGCCCGTGTACACCCTCTAGATACCGTGTAGACGGGCCGTAATCCCGGAGAAGCCCGAGCGGGCTTAGAGCAGCAATGGACTCTGGGAAAGGCAGGCCCAAGCCAGGGCCATCCATGGTCAGAAAGTTTGCAGAGATTTTTTTCTTTCTTTCTTTGCAATACTTTAGAAAATACCGCATTGCAGGGCTGAGGTTACTGTCGGGCGTTGCAGCTTCCACACGTCCGGCTGTAAAGAGCGACCCCTAGCGGCCGTAGAACATAGGGAGAAGAAAAAAAAAAAACAAAAAATACCGCAGGATGAAGGAATATCAACAAGTTCCAGGCTGTTGGATAGGCGCCCCCCCCGTACACCCCCCCCGCCCCCTGCCCCTCCAGGATTTATGGATGGGCATAAACAGGATGAGATAAGAAGGCGAGGATGATGGAGGGAGGGAGGGAGGGAGAAGAAGCCTATTGGGATGAGCTCATTGCTGCATCGAAATATCAAAAAATATGAAATCTCAGTGAACTGAAAAGAAAAGAGTTTCTCCAGCCAATTACTTTCCCCTTAATTAAAGCCTCACCTTTTTTTGCTCGGCATGTTTACGAGTCTGCAGAGGAAGACAGGAGAGAGTTTTTAAAATTTAAAGTTGTATTCATACTTTTTTTTTTTTAACATCGAAGGTATTTCACAGTCTATCAATCAAACCTTTATGAAGCCCTTGAGGTGTGCCTGGCACTGTGCTCGGGGCTGGAGAGAGGAGCTGGACCTGTGATTAACTGGGGCCCGGAACTCCCAGAGCGGGAAACATTGTCTCTCGGGGCACTGGGGAAGCTGCTCGGCTACATGCAGTCCTGGAGGGCTGCCTGGAGCCCGAGGTGATGAGGGGCTTGTCCCGGGACACACACTGGATCCAGCCCCAGAGCTGGGAGGAGGGGCCTCCGAGGGCGCTGGGCCTGCAGACCAAGGGGCAAGCGGAGGCCCCCGGAGGCGAGGGATTTGTCCGGGGTCACACCGAGGAGGCCAGAGAGCCATTCGAGAGAGGGGCGAGTTGCGTCCCCGGAGACCGAGGGGCGGGCTCGGACCCAAGTCTGGGGTCCTGCAGATGGGAGACTCTTGAGGGCGGGACGGAAGCCCCTCGGCCTCCTCCCAGGGGTCCTCTCTGGAGGGGAGCGCCTCACACCCCGGCAGGTTCCTCGCCCCCCGCGCCCCCCCGGCGCCCCCTCCTCCCCTCCCCTGCTTTGGGTTCTCGGGCTCCCCCTCCCCGCCATGATCGAGCTGCAGAAGTTGCCACAGTTATCCGGGCCAGAAGTGCTGCAGCCCAGGTCTCCCTCGCTTTGGGCGGGTTCTTGGCCCCAAAGACAAAACCCTGCTCCTGAGGAGTGTCTCCCTTAGGAGGGAGAAAGTGCCTGCCTGGCTTCCCCAGTCCTCCCATTCCTCTTCGTCCTAACAAAGGAACAGCCCCAGCCACTGACTCTTACAGACGGTGAACTCAACTCTCTGCCCCGGAGGCCCCCACCTTTCTGTAAGAAAGGGAGAAGGGGGCCTCCTCCTCTGCCTCGACGACCCAGAGGCTTCTCCCTAAGGCGTTTTGCCTTTGGGATCTTGTTCAGGGCTTCCCAGCTGAATGAGTTGGCATAATTCGGCTAAGAAGGGGCATCCAGGTTGTGCTTGACCCCTCCCAGGAGATGGGGAGCTTCTGCTGGACCAGGTGCCCTGTGCACTGCAGGAGCTGCAGGCTGTCCTGCTGCCCCAACCTTACATGAAAATTCTTCAGACTTTCATTCAATCCCTCCACATCCTGACACCCACCTCCATGTCCTTCCTTCCTTCCTTCCTTCCTTCCTTCCTTCCTTCCTTCCTTCCTTCCTTCCTTCCTTCCTTCCTTCCTTCCTTCCTTCC
>NC_058130.1:16825633-16905241 GCF_016433145.1 Gracilinanus agilis | reverse complement strand
CTTTTCCTTCCTTCCTTCCTTCCTTCCTTCCTTCCTTCCTTCCTTCCTTCCTTCCTTCCTTCCTTCCTTCCTTCTCTCTCTCTTTTTCTTTCTTTCTTTCTTTCTTTCTTTCTTTCTTTCTTTCTTTCTTTCTTTCTTTCTTTCTTTCTTTCTTTCTTTCTTTCTTTCTTTCCTGAGCATTTTCACTAATAAGAAAAAAATAGCATTTATATAATTTTTCAGTCTGGCATTTCAATCCCTCCACAACTTAAACATGATATCGATTCTCTCTCTCTCTCTCTCTCTCTCTCTCTCTCTCTCTCTCTCTCTCTCTCTCTCTCTCTCTCTTTCTCCTTTCTATTTCTTTCTCTTTCCTGAGCAATTTGAGAAATGCTAATAAATAGGATTTATACAGTTTTTCAGTCTGTTATTTCAATCCCTCCACAATCTCCTTCCTTCCTTCTTTCTCTTTCTTGGGCAACTTAACAAATAATAATAAATAGCATTTATATAATTTTTCTGTCTGGCATTTCAGTTCCCTTACAATCCCTGACTGCAATCTGTTATTTTTCTCTTTCTTTCCATCTCCTTCCTGAACACTTTGACTAATAATAATAAATAGCATTTATATAATTCTTCAGTTTGGCTTTTCAAGCCCTCCAGAACATGTCTCCACACTCCATTTCTTTTCTTTTCCCTTCCTTCCTTCCTTCTTTCCAATTAAAAAAAAATCAATATTGTTTTCTTTTTAAATTTTGAGTTCCAAATTTTCTCTCTCCCATTCCTTTCCCATCCACTGAAAAGGCCAGCAATAGGATGTCATTTATACATGTGAAATCCCTTAAAACACATTTCCATGTTAGCCACATATTTTTTTTAAAAGCTACAGCAATAAAGGAAACGAGAAAAATTACGCTTGGATTTGCACCCAGAGTTTATCCGTTCTCTCTGTGTGTGGCTAGCACTTTTTCATGAGGAGTGCTTTAGAATTGTCTTCCATCATTGTATTGATCAGGGGGGCAAAGTCTTTCAACCACATTCATTGCTGTTACTCCTGGCTCTTATCTCTGCGCTTTGCATTATTTCAGCTAGATCTTGGCTGTTTCTCTGGAATCCCCCCTCTTGTCATTTCTCACACAGGGGTGCTCCATCACAAACATATGCCACAAGTTGTTCGGACCTTCGACAATTGATGAATGGTTAGAGGATATGAACAGGCAGTTGGCAGAAAAGGAAATCAAAGCTATCAATAGACACATAAAAAATCCCCTAAATCACTATTGACTGGAGAAGGGCAAATTAAAATAAGGCTGAGGTTCCACCTCGCACCGATCAGAATGACAAATGTTGGAAGGGATGAAAGAAAATGAGGTACACTAATGAATTGGTGGTGGTGTAGAGTGAACCCGTCCAGCCGTTCCGGAGAAGGGTTGGGAAGTAAGCTCCAAGGACTATAAAACCGTGGGTAACCTTTGCCCCAGCAATACCGCTTCTAGGTCTGTGTCCCGAAGAGATTTAAAAAAAAAAAAAAGAAAAGAAAAGAAAAGAAAAGAAAAGAAAGGAGGAGAAAAGGAGCTGTATGTGGAAAAGGATTTATGGCGCTCTTTTGGGGACTGCAAAGGTTTGGAAATGGAGGGGCTGCTCATCCACTGGGGAATGGCCGAACAAGTTCCAATCTGTATTTTGAGACGGAATTTCACATTATTTTACCCTCAGCTACAATGTTTTAGTCAAATCCTCTCCCCTATTGGGGAGCTAGTGGAGCTAGGCTCCGTGCTAAGCTGCTGGGGACACCAAAAAGGTAGGGGGAGACCATCCGGGCTCTGGGGAGCTCCATCTCCCTGGGGCGACAAAGAACCCCATGTACCCCCCCCCCCCAGTTATAGGCAGGATAAATAGGAAATAACCAATAGAAGAAAAGCGGTGATGGGAGTTTTGGGGACCTCCAAGGAAGCGGGGAGGCAGAGAGGAGCAGAGAAAAAATTCCTGGTATGGGGCGGGTGGAGGGGGCAGGAGGCGGGGTGCAGCAGCCAGACAAAGTGACTAGAGGGGGGAATTTTTTCCCAGGATGGGGAAGGGAGTAAGCATTTATTAAACACTCCTCCAAGTGTGCCGAGCACTGTGCTAAACAGCCCCGGGGACGGGGGACGTTTTATTCTTTATTCATTTAACAGGGGGAGAAACTGAAGCAGAGGTAGTCGGGTTCTGGGTCCCACAGTTTGCACTCGGCACGGCGGGGGGTCCCGAGCTGCCGCCGCCCTTTCCAGCAGGATACTTTGTATCCGCTTTGTTTCCTTTGTGTGGGTCCCCTTCTCCGCCCCCTCCCTTCTTCTTTCCAGAAGTTTCAGAGCTCTCGGGGAGGAGGGAGGGGGGCCCACACTCTTTTCAATCTTTCGGGCGCCCCCGTGTGACGGAAGGAGCGCGAGGCAGGTTGGGCGTGGGCGGCACTGCGGCACTCAGGCACTAGCTCTAGCCACACGGAGACACTAGCTCTAGCCTCACCCGGCTAGCACTGCAACAGGTTATCCGTACGCATGCGCGAGGGGAGGGGGATGAGAAGTGTGGGTGTGGGGGGTGTCTGCATGACTGCGTGCATACGTGTTTGCGTAAGTGTGTGCGTATTACGTGTATGGCGTCGATCGAGAGGTTTCTGCTCTTCGATTGAGCGTGCCTGGGAGGGGAGAGCGGAAGTGCAGGCCGGCCTCGATTATTGCTTCCTGGCCTCTTCCGGCGCCATGGCGGTCAACGCGACCACTAACCCTTCGCAGCTGCTGCCGCTTGGTAATGAGCGGCTGGGGGGTCCAGAGGAGGGGGAGCCAGGGTCCGGGGTGGGGAGGCGGGGAAGGCCGGGGGCTCTCCTTCCACCTCCGGGGCCCCACACCTGCAGGACCGTGCCCTGGGCCGGAGCCGTTTCCCAGTAGTCCCTGTCCGTGGCTTGCCTCAGTTTCCTTCTCTGTAAAAAGGGGACAGTAGCAGCACTTTCCCCTAGAGGGGGACGTGAGGGTAAATGAAGTGATGATAGGAAAGCGCTTCAGAACCCTTGAAGCACAATGGAATCGCTGTTAATGTTACTTCTGCTGTTATTGCTGGGGGGCTCTGTGCCAGCTCCTTGAGGGCTTCACCGTGGTCCCGACACGTGCTCTCCCCGATGGGCCCTGGTGAGTGGACTTGGGTCCCCAGACCCCTCTGTGACCCTGCAACACCTCCCACACGATCTGCCTCAGTTTCTCCCTCTGCACAATGAGAGGCATCCTCAGTGACCTCCTTAGCAAGGATGACCTCGGAGACCTCCCTCAAGGACTCAGTTTTCTTCTCTGGACGATGGGGGAGAGACACTCTCGCCTCTTCCCCATCTCCACTCTGGACCCCGGGGCCAATGTTAATTGTGTTAGAACCAATTTCTGCGAGTTGAGGTTTGCAGAAAGTTTCCTCCGAGGCAGGACCCTTGTTTTATAGAGGAGGAAACCGAGGCTTTGGAGGACACGTAACTTGGTCTGCAGCTTAGTGGGAGATAGTGGGTGTCCAGCCTGCCCCACCTGGCCCCTGGCTGTGTTAGGAAAACTAGCAGGATGGACATTAATGCTTCCTCTTTTGTTTTCCAAACCCTTAGAGCTCGTGGACAAATGTATAGGTTCCCGGATTCACATCGTGATGAAGAGCGACAAAGAAATCGTGGGCACCTTGCTGGGATTCGATGACTTTGTCAGTATCCTTTGGAAAACTTTTAAAAATGATTAAAAACTAAATTACAATATAGGAGGCAAGACAAACTCGGAACACTTGAAGAAAGCTCAGAGTGGGCAGAAAGCTAGAGGCATGTATGGCTTGAGGAACAGTTAAGGTTTCTGAGGGCTATCCTAGTGCCCCTTCCTAAACAATGCCAGTGCTGAACCTTCCTGCCTGGGGCTGGTGCCTCTCACCCAGAATTCTGGGAGTCCCTGCACTTAGCTCATTCTCCTTTGTGCCCAATTCTTTGTTTATGCCTTTTTCCTCTCTTAGATTGTAATCTTTAGAGCAAAACTTCAGTCTTATTTCTTATCTTTTTATCATCAGTACCTGGCAAAGAGTAGGCATTGGGTAAATATTGACAGAATTGAATTTGGTTTCTCTTCAAAAGTTGATGTACAGAGAGGGAAGAAGGGAGAGAGATAGATACAGCCACACATGTAGACACACACAGATGGGACAATACGCATTTGTTCAGGTTTTTGTAGTGTTCTTTTTTGATTCCTTGACACCACATTCCAGATATGGTGTTGGAAGATGTCACTGAGTTGTGAGTATTGTTTAAGTTTTGTTTCAGGAAAGATTTAAGCCAGGTTGTCCATTTTCTGACTCTCCAGACTTCTCCACTTGACCTCCACTTGTGTCTCCCTTCTTCTCCTCTGGCTTTCCATTTCCTTTTTATGCCTCTCCCATTAGAATGGAAGCTCCTTGAGGACAGGAAACTTTCATTTTTCTTGTATTTGTATAGCCAGAGCTGAGCACCATACCTGGCGGATTGTAAGTGCTTAATAAATACTTGCTTTCTTTTTTCTTTCCCTCCCTTTCCCTCTCTCTCCCCTCCACCTTCTTTCTTTATGTTAATACTAGTGAGTCAACATAAGAGCTGTTCTTTTTGTGATTTAATAATTGTAAATGCCTTGCCGTCAGACTGTCATAGAGATCATATTTTTAATAGTTGATGAAATTGGTTCATGTAGTACTTGTCTTACCGCAATTATCATGAAATTTATTTCCTTATATAATAAGCAAAGAAGATACATAGGTCCTGTTAACAGCTTAGGGATTTCAAGGCTTAGTTACAAGATGGTAACTGGTCACAGTAATTGCCAAGAAGACGACAGGTTGCTTCTTGAAGCTGTTGAAGAGGCAGAGAAAAACCACACTTCATTTCTTAATTAAAAAAAAAATGAATGGATTTCCCAGAATCCTCTTCTGACTTTGCTATACCTGATTTCATAGTTGCCTTATAAGTTAGCATCACATTTTCATTTATAAATCATTTTAGTATAACATGTCTAGATCATTGGTATCAAACTCAAATAGAAATGAAGGCCACTAAACTGTATATAAGGATGATTTAGAAAATCACACATTCACATTATCTGTGTTTTATTGGATTTTTAATTTTGTTAAACATTCCCCAATTAAGGGGGGCAGTTAGGTGGCTCAGTGGATAGAGAGCCGGGCCTGGAGACAGGAGGTTCTGGGTTCATATTTTGCTTCAGACACTTAGTTGTATGACCATGGACAAGGGACTTAACCCCCATTGCTTGGTCCTTACCATTTTTCTGACAGAAAGTAATGGTATGGGTGTGTGGTATGTGTGTGTATATGTGTGTATGTATGTACATATATATGTATACATATATATTTCTCACTATTATCTGGCTCGAGTGCACTAGAGAATTCAGGGGCATGGACTGTGTGTTTGATGCCTCTGGTCTCAGCAATAGTACTCCAGGTACCTCTGGTTTCACTGGTGGGAATACTAGTTGGGGGATGCAGTTTCAAATCCTTCTGCATCTCAGAAGATGGTCCTTAGAATAGTTGGTGCCAAACAACTTAATTTGCTGGTGGATGACCTTCTATGGCTCTTGCCAAACCTGGGCTGGCCCTTGGATGACACATATACCTTTTGCCTCCAGGCTCATGCAGAAAACTTTTCAGTTTAGGGGAGCCTACTGGAACTTAAAGAGTATATTATTGGGGGGCAGCTGGGTAGCTCAGTGGATTGAGAGCCAGGCTGCCTCAGACACATCCTGGCTGTGTGACCCTTGGCAAGTCACTTAACCTCTACTGACTAGCACTTACCACTCTTTTGCCTTGGAACCAATACACAGTATTGATTCTAAGATGGAAGGTAAGGGTTTAAAAAAAAAAGAAAAAAGCATTTTAGCATCAGGGGCAGCTAAGTGACTGAGTGGATTGAAAGTCAGACCAAGAGACCCAGGGAAGTGGCTGGTGTCTTGGGTTCAAATCTGGCCTCAAATACTTCTTAGCTCTGTGACCCTGGACAAGTCACTTAACCCTCATTGTGTAGCTCTTCCTGCTCTTTTGCCTCAAAACCACCAGAAGGTATTGATGATTTTTAAAAAGAGTACATTGGCACTGATGATGAGAACTGGTGGCACGCATTTAGGGGCAGCCTCAGAATAGGATTCCTTGGCACTAAATGTTCAGAGTTCAGCCAACTTTTGCTCCTGAAGACTGTGGCCAGGCTGGCTGCTGAGAGCTGAGTAGATTTCTACACCCTGAATGCAGGATCTCCATGACACTGGAAAGAGGGAGGGGGACTGGAGTGTAGGGATGAGTTTTGTTGTAATCTTGGATTGTGTCTTTGGGTCTGCTAGTGCAGCCTCCCTGCCAGGAGGGGATACAGTGGGAACTAGGGTCAGTGAGCAGCAGTTGGTGGTTTGTTGACTTGTTTTTTTAATCTTTAAACTGAAGTTGCTTCACCTTGAATGCATACTTTCTCTTTTGGAGAAGTTTGAGAGGGCATGGAGGAAATGTCTAGTGTCTGCCATCTATTGCTCATGTGATCTAGAAGGGGTCGTCCTAAGTAGGATTTTAATGGAAATAAGCACCTTTCAATTCTGCAGCTGATGTCCTAGGCCCTTAAGCCACCTCCAAGAGAGGATGACTTAGTGAGCAGCCAGGTGACACTTGCATTGGGCTTCTGGGAACATAAGAAGAGGAGGCACTTTCTTGCCTCTTACTGGTGGTTTTTTTTTTTTAAATATTAAAAAATTCCTTGCCTTCTGTCTTAGAATCACTACGAGTTCCAAGGCAGAAGAGTGGTAAGGCTAGGCAGTTAGGGTTAAGTTAGGTTAAGTGACTTGCTTGGGTTCACATAGCTAGGAAGTGTCTGAGGCCTGATTTGAACCTAAGTCCTCCCTGATCCAGTCCTTGTGCTCTATCCACTCTGCTACTTAGCTACCTTTGCTGCTGAGATTTAATGTATGCCACTAAGCATCTTCTGTGGTTCCTTTGGAAAAGAGTCAGAGCCAACACTGCACTTACAATCTTCTGCCCTTCCTTGGTTTAGAAAATATTTTTAGGACAGAGAATATTTATTTACTTTACAAAATACTAACATTACAGATATGAACTCTTATTTCTGCTTTTTCTGGCTTTTAGTGAGATCACACCTGAAGGAAGGAGGATCACCAAGCTTGATCAGATCTTGCTAAATGGAAATAACATAACAATGGTAAGTGAATGACATTTTCGACTCTACTTTTTGAGTAAGGAGAAGGATAGAGGCCAATGTGGGACTTTTTTTTTTTTTTTTTTTTTTTTTTTTTTTTTTTACTAACCCTCACCTTCCGTCTTGGAGTCAATACTGAGTATTGGCTCTAAGGCAGAAGAGTGGTAAGGGTGGGCAATGGGGGTCAAGTGACTGGTCCAGGGTCACATAGCTGGGAAGTGTCTGAGGCCGGATTTGAACCTAGGACCTCCCATCTCTAGGCCTGGCTCTCAATCCACTGAGCTATCCAGCTGTCCCCCAATGTGGGACTTTCTTAAGAACTTCACTGATGCAGAAGGCCAGTGAGAATCTACACTTGCAGATGAAGGCCTGTATGCTCTGTCACTGTAAGTGCCAGTAAGCCAGGTGTGGACCAAAAAGGACAATGCCTCCTTGGATTTTGTATTTCTTTCTTGGTTTTTGTTGGCTTCTGGAGAGAAATTTGGAGTTTCTGCTCTTAATGTTAGAGTAGCCAGGATTGTGTCAGGTATAAGAGTTAAAACTAGATATTTAAGGTATGGTCGCCAGAAATCGGATTAACTCGATTTCAAATTAAAATAAACCCAAGTCAGGATGACTTTTATGGAAGTTTATTTACAATTAGGAAGGTTGAAGGTAGGGAGGTCTGGACCAGATAAGAATTTAGAGGCCCCATCAGAGGAACACAGAGGTTAATTAAACAAAGCTTCTAGCCACAAGGCCTCCTCCAGTAAGAGAGGCCTCCTTGAGGCTAGAGCCTCCAGAAACACCAAGGAGAAAAGAAGTCAGCCTAACTTACCCACGTGACAATTCAGAGGGAAGCCCTCTGAGTTCTCTCCAGAGATCCTTCTACACCAAGTTCAAAGCGCCAACTGCTCCACAGGAAGTTACCGTCATACTTAAAAGATAGCATCTTTCGTCACTTCCTGTATCCACCTCCAATTTCAGGTGGACAAATGGCAGCCTCAACACTGTTTTGGACTGCCCATAGGGCAGTCCCTTGTTTTTGATTTGTTACTTATTGTCATGTGTGGGTAACAGACCTTCCCCTCCCCACTTAATTCTAAGTTGGGTGGGGTGACATTATTTCTGGTGGCTAGAGTCTTAACAATGAATGAGGATGAGCTAATTCCATTTATACACAGGGTGGCCCTGCTAAATGTGGGTATAAACAAAGCACATTTTTTAGGCTACTTGGGTCCCCCCCCCCCCCGTAAGCTTTAAAGTCCTTGTCCTGCTGTGTTAAATCTTAATTTAGCATTTTTTTTCCCCAATTCATGACTGTTATTACTTAAAGCACTTAGCCTGTATGAAGGGGAACATACTGTTAGATAGAGACTACGGGAAGCATTTGTAGTCTGCCTAAACTTTTTCTGCGTAGTAGATAGGAATGGTGACATTGTAATGTAACTTATCTGAAGGGAGTGGGGAGAGCCCTGGACTTGGAGGCAGGAGGATGTCTAATAGTTTTATTAGGCCTCATGTAAGAATAACCAAGACCAAGTAGTGACAACTGAATTTTTTCAATAGAGGCACTAACCTTAAGCAGCTTTGGACAATTCCAGCGGCATTGCTTGGGGGTATAGAAGAAGATATTTTTGTAAGAGGAACGCATGACCCTTTGTAAATGTCTTGGCAAAATTGTTTTCTTACTTGCTAAGGCCTTAAGCTAGATTAATAGGATGAATGTGGTGATGTTGCTTCATGGTTTCCTGATATTTCTCCTCCTGGCCTCCATGTGTCTAACGGATGTACCTGCCTCATTCCTCAGTGGGCATGGGAGGCAGGTGGCTGATATAAAGCTCCAGGCTGTTCATTTTGAAAGTAGAACTGGCTCCTTGAAAGACTTCCGGTTACTGCCAGGGGTGGAGCTCCTTTACATTACCAGAATGTCTGCTTCTCCTCCCAGTAAGATCAGGAGTGAAGCAAGGATGCCCATTATCACTTCTATTATTTAATATTCTATTAGAAATGCTAGTGGTAGCAATTAGAGAAGAAAAAGAAATTGAAGGGATTAAAGTAGGCAGGGGGGAAACTATCACTCTTTGCAGATGATGTGATGGATTACTTATTCCTAGGAAATCAACTAAAAAGCTAGTAGAAATAATTAATAACTTTAGCAAAGTTGTAGGATACAAAATAAACCCACACAAATCATCAATATTTCTATATATTTCCAACAAAATTCAGCAGCAGGAGTTAGAAAGAAACTTCATTTAAAATCACTCTAGACCAGTGATGGGCAAACTTTTTTTTTTTAAACCCTTAACTTCTGTGTATTCGGCTCATAGGTGGAAGAGTGGTAAGGGTGGGCAATGGGGGTCAAGTGACTTGCCCAGGGTCACACAGCTGGGAAGCGTCTGAGGCCAGATTTGAACCTAGGACCTCCTGTCTCTAGGCCTGACTCTCAATCTACTGAGCCATTCAGCTGCCCCCTTGTGCAAACTTTTTAAGAGGGGGCCAAAGGAAAGGAAATGCTCCTCTGTCAGTCTGTTTCTAAGGCAACTCTATCGAAGTTTCATTTTATTGTATCCTACTCATTGTATTCATCAGATTAGGAATACTGTCGCCTGGCTGGATGGAACATTTCAGGTGGCCGCATCTGGCCCATGGACTGTAGTTTGCCCATCACTGCTCTAGACAGTATAAAATATTTGGGAATCTATCTGCCAAGCTTTTCTTCTCCATACAGGACATTTTCTGTTATACATGGTTTGTGCCATTTTCGTCCTTTGCGCTCTTCTCAAAAATTCAGTGTGTCTCTCTGTCTAGATAAATCTACTTCTGCACGCGTCTACATGAAACCTTTGAGGAGAAGCCTAGGAATAGAGGCGTCAATCTTGCCCGTAGCAAGCTTCCAGCTTGTGTAAGGTGGTCAGTTCTTGGGACCTTTAAGAAATGATCTCTGGGGCTAACACCCAAGCTAGCCCTGAGGATCATTCAGATCAGAGACTCAGAACTGGAAGGGAGCCTCTCTTTTTATAGATGAGGAGATCGTAGCGGGGCAGACTCTCTTGCCAATTATGCCACATGTAAGGGGCAGTTCTGTCTGCACTGATTATGCTAATTATGGGGGGGGCATACTCTCCAGCGAAATATCGAGATATCAAAGAAAGAGGGACCCATGCCAGCTTGGTTATCAGTAGGTTTAGATTTTATTAGGATTAGTTAGGTTAATTGGTATCATTGAGGGAGCTTTCTCACAAGAGGCCATCATCCTGGATAGCAGCAGGACAAAGTAACATCTGGGATCCCTGCTGCCAACCCCATATCAGGTCAGATATTATATAGAAACAGAACAAAGAAGGCATAGTGCCAGGGGTGGCCCAGGGTCATGTGCAAGTTTCCCCATGGGAGAGTTGGAGGGTTTTTTTTGCTGTTTGCTTTTCCTCAAGGTCATTTATATCCTCTGTGGAGTCACGGGCCACATTTGCATTCTGGCTCTCACTGTACCTTCTACCCCTCATGCCCTGCTTGTACAGTCTTTCTGATACTGTCTCCTGAAAAGTTCCCTGAGCAGTAAATGAGTGGTTTCCTCAACATGGGTGAAGCAGAGGAGCTTATCAGTGAGTTACATTGGAGCCACAACCCACAAGAGCAATATAAGCACAAGTGGGGAAACAGCATGACCATAAGAGTTACCACAATGCTGAGAATCTTCTTCCATCCTGCCCCGGGGAGGTAAAGGAAGAATCAAGGGTTTTTGGTGATTAGTTGCAGAGGAGGATCCTGAACTCCACTCATCAGAGGATAGCTGAATTTCTGAACTAAGTTCAGACACAGTGAAATGTGGCTTGGGCAATTTTACAACCCATTGGGGTGATACAGAATGGAATTAGAAGCATTTGATTGCCTCAGTTTCCCCTTTTCATCAAAGGGAGACCTATCACAGTTTCTCCAGACTGGTCAATGTAAGAGCCACAAGACTGATTAATCATGGTACAGGTCACAGCAAGGCAGTCGTAAGCTGTGGATTTATTTCGAGGGGACATTTACACGACATTAGTGAGAACTGAGAGAACTTGGGATATAGATGCATGGAAACAAAAGGCCAAAGCAGTATGTAATGACCTTCCACATTAACATCAAAACTTCTTACATTTTGTCACCCATTCCCAGTATCTGCTTAATCAGTGCATTTCCCCTTAGATCGCAGATGCCCCATGCCCTTGTCTGGTCTCCAGAAACATATTTTCTTGGACAATCTGGGACAGGCCTCCTCGTTAGTGGATTTGCTTCTCTGAACTCCTTAGATGTTCCTGCTAAACTCATAATAGATTTCAATACATGCTAGTGCAGCCTCTCAAATTTTACTTCTCCAATAACTAGTTCATGTGGTAGAAACTAGCAGGAACCTTATGGTTCGGATCTTAGCCGCAGTAGAGCTATAAGAAGAATAGCAAATTAGAAACCCAAAGTTCACATGAAACTTCAGAGAGCTTAAATTTTTACATGTCCCATTAGAATCATACATTTAACACACCAGGATTCTGTGATCTTATTGTTTTCTCAAAAGTTTTCCATTCCAATTCCTTTAAGAGGATCAGATGCTATTAAGGATCTAAACTTATATATGAAAACATGGGCAATAACACTCTGCAGGCAGAGGCCTCCCACCAAAACCTTTACCTTCTGTCTTAGAATCAAGACTTTATATTGGTTCCAAGACAGAAGAGTGGCCAGGGCTAGGCATTTGGGGTTAAGTGACCTATACAAGGCCACATAGCTGGGAAGTGTCTAAGGCTAAATTTGAACCTAGAAATCTGTACTCCTACCTGTCTCTATCCAATGAGCCACCTAGCCACAAATAAATTTCATTAGAAGAGACTGACTAGGGGCATCTAGGTGGCTCAGTGGGTTGAGAGCCAGGTCCAGAGATGGGAGGTCCTGGATTCAAATTTGGCCTCAGACATTTCCTAGCTATGTGACCCTGGGCAAGTCACTTAATCTCCATTGCGTAGCCCTTATTGCTCTTCTGTGTTGGAGCCAGTACACAGTATTGATTCCAAGATGGAAGGTGAGGTTAAATAAAAAAGAAGAAGAATCTGACCTTCCTCAAGTTTAAGCAGAAGATTTGGGATGAAATGTATGGATACATTTAAGTAATTCCCACTTGTATGTAGAGGAGGTTTCCTCACAGGTTAATAGATTCACACCTTTATTTCATAAGCACTTTTTTCAACCTTTGTCCAGTTATTCTCGTAGCATTTTGAAAGAATGCAGCATTTCAGGGATTTAATCTTATATAGGACTAATTTAGTATGCAGATGACAAGCTCAAGTACTAATTTTTTAGTTGTTTGGAATATGGAATCAATTGAAAACATTCAGATTGAAAACAGTAAGCTCTTACATACTTGCATTGGATTTACAGCTTCTACTGACCACGCGCTCTGATTATAGAAATTTGCCATAGAAGGAGAAAACAGGGACATGATTATAACAGCATTAAAACTGGTCCTTCAGGCCTAGGGACACAGAGTGATGTGACAGATGTATGCAAGGATAAAGCATCCTTAGCTCTTTTTGACGCCAGGTAAGAGACACAGCTGACAGCAATCATGCATTCATAATTCCGCCTCACAGTCAGACTCAGGTTTACTTAGGTAAGAGACATTCCTGTTCAAGAGGGAGTGCACAGTGGGGAAACCGAGGCAAGCATATCCTGCCTTCTGTCCTGTTAAGGTGATCTCAGCTCTTTCTAGATACGGACTTCCACCTGTCACAGTGTAGGATCACAGTCTCTCTGAGTAGCTTGTGGCATTTCTCTTGAATGGTGGGCTATTGACTTAATGATCCATCAGACAGCACAGGACATGCACACATCAGGACTCCGCAGGTATTGTTGTATCAGAGTGCCCGGTGCCCCTTATAGCAAAAAAAAGACTCACAGAAACAGATTTTACTTAATATTCTTCTCTTGTTTTCTTCTCTCCTTGAGTTTAGACTCATCTTTGTGTAAAGATCAATCACTGTGTAGGAGTTTCTCATATCCCAGACAAGCTCTTTCCATAGTGCTGCTGACTTTGCCCACCCAGATGTTTTCAGGAAGTGTAGTATAGAGAGAGGGGGTCATATAGTTTTTTCTAGCTTTGGCTGGGTTCCAAAAGCAGTTAGGGGTTTGGAATCTTGAGGAAAGAGACAGTTGGTTTGGGTCTCTGGTGGACAGAGGACTGAGATCAGCTGAGGGCTTCCTTACCTATCTGTAGAATTGAAATTTAGCTTAGCTTTGAAATATTTATTTAAGAAATTGTTATTTTGGATAAACCCTTTATATCTTCCTTCCCAATATTATTTCCTACCTTTCCTCCCTTACCTTATATGTCTGTGGAGTTAATAAGGAGAGTAATTAGAGAGGAGTTCAAAAATTGACAGCACTAGATATAAAGAAACTAGTCAGTCATCTTTTATTCCCTTTAGATATCAAGAGCAAACTTCATCTCTGCCTCCCTTCCCCCACCTGAGGTTCCTGAGACAACTGTTAGGGTTTCCTTTGATCCACTTTCCTGACACATCAACCTTTAAAAATAATAAACCCTTTTGTGTTTCAACAGACCTATTAGTATAATTTGTCAGTTAGTTATTAAGAGAGGGAAGAAGAGGGAAAGAACCAACATACTCTGGGCTTGAAGGGAAGCCAGGCATCCATCTTGAAGGAAGGTGTAACTTCAAAACAAGTCCCTTCCTGTGAAATTAACTAAACCCTGATTGTTAATTTCAGGTTAGTCTATTTCCCTCAGCCTGTGTTTGAGCCTAAGTCCCAGTCTGTAAAGCCTGCTGTTTGTCTGTTTAGTTTAATTTCTCCTCTCCCTGAAGATCTCTGTTCCCTTCTGTGTTATACTCCTGACTTCAGTTCTATTATACCCTGGATCTCCTTAATCCCAGCCTACCTGTAACCGAGATTACCCACTTAGCAAGTCTCTGACAACCTCCTTTCAAATTCCCTTATCCCACACACCTTTCCTCAAATTATCCCCATTACAGAAGTCTCGCACGTTTACAGATGAAGGGGCGCCTATAAGGGTGGTTTTTTTGGTAGGGGATAACTTTTCCACACAGTAGTTACCAATTTTCCCTTTTTCCTATACTTTTTTCAGTCCTTAGTGAGATTCATTACTCAGTAATGGACTTACCTAGCAGGATTTTCCCCAAGCTATTGTAGCTTGTCTATCTGGGAGTTCTCAGGAGGGTTTTGGGCTTGCTCTTCCTGCTCCCTTAAATAAATGTCTCCTTTTGTAGGGAGGAATCAAGATAGTTCTTAAGATTGAGAACGTAATGGATTACAAAGATGGGTAGAAGTCTCCTAATTTACAACAAAGTTTCCAATTGCAGGACACACACCAATTTGAAAGGTTATTTTAAAATTGATTAGTAATTAATTTTAGTTTGTAAGACTCTCTTAACTATCTTAGTGTTCCAGGCAAACTAGGTTACCTTTTGGTTGTTTCCTAATTCACACAAATCTTTTTTCTTTTTGAGAGCGACGAAAGGGTTAACAATAGACAGTTTCAAAGTACCAGGGCTATATTTTTCTCCCCTACATTTCCCTGACACTACTCTTAAATCAGACTCTCTGTAAGCCGTGAGATGACCTTCATCTCATAAATCTGCTATTCCTGGGGTTAGTGGGTGGAGAATGCTCTTAGATCCCTTGAAACAAATTTTAAAGAAATGTTAACCCAATTACTTGCTGGTGTTGACCCCTTGACCCAGCACAGAAGAGCCAGGACCCCCAGCTCAGAATAAATAAACCAGAGGAGTCAGGACTCTTAACTCAGACCAGAGCTAATTAAGCCATATTTCTGATCCAGAATAAATAAACAGAGGAGTCAAAGTCTATAAATTGTTTCTTTAATTGGACAGGACCAGGACACGCACACATCAGGACACCGCAGGTATTGTTGTATCAGAGTGCTCGGTGCC
This sequence comes from Gracilinanus agilis, assembly GCF_016433145.1. Lineage (NCBI taxonomy): Eukaryota > Metazoa > Chordata > Mammalia > Didelphimorphia > Didelphidae > Gracilinanus > Gracilinanus agilis. The sequence goes on along the minus strand of NC_058130.1, from coordinate 16,890,109 downwards.
CCTTATAGCATAAAGGCTTTTAAACTAAAATCCACAAGGGAAGAGGAGAGAGGAGCACGCAGAGCAGGAGAAATGGGATTAAATACAGAATGATTGGTCCCCAGAGGGAGGCACAGGGACCCACATGATTGATTAGAAGCTTAGTGATTGATTAGAAGATTAGAGGCTAGCAGTGAACCCCTTCTTTTCTACAGGACTTCAGAAGAGCTCATTGTGGGAGTTAGAGAAAGGCTCAGACTTCTGGATTGTAAGACATCCTTGAAGGATAGCGACTAACAGACCCAACAGCTTCCTTCTTTCTCATGCAGACTTCAAGGTTAGCAAAATTCCTTGGCAGGAGACTTAGACTTCTAACGTTAACCCGCTACACACCAGCTGAATTCCGAGCTTAGTTTAGAAACAAAGAATTAAGGCTTAAGCAATTAATGGAAGCAGGCAAGAGCAGGCCTGTGTCAGTCTAAAGCCCTTTCTAAAAGAGGAATTCTACTAAGAGAGTGGTATGATGAAGTTTTTTTCGTTTATAGAAACATTCAAATCTTTTTGCCCTCAAACCCATTGTTCACACTGATGGTGCAAAGAGATCATGACTTTCCTTAACTGTCTGCCTGTTCTCTCGTTCCCATTTGCCTAACCTTCCTTTATGTGCATATCCTTCTGGTGGTCTTTGATGAAAGCCCCTTATTAATAAAACGGCACAGATCTTGTTCCTTTCCTATTCTGTTGCCTGCTGCTTCTTGCTTTTTCCAGTCATATGTCAAATAATCCTCACTTCCCTGAGTATTTTTTCTTTTTGTTGCTCTTCTGTCCACCCCCCTGAAGCTACGAGAGACAGAGACAGAGACACTTTGCCTGTTTCCCTTTCATCAGTACCTTCCTCTGATCTTCCCTGGAATTGCTCTCAGCCTAGAGATCTCCTGCTTTAGCATTCTATTCTGAGCTGTTTGCCATCCAGGAGAGCCAAAGGACTTCTCACTCCAACCTCCTATCTCCTCTTCCTCTCAGCAATCCTACACATATACCACAGCAATGGCTAAGCCCATAGGGGCAGCCCACTGCCTATCCTCCTAACAAAAGTGAGGCACCAGCCAATTGGCATTTGTCCAGGCATTCCCAAACTCAGGTAGACAGCCATACCCAGGATTACCCCTTTCACACATGGGCGACCAACTCCGGGATTTCTCCCTACAGAAGCGTGTCTGTGGGGCCCAGGGCAGGCATCTAGCAGGCAAGCCTCTAGGCACACAGATGATAAGCCTTAAGGTAACCTATGGGGGAGGCCTTACTCCCAAACCTCACTTCTTTGGTACCCTGGTGAGGACCCAAGATTGGTAGGGGGCAGACCATCCTGCCAGCTGTATCAAATGGAAGGGAGCAGATCTGTTTTGATTATGCCAATTACAGGGTGGCATACCCTCCAAAGAATGCTGAGATACCAATGAAAGAGCATCCCATGCCAGCTTGGTTGTTAATGGGTTTAGATTTTATTAGGGTTAATTAGGTTCATTGGGGGAGCTTTACTCACAAGAGGCCAGTCATCCTGGGTAGTAACAGGACAAAGTAACATGCCAGATCCCCACTGCCAGCCTCAGGTCAGGTCAGCTATTCTGTAGAAACAGAACAAAGAAGGCAGAGTGCCAGGGATGGTCCGAGGTCACATGCCAGCTTTCCCATAGATTAGTTGGACCTTCTTTTGCTGTTGACATTTTTTGTGGAGACACAGTTCACGTTCTCCCACTGGCTCCCACTGTCCAGAGGGGAGGCCACAGCTAGTCATCGATGGGCAGGATTTGATCCTGGGTTCTCCAGATCCAAGGCTAGCATGCTTTACTGTCACTAGGGTTTGCGATCTCTGCATGTTATTTTATATCAACTAATGTCTCCCTCCATGTCCTCATTGTGATTGGGAGGTAATCCTGGATTCTTGGGGGCTGCCAGCAAGCATAGGCTCTGATAGGTCGTGCCAAATTAAAGGGGTTTACAAGTGGACCCAGTGGTAGATGGACCCACCTAAAGCCATACCAGGAGTGAGGAAAGGCCTGAAGAAACAGATTAGGAAAATGGACAAAGTAACTACTGGGACATTTTTGTGAAGGGTCTGGGGTCTGTACACATGACTCTTCTGTGTCGGGAGCTCCATGGCATGGAAATTCTCCTTTGATGCTGATGGACGACTCACGGGGCACTAACAAGGTTTCAGAACTAGTGTGTCTCGGGTCTTCCTGACTCAAGGCTTGCCTCCAGTTTCCCATGCTGTGCTGCCTTTTATGAAAAGACAGGGGCAGGGAGAGATAGTGGCACAGCTTTATCTTTGTTCCTGAAGTACGCCATGAGCCAGTTACTGTTTTGGATCAGTCCAGCTGAGTTCAGAGAGGCTCCTCGCCAAAGGGTTGAGTATTCCTGGCCCCAGAGGCCCATTGAGACCATCTCCTGCATTGCAGAAAGCTTGTGATGTGTGGGGGCAGAGACTGTTCCCCCTAGAGATAAATCTTTGAGGTAATACCCATAAAAAGCAATAGCCTTGTTAGTTAAGTTGCTGATTGTATTTTCTGCTACTAGCAGTATTTTCCTTTAATCTTGGTAGGTTTAAAAGGATTTAAAGAACCTTTTGGTTAGTAAAAATATTTAGCACTTTATAGACATGATTATAATTTGAAAACTGTGGTCATGTGATCTTCCCAGCAGGTGGATAAAAATTGGTTATTAATTTTGAAATTTCAAAACTTCAGCCTCATTTCACTATAATACGTGACATTCCAACCCCAGTAAGTTTTCGGAGAGGAAATGTTAACTTAGAAGTAAAAGAGTGTTTGTTTTTGTTTGCCTGTCTGAAGATGGGTTTGAGGTAGACTGTTATGGAACAGGTTTGAAAAAACTTCTTTTGGAAACTTTTAAATTAGTTAAAAATACTCAGTGGGACTTGTTTGGTGAAGATGCAGATATTCATGCTAATTTTACTGTTTTTTCTCTCCCGTTTAGCTGGTTCCTGGAGGAGAAGGACCTGAAGTATGAAGTTGGAAGGGACTTTCTGGTCACATACAGGATCTTTTTTGGTTGTTGGCCTGCCAGATGGAGGGCTTTTTGTTTTGTTTTGTTCTTTACTTTTAATGTTGATATTTGATACAGATAAATTTCCTGCTAAAGGGAAAATTCTTTAGGGATGATTGTAAATTCTATTTTTTGTAAATTAGAATCATGAATTTCTTGTAAAAGAAGAAATCAGTTTGATGTTCCAAGTCTAAAATAAAGACTTTTTTTTCATTACCCATGCCTTAGCGTATGACTTCAAGGGAGGGGAAAGCTAACAGTGAATATTTGCTTGGAGGGTGGACCTGGAAAAATTGACTCACACAGGGCTCAGTGAGATCCTGGAGAGGTAAGAGGTCAGGGCTTCTTCAGAAACCTGAAGTTCAGGGGGGCCGCGAATTAAAAAGAGAGAGATTTTGATAACCATTTCAATATAGTTTCCTTTGTAATCCTGTGTATTTCAGTTTATGCATTAAAACAGTTCTGAAGAGGAGTTCCTAGACTTCACCAGACTGTCCAAGACACAAAGGAGCCGTTTACTCAGGTGAAAAAGGTCCTACTGCATGCAGTTGGGTTTCCCAGGGAGACTGAACCAAGTCAGCAGATTATTCTTCATGTGTGTTTTTAAACCCTTATTCTGCCTTTGAATTGATACGGTGTATTGGTTCCAAGGCAGAAGAGTGGTGAGGGCTAGACAATGGGGGTTAAGTTTGACTTGACCAAGGTCACACAGCTAAGAAATATCTGAGGCCACATTTGAACCCTGGACCTTCCATCTCCAGGCCGGGTTCTCTGTCCACTGAGCCACATTGCTGCCCTAGTAGTATAGTCTAGATGGGTGACTTAGCAGGTATAGGGCTGCTTTCCTGGCTCAACTGAGATGGGTGTTCCTTCCCATTCCAGGGATGTTCTTCAGACTAGACCCAGAAGTGATGGGTTCTATTTCCTGTTGGTGACTGAGGGTCTCAGAGCCTCGGTCATTTTTATTCTATCAAAGAAAGCAACTTTAACTGAAATAACAGACTTGTAAAAGGACCGGACTGTTAGAGTCATCTGGTGTAAGTATTTCCCTTAGGGAATCGTCTCTTCTCTGGTTAGGGTGGCCTCCCTGATGTCCTTCTTTTTACTGCTTGAGTAAGTTGTGCCACTCTTCAGAGAAGTGACGGCTCCTAGAATTTCCTCATGACCGAGAGCTGCACTCCTCTGCCTTTGGCTCTGTCCACCTCCTGTCATGTTCTGGGTCACTCAAACTCTGCTTTTGCACGACAGCATAAGTGTAGAGCTGGGGGCGCCCGAGGGTCCTGGGGTCCAACTCCCTCATTTTGTAGATGAGGAATCTGAGGCCCAGAAGGACCCTGGACAAGTTATTTCGCCTCTATTTGCCTCCGTTTCCTTTACTGTAAATGGGGATAATAGCAGCTTCCTCCCTGGGTTGTAAGGATCCAATGACATAGCATTATAAAGTATTTCGCACAATGCCTGGTCCATAGAGGCTACTATTAAGTGCTATTTCCTTCCCTCCCAATGATTTACTCCAGGCCACACTGGTCACAAGAGGCAGAGCCGGAATTTGAATCCAGGTCTTCTGACTAACCAGCTCGCTCTCTACCATACCAAAATGCTGTACCATGAAGAGTGGCCCCCCCAGATTGACATGGGATTAGACCCTTAGGATGGCAATGCTGCCCAGATCATTTCAACTCATGGCCCCCATCCTCAGTGCCCAAGCCAACAGCTAGCTGCCTTTGCCCTTTCATCTTCCCCTCCCTGACACCCACTGCCGAATAGTTTTACTCTATTAAGATTTTTTTTTACTCTATTAAAATTGGATAAGAATGGGGAAAGGAGCGGGCCCATCCGTTGGGCAGAGACAGGGCCTCGAGCGCTGCCAGGAAGAGGCCATCCAATCCTCAGAGCCTTGAAAAGCAAACCACCAGGGGTGTGTAGAAATTGGGGTTCCCCTGTGGCCGGTAAAGGGGTCAAATAGCTAGTTTCAAGGGTTTGGGGATTGTGTTCTGTGAGCTAAAACTCTGGCTTTGTCCCCCAGAATCCAGGGAGGACTTGAGAGAAGGCAAGCCTCCCGAAGCGCTTCCAGGGACTTGCCCAACACACCTTTCTGAGTTAAGGGGAAGCTGGGCCAGCCGGGGTGTCAGCGCCTGGTCCGGAGAGCAAAGTCCTCCCACCTGGCCCAATTGATCTGGGATCACGTGACTTCCAGCCGTGGCGCCTGCGATTGTCTGGTTCCGAGGTACCAAAGGGGGGGGCAACTGGGAGATGGAGGGCGCTCCCATAGCTCAGGGAGTCCAATGTGGGGGAAAGCCTCGGGGGAGGTGGGGAGGAGCCAGGCAGGTGGGAGAACCAAGCCAGAGGGGAGGACAGGATCCAGCTGACAAGCTTCTGAAGTTCTCCGGAGGGCTCTTTGTTCCTTTGCTCTGTGACATTGGGCCGTTGTGCTTGTGGCCAAACACTGACACAGGGCTGCACTGCCCGCAGGAGACCCAGTGAAGGGGGACGGCAGTGGGGAGCTGAGAGGAAGCGGGGACACCCCCAATACAAACAGTATTTCATGGTTTTCATCATAGTTGACTCTGAGCTAGTTTGTGGTCAATGTCCACGTTTAGTTCCTACTTTAATGGAAAGAATTCCTCATGCTAGCTTAGCTGTGTGGCCTTGGGCAAGCCTTGGATCATTCAAATACTCACAAGGGAAGGGAGTTGGAATAGATGGTGTTTAAAGCCCCTTTCAGTCCATTTTTTCTTCCTCTACCGTCTGTCTTAGAGTCAGGTATTGGGTAAGAGTTAGACAATAAGAATTAAGTGACTTGCCCAGGGTCATACAGATTGCAAGAGTTGTAGTTCACATTTGAACCCAGGACCGAAGCTTCTGTCCACTGAGCCAGCTAGCTGGCCCTTATAAGCATTTTTAAAAGTTTTATTTAAGAAAAAGCTTTCAAGCATAGAATTTTTCAACCTATTTTTAGTTCTAAATGTTCCTCCTCCTTCTTCCTTCCTAATAAAGAGTGCAGGAGGATCAGAAGCTATTGCAGATACAGGTAGTGTCTGAGCTAGCCATGCTAAGGGCATCTCTGGCCACCAGAGGGCGACATGACGCGAGGCTGCCAAAAAACGGAAGGAGAAAAAGTAAAACCAGAAAAATGGGACATGGAGCCTCTTTGCCACCAGATGGCCCTGCCGAGCCAGCCTGCCTTCACCTCCTGGGCTGGCCCCCTTTTTCTGGTTCCGGCAACAGGCCAGCCTTGCCTCCTGCAGCCCCTCCTGGTACACTCAAGCCCATTCCCCATTCCCTGGTGATGGCCAAACCAAACTGGTCATCTCCTAGAGGAGGGGGCTTCTTGCCCAGGGCCCCATAGCCAGGACGCGTCTGAGGCTGGATTTGAACTCAGGTCTTCCCGACTCTAAGCCCAGCACTGTGCCTCCTGGTGGCCTGGCTGGCACTTAGTAGGAACTTAGTAACTCTGGTTTGAAGGAGAAAGGCACGAGGAGCCGGTCCAGAGGCGGCCGGCACCTAGAGGGTACGGGAAAGGGAAACCCCAGGAAGGGCTGCGCTCAAAGGGGCCCTCCGGCCTCGTGGCGAGCTGGCTGGGCCCGAGTCTGTGGAGCGGAAGGGGGAGACCTCGCCTGGCTGGTGACTAGCCCAGACCCAGGCTGAAGGGGCCGGGGATGAGAAGACATCGGGCGGCCATGGTGGCAGCTCAGTGTGTGAAGGGCCACCACATGGCGGCAGGCAGTGGACTGTCACGGACGAAGTGCCCGGCTGGGTGCCAGGTGTCAGGAGTCCGGACATGCGCAGACAAACGTGAAGCAGCCTGTGCCGAGCATCCCTCAGGGCCCTTCCCAGCTCCTACGGGCAGCTTGGAAGGCTGGATGGGGCACTCGGGGACATCCAGCACCTCGGCTTCGAGGGCACGCTGAGCCTTAGCCAGGGTTGCCCAGCCACCTTTGGGGGCCCCCCGGCAGCTCTCATCTGTGGCTTCAAGAGCTCATAGCCACGCAGAGCGGCGGCACCTCAGCAAAGCAGACTGGGCAGGTGACCTAAAGCGGGCTGGAGAATTGCCAGGCAGCACACCCGTTTGGGGGGGCTTCCCCTGCCGAACGGGGGCAGAGAGCACGCTGTTCCAGTGGCCAGGAAGGAGCAGGCGTGTGGAGCGCCCTAAGCCTGGGCAGACAGCAAAGACACCGAAGGCAGCCACTGCATCCCAGGCTGGACATCTGCCAAGAAAACACCAGAAAGGGGCCACGAAGAGCTGGACAGGCCTGGAAGGCCTGAGCAACAAAGCAGCAGCACTTAGATGGCATTTTAAAGTGGGCAGAATCTGTGCGTGTGGCGTCTGATGTTCACAATGGCCCAACGAGGCTGGACATGACTGAAAACAGCTGAGCCACAGCAAGCAGCAAGAAGAGTCTCCCCCCCACCCACGGGCGCACACTCTCCCCTCACACACACACGGGGTTCCTTGGGAGAGAGCGCGCTGCGACGGAGACACCACGGATGGCAGAATGGGGAGTTCAGCTCCCGCTTGCCAAAGCCCTTAGGAAGTTCCCCTTAGCTATGGCGGCTGATACCCTTCTCTAGGCCTGAAGCTGCCTTTCCTCAGTGGGTCTGATTTGTCTTTGGGTTGTCTCTCAGCTCCTATACAGCCGGCGCTACTTTGGGAAACTGTTACTGATGCTGATAGGGAACTCTGGATCTGAGCCTTTAAAATTCATGAAATCAGCAGGGAGTGTAGAAGGAGAAAAAAACCTAGATCTTACCTTACCTCTCCTCTCTGTCTCTGTCTATCTGTCTGTCTGTCTGTCTGTCTGTCTGTCTGTCTGTCTGTCTCTGTCTCTCTGTCTCTCTTTCTCTCTCTGACTCTGTCTCTCTCTGTCTCTCTATCTCTCTTTCTCTGTCTCTGTCTCTCTCTCTGTCTCTGTTTCTCTATCTCTCTTTCTCTCTCTGTCTCTTGTCTCTCTCTCTGTGTGTGTGTCTCTCTCTGTCTCTGTGCCTGTCTTTCTGTCTCTCTCTGTCTCTCTCTGTCTCACTATTTCTCTGTTGGTCTGTCTGTCTCTCTCGGTTAGGCAACACATGGCAGGCCCATACATCCACTTCAGTATTATTTGGTTCAGTATTTTGTTTATTAAATTCTGAGCTTCTGAAAAAATAAAATTCCAGTCATCCCCTTTTAATGCTCATTGTATAAATGGAGATTTTGAACCTTGGACTGTATCCCCCATACGTCCCTTAGTATTTCCCAAAATTCCCTTTAATCTCTCCTGCACCTCCATGTGTGTGGTCATGTTGTTTTATAAGTTCCGTAGCTCCTCCCTCTTTTTCTCTTTTGCTCTGGTGAGCGGGCTGGTTAGTGCCCTTTTTTAGTTAGCTTTTTATGTTAGTTTATTATTATTAAAACCTTATTAAATATAATACCTTAGTTATTGAATATTAATTTTCATCTCTACATTATGATGATCATAAGCAAGGAAGACTCCCAAGAAGGCAACTGTAGCTTCTACATCAACTTTTGTTTAGACATGAAGTAGAGAAATTTTACCAACAACTTGCCAAGATTCTCCAGACTAAGTGAACATGTACTTTAAAAAATTGTTAACTAAGTGAACACCGACACAAGAGGCAGTGACCGTGGAGGAGCCTAGAAAAAAGGAGACTGTGTACTATACTATGAATCTCTTATTATGGACAGCTTGTTTTTCTTAGAATATAATAGTATACTAAGATGTAAGTACTGTACCAACAAGGCCTCTTTTTCCATGTCTCCTAAATTTCCCTTCTTCTGGGTATTAAAAAGTGCTTCATTGATATTCTTTATTGTGTGCGTGTGTGTGTGTGGGGGGAGGAGCATCACTTTCAGCATTCTTCTCCTCCATAATAAAATTTCTTTGTCCGAAAAGAAAAGTTTTCCCTCGTAACAAAGAAGTGAAGAGAAGCAAAGCAGATGTTTTAGCCGTGTCTGAAGATGTACGTCTCCTGCGTCCCTTACAGACCATCGGCTCTCTCTCTGTCGCAAAGTGGGAAGCACAGTTCATCGTTAGCCTTCTGTACCTCCTTTTGGTCATTCCATTTGTGATGGCTACCGCTTGGCCTGTGGAGGCCTGTCTTTACAGCATGAGCAGATATTTGCTGACCAGTTATATATAATACAAGAGCCCTGTTAAGGGGGAAGCTTGGAATGAGCCCCGTTTGGGCCGAGGATTCAGGTGGAATGATGAAGATTCTCTAACTGGCTGCTGAAAATGGAACTGATGATAGATGGGGTGAAGGTCTACTCCGTGGGTATACCTTTGCCACTTTTCCCATTGGGACTATGAAGAACAAGACTGCTTTGAACTGTCTGTCAGAGTTGGGAGCAGGGAGGGCAGGAAGGACGGCTGGCTGTCTCCCTCTCAGCCATGAAAGCTGTGAGCATGTGACTTTTCTGTCTCTTCGTGTTGGTTTTCTCCTGATCTTCGATGAGTGAATATTCTGAAGTAGAAGAGTCCGGGAGCTCTTGCCCATCAGGGAGTTTCAGACACCCCCTCAGAGGTTCCATGGGCAGCGAGAGCTGAATAGAGGCAGAATTTGTGGCATCCCCTGGAGGAGCGGCCAGTGGCCCAAGAGCGGAGCGACAAACAAGGACAACTGGACAAGGAGTGGTCGTTAGCTGAGGACAGGCAGCTTCAGGGAGCGCAGCACCTCTGTGCTGGAGAGACGCTCTGGCTGCGAACTCTGGGAAGATGCCGGCTCCAGCAGAGAAGTAGACCTCAGGGGCACTTCACGAGGACTCTGCCCAGGGGAAATGGGCGCCGAGTGCAGGAGACGTGCGTTCTGCTCCCCAGCACCTCGGAGTGTTTGTGGGAGACAAAGAGGCATGCTCTGTACCGGCTGTATTTTTTAACCGCACCATCTGAATAAATACCCACTTGAAAAGGGAATTATTCTGCTTTGTTAATGGGGATTAGGTATACCCGGGTGTGTATATTTTTGTGTCGTACTGTACGATATTTAAAAAATAGCAGTGGGGGCTCAGGAGCTGGAGTATTGGGAGCAGAGCCTCGAGGACGCATATTCAGTCGCCTTCTGAGGTCCCCCATCAGTGAACATGAGTCATGAGGAGTAAGTTTAAACTCCTTGGGGAGATTCGAAGGATGCACACATTTCTCTAGATGGGACTCTTCCCTGGGGAGAGAGCAGCGTCCTCTGCAATGAAGTTAATGTAGGTGCTGCAGGTTAAAGGCAACAGAATTCGCTGTTATCCGAGGTTTTGGCCAGTGTTCAGGTAGGCCTTGGAATGTAGCCCCAGGGAATATGGGGGCTCTCTTGAGCATCGGAATCGAGTCAAGTGTGAGCCTCCCCTTCCTAGGGTGGGACTCGAGGCGGCGTGGGGGTGAGTGTCCTGGGAAGCGAGTGTAAATGTCTGCATGTCTGTCTGCTCTTGCCGTGACTTCCAGTCAATATCCCTTCGTAAAAGCTAATTAATACTCATTGATTAGACAGAGCCAGAGTGCTTAGAGTAGATGGAACTTGGAGAACTTGTCGCTATTGGCTAATAGTATGGGGACCCATCTGAGGTAGACGTGTAGCCAGCCTCACTGGGGGAGCGAGGCCAGAGCCCGTGCTAAACTGGATTAGGTGGAGGCTGGCAAAGAGCAGGAGGGGCGGCGGGGAGCCAAAGGAGGGATAGGACAGAACCGTGAAACCCAGAATGATTCCAGGCTTCTCTTGTTGAAGTTTTCTCTGCCCACCAGAATTGTTTTCCGACCTGGGAGCCTGGAGCAGGAATGCTTGTCAGAGACTCAGAAACCCAAGACGAGGGAGGAGATGGGAAGAGGCCGTCTAGCGGGTTACCTTCCAACTGACGCCTCAAGGTGCCAAAGAAACGGCTGAGCTGCTGGGGGGCATCTTGGAAGAGCTGAGGATTATGGCGGGAGTAGCCAGCCTTTACGTGGCCCGTAAAGGGCTGCAGAGCCCTCTGCACATACCTTCTTATTTGATTCTCACAGTCTTATGAGAGAAGCGCATTCTTCTCCCTTGTACAACTGAGGAAACTGAGGCACAGCAATTAAAGGGGTTGACCTGGGTCATACAACTAGTATGCACTGGAGGCAGGAATTGTGATCCAATCTTAACTCCGTGTTCTGTCCTTTAGAACACACGAGGATCTCAGGACCAGAGAATCCAGTTTTCCACAAGGAGGACGGAGGATTTTTCCAGTTTTTGCCAGGGAAGTTTGACTTTGGTCCTGGCAGGGTTCTAGAATGTTTTTCTATTTCAGATCAGTTCCTTTAGAGTTATATAAGAATCCTTCTTTCGGATTTGTTGTTTCCTTGGGGCGGGGGGAAGCTGAGATTCCCTACTTTCCTGCCACTGGTACATGTGGGTAATCAGGGTTTTTAAATGTCAGTCATGCCAGAATACGCCTCTGTTCCCCAGAATCCTGGTAAGAAGAGCAGGCAGGAGGGCTGCCTCGAATGGCCTCTGGGGTGGGAACACACGCTTGGCCCAGGAAGAAGGCTTGTCCTTGTTGGGGGGCAAATGAGAGCCAAAGAAGGCTGGAGAGAGATTTCCAGAAGTGTTGGGTTTGCTTGGAGGTTATTCATAAACGTCAGAGATATCTAGTCAATCTCTTTCATTTTAGTCTCTGTACCCATTGTGCCTAGCACAGTGTCTAGGAGGAAGTCAGAACATAAGGAAAGTGTGTTGGCTGATCTTTTGATTCCTGCCTCCGAGTACAGCAACTCATCCATTGTGGCAGCTGCCTTCCAGGATAAGGTCCATCAGTCAATCGGGCAACAAACATTTACTAAGTGCTGACTATAGGCTGGGTACACACAGAGCACTGGGCTGAGAATCAGAAGAATGCTCTTCTTGAGTTCAAATCTGGCCTCAGACACTTACTACCTGTGTGACCCTGGACGAGTCATTAACCTTGTTTGCCTCAGTCTCCTCTTCTGTAAAATAAGGCGGAGAAGGAAATGGCAAACCTCTCCAGTATCTGTGCCAGGAAGACCCCAAGTGGGGTCACAAGGAGTTGGACACGACTGAAAAAGGACAGAACAACAACAAAATGCCAGGTGCCAAAGACACCAAGAAACAGCACCTAGTCTCTGCCCTCCGGGCTCTTGCATTCTACCCGGAGAAGTAGAGGCAGGATAAATGCAAAATAAAAACAAGGGAGAGAAATCCTCCTAACTAACATTTAAGGTTGGTGAGCCGCTCTATGACCCTTGGACATATCCTAGGCTACAGGATCCTCGTTTTACAGGCGAGGAAACTGAGGCAGGCAGCCGTTAGGTCACTTGCCCAGAGTCACAGCTGGTAGGAATCTGAGGTTGGATTGGAATGAATTCAGGCTTTCCTGCCTTTAGATCCAGAACTGTCTCCTGGGCTCCCACCTTCTAAGTCCTGGGGCTGATGGAGGAGGGGAACCGCCATCCAGACTGGGTTCAGGAAGGCTTCCTAGAAGCGTGGCTGCTCCTGAGGGAAGGGAGGGATTGAGTGAGCCAGAGGTGAGGAGGCTGGACGGGCCTCCCGGCGGGGCTCCTTCCCCTGCCTCCATTCTTGCACTCACAGAGGCCGAGAGGTAGCCCAAGCCCCCTCGGGGGCTCTCCCGCCCTTTTCCCGCCCTTTTCCCGTCCTGCCTACTCTTAGCACCCCCACGTGTGGCCTCCTGGGTGGGAAGACCCGGGGGGAGCGGCCTTCCCTGCTGCTCATTTGCCTTTCGGGTGCCATGAGGGCTGGCTGAGAAGTCTTTAGTCAGCAGAGAGGTCTTGGCCGGGCGCCACCAGCGGCCTCCGGGACCAGGAGACGGAGTGGGCAGTCGTGGGGGTGGGGGAGAAGCTGGGACACTGCCCGAGTCAGGCCATTGGGCAGAACTCGGCCGGGGCGAGGGCAGGGGAAGCCGACGTTGGCTGGGACGGTCACCAGCTTGGAGATCCAGCGGCGCCCCCGGGGGCTCCTTCCAGAGAGGAGTGCTGGGGGGGCCCTCGAGCCCGGGGGGGGGGGGCTCTTTGCCCACCATCTGCCTCAAAGGACCATCCCGGGATGCCTCAGGGAATTGTTTTTCTTATTGGATGATCTTACGTGGGGTTCGGGACCCGTCACCCCGCCCCCCGTTCCTGCTGTCAGAGAGGGATCAGAGAGAGCTGAAGACGGGACAGTCACCCGGTAGAGGCAGGGCAGAGAGTCTCTGAACTTGGCCTCCCAAGACTCCTGCACACTAATATGTGACTTTGGGATCACGTTTGCAAAAAAGAGATGCCAGATCGGATAGGACTCTCTCGGGTCCTCAGTTTCTCCATCTGTGAAATGGGCATAATCATCGTTCTGCCCTTCACGTGTTGTGAAGACGGAGTGAGACGTGTATCAAGTGCTCTCTCCATGTGAGCTGCGGCCTTTATCATTTATTGTTCTTTTCTCCTCTCGTGTCTGTCCACCCAGATCTCTTTCTTAGGAGGAGACTCGGCAGATCACAGTGATCAATATTTATTGTATTTATCGGTGCTGAATCCGCACCATACTTGGCCTTGGTGGGAAGCGGAGGGGCCCCAGGCTGCTGGGGGGGACTGAGTTTTGAGCACAGGCATGAGTTTGGGGCAGGAAGGAAGCTGTGGGAGAGGAGCGGGCGAAGGGTGGCCCGTGTGCGGGCATCCGACTTAGCAGCCAGCCCCGAGGCCGGGCAGGCCCCCGAGATAACAAACCTAAAAGTAGGAGCTGGGCCAGTGCTGGCGAAACGTGGACCTTCGGTCGCGCTCTCTCCCGGAGCCCGCGGGCTGCGTCTCCCCTTGGGGGTCAAGGATTCCCCAGTGTCGAGCCTGAGCCCAGCTGCCCTACCCCGAATTGTGAGGGGCCCAGCTTTCATTAATGACCCACAAACCCCCCACTTGGGAGGAGTAAACGGACACACGTTGTCCCCTTCCCCTCACCATCGAGGTGTCTAGGGGCATTGGCTCACTTTTTAGCTCAGTTCATGGGGCCCCCCAAGTTCATGCCCAAAGGGGTGATGCGTCCTCTAGCTGGGCTGGGGCCCTGAAGGCCACTCCCAAAGGCTGGGATCCTTGTCCCCCTTGGGGTACGATTGCCACGCTGCTGGCAAAGAAGACCCTGATTCCTGAGCCTCGGCTCCCTGCACCCACACAGGAAGATGAAGACCACAAAGGCCAAGCGCCCAGGCTTGCTTCTCCCCTGAACGAAAAGCCTCTCCCGGCACCCCAGGAGCGAGAGCCATCAGGCTCCTTCCCCGCCCCTTACCGAGGAGCCCAAGGAAGCCACAGAGGAAGGGTGGCTGCTCTGCAGGCGTTTCCATCTTTCCTGACCCCATCTGGGGTGTTCTTGGCAAAGACCTGGAGTGGGGCACCCTTTCCTTCTTCTGCTTGTTTCCCAGATGAGAAATGAGGCCAACAGGGTGAAATGACCTGCCGCCCTGATTTTTAAAAGGGGGGTATTTGAATCGGGTCCTGGGCACCCATCCTGCCAGGCAGCCTGGGACGGACCTGCGAGTGGAGGGAGAAGTAGTTCATGAGCTTCTAAGTGCCTTGTGAGCAGCGGGGCTCCTCCAGCTTCTGAGGAGGCCGCTTTGGATGGAGGGCGCCTGGCCATGTCCGTCCTCTGCTCGACACCCTTCGGTGCCTTTGGATCCCAGGCTAACGTGCATTGTCAGACTCCGGCTCTTCCTTTCCCACCGTCCTCCAGCGTGTCCTGGACCTCATCGTGAGCCCCAGGCGGGCAGGACCTGGACTGCTTCTGATCTTCCTGTCCCCGCACTATCGAGTAGAGTGCCAGGAAATTCTCTAATCTCCTCATCTTTAAGCTCGCTTTAGCGATGATCTAGAAATGGATTGTCTTGGGGCCTTGTGGAGAGTCTCTAGTTTTCTGTCCTGCCGTGTACCTTTCAATGTAGCCATTGGACTGAACGGAATAGGCGATATTACTGATGGGCAGGTTTAAGATGAAGGGAGGACATTGTTAGGGACCTCCTGGGGGAAATAGCAAAGGATGCTCGAGCCTTTGGACCCTGAGCGTCTCCAGAAGGGGGGAAAATCCCAGGCAATATAACCCAAGGCAGAAGAGATCTTTTCTAGAGACTGCTTTCATCTGGGGAGAGTCAGATCCTGGTCAGCTTGCTAAAATGAAGCAGTCCCTTCATGTAGCAAAATCTTAAGTGCTGGAAGCAGGGATGAATTGGCAAACATTTAATAACCAGCTTCACTCCACCCCCAAATGTGTGCATGACGCGTTTTCATGTTTAAACTGCATTCTTAATATTTTCTCGATCACTTTCTTAAGTCGAGGCAATTAACAAAACAAATCCAGTTGATTTGTACCTTTTGATAGTTTCTGAGGTGTAAATGCTTACACTGAAATTTTAACAATCAGCTCTCCCGAGGCTTTGACCTGGCTCTAGTACAGCTCTGCTTGAAGACAATTCAAGGTAAATCAGGTACATCAGGGCGGCTTGGTGGCCCAGTGGATAGAGCTCTGGGCCTGGAGTCAAGAAGATATGAGTTCAGATCCAGTCTCAGAATTAAACTGAGATTGAGTCTGAACTCAAAATAACTGCGGCCTTGGGCAAATCTCTCAACCTCTGTTTGCCTCAGTTTCCTCAACTATAAAACGAGGATAATAATAGCTCTTGCCTCCTGGGGCTTTTGCGAGGATAAAGTGAGGGAATATTTGTAAAGTGTTTAGTCCAGTGCCTGGCACCCAGTAGGTGCTATAAAAATGCCAACTATTTTTATTATTATTTTAAGATATTTTAATTAACCAGTGACATGTAATAAAAGATTTTAACATGTTTTCTGAAGTTATAAGATCCAAATTGTTTTCCTTCTCCCTTCTCTCCCCCTTCCCAGAACTGATAAGCAGTTTGATCTGGGCTATACATGTATTATCATGCGAAACTATTTCTATATTGTTCATTGTTTTAAGAGAATATTCATATAAGCCAGAATCCCAAAATAAAAACCCAAATAAACTAAAGTGAAAAATAGTTTGCCTTGATTCGCATTCCTACCCCAACAGTTCTTTCTCTGGAGGTGGATAGCATTCCCTGTCTTCACCTTCAGAATTATCCCAGATCACTACATGGTTGAAGGTAGCAAAGTCTTTCACGGTGGATCATCATCCACTATTGCTGTAACTGTGTACAATGTTCTCCTGGTTCTGCTTTTTTCACTCTGTATCGGCTTCATGTAGGTCTTTCCCGGTTATTATTCTTTTAAAACTTTTCTTTCCCTTCTGAAAAGTCCTTTCCCCCTTAAGAAACACTGCATTTCTTTCATTTCTAAGGATGGAAGGAATTTTCCTGGAGAGAGCTAACACGCTCCTCAGCCTTCTTCATGATCCTTAGAGGATTTCTTCCCTTCTTTCATTCCCCTCCAAATAATTAGAATAGTTCACACGCAAGTCCCCTAGGAGTAAAAGGAAGAGGCTGAGGAACAGTTAAGTCTGAAGAAAAGGATTTGAGGGTTAAATAGATCATCACAGAATGACGTTAAATGTAGGTGCCTCATCAGAGGGGAGGGATGCTAGACAACAAAGGCTTTTCTTACTCCAAAAGCCAGAGAGGGCCAGATGGGGCTTTGTGGTGCCCTCGGACCTTAAATCGCAAAGAACTGCAGACTTCAAAGAGACTTCACAGGTCTTTTGGTCTCCCAGGAAATTTTATGTCAACAAAAGTGTCAGTCTCTTTCCGCAGACCCTTAATAATGGTAATTATAACCATGTGAAAACAGGACGGAGTACACATCATCCTTGGCATCCTGTGTGCGCCTGGAGTTGTCCCAAAGCTACCTTCATTTATTTACAAAAATAATCCTCTTATTCACCTGTGTATATAAATGAATGGAGAAAAAAATTCTTTCTTAAGGGCTTATTATACTATACCCTGATTCTGGCTGCGTAGCTGTGCAGTCAATCAAAGAGGCTTTTATTTGCTGGAGCAGACCGGAACCAGTTATAGACCGTCTACACAGGGTCCAAATCTCTCCAATGCGTTGTTTGTCCATTATGTACCATCATGACTCCCAGGAGCAGGTTCTTCAGCTTCATCCACTCTCTCCGTTGTTCAGAGGGACGTATGAGTGTTCCAAGAGGACTGATGCGGCTGGCGTAAAGGCTTGGCCAGCCCTTTTCAGGGCTGCTTGTCCACCTTTGGCGTCCACCTGGCATTCGCCTGTCACCTGTGATTGAGGGCAACCAATGGGCCACAAACCCATTGTTGGTGAGTTAAGGCGGCACCTATCCTAAGTAGATGAAGACTTCCTTTGGTGGAATGGGCGAATGAGAACAGTTTGTGAGCTGGCCCCAGGCATCCTGCCTTCTGTCTTGCCACTGGATGTGGACGGCTCTGGAAGAGACAAAAAGGCTATTTATTGCCTTTGTGCCATTCTGCCTCCCTTAAATCCTAATCCCTCACAAGTCAAGACATCACCCGTGATATCACTGGTCCTCTTAAGAGATAAAGGACAAAGAGTAAGGAATTGTTGTAAGGATGGGGCTCATTGGACAACTCCCCATTGCTCTCACCATCCTTTCCTGGCTTCTCGCCGGCTTGGTTGCCTCTGTTAGGCTTTAAGAAGTCTTTAACACAAGTTGCTCCAAATACTTGAAACCTCTGAGGTTCAAGATTTCAATTTAGAAATCTAGCAGAGGAGCTCAAAATTCTGTGGGAACAGGATGAAGTACATCTCATCCCTGTCATCCTGCTGATACTGTAATCGTCCTGAAGATGCTTTCAATGAGTCTGCAGTGAATTAACTTACATCCCAATCCTTTTTTTTTAACTACAAAAGGCAGCTATTTTAAGCACTTTGCCTTAGTTTACAGAATATTGTTGTTCAGTTGTTTTCAGCCTTGTCTGACTCTTTTGAGATTCCATTTGGGGTTTTCTTGGCAGAGATGCTGGAATGGTTTTCTATTTCCTTCTCCAGCTCATTTTACAGATGAGGAAACCGAGGCCAATAGGATGAAGTTACTTGCCCAAGGTCACACAGCTAGTAAGTGTCAGAGATTGGATTTGAATTCGGGAAGATACGTCTTCCTGACTCCAAGCCCAGTGCTTTCATGTTCTTATAGAACATTACGTCTAAGTAGATACATAAGGTTGGTGGCTTGTCCCAGGACTGTTCTGCTCTTGAAGAAGATGAGAAGAATGAGACAAGAGCACCATGAACAACCATAAAAACAGCTAGAGTTTGTCGAACTTTTAAGGTTTGCCAAGTTCTTGACAAAACATTGGCTTCTTCGCTCCTCCCAACCCTGTAAGGGAGGTACCGTTATTATCCTCATTTTAGGATGGGGAAATTGAAATAGAGAGGGGAAGGGGCTTGCCAAGGGTCCCAAAGCTGGGAAACATCAAAGGATGTTTCCCAAAAGCCCATTTTGAGCAGTCTCTTCCCCTAACATTTTTATCCAGGTTAAATCTGGCTTGAATGAATAGCAAGGGCAGATGTGGGAGGTAAGAGCAGAAGGAGATTGTGTTGACAGGTGTGCACGGGAGGGAGTTGGTAGGAGATGGCAGCGTTCTATGCTGATGCAAATTGTATTTTCCTACCATGAATCCAATTCGAGCTGCTTTTAATCTGGGAGGGCGAGATGGTGTGGGGAGCTTCCATTTCCCCCCTTTAGGACGGCTCTGCCTTTCTCTTTGGCTGATCACACAGCCGTAGAATTTACGAGGACCTTTTGTCTAATCTCCCTCATTTGGAAAACCGAGATCTACTTTTGTGGTTCAAGTCACAGCAGTGGCGAAGCAGCCCTCTGGGATGATGCACTGAGTTTTCTCTTCGCTATCGGGATGTCCAGTTTTCATTTCCTAAATTTCACGGCTTCAAGAATAAGCGATGGAGCCAGAGGGTGAATCTGGAATGGTGGGGCATCGATCGATAAGCTTGCTCACCGCTGTCCGAGGCTGCCCTTTGAGGGTCTGCTCTTCTGCCCTTTTATTTGAAATTGAATTTTTCAGTTAGAAAGCATCTATTTTTTTTTCCTTGTTCATTAAAACCTCCACCTGGAGGGTCCTCACTTGCATAGGCTCCTACCTCTCTTTTCACCCTTTGAGTGATGTTGGCACACGATGATCCTAGGACCCGTGTGACCCTTTAGACCAGGGGTCGGCAACGTATGGCTCTCGGGCCATATCTGGCTCTTTTGAGGGCCAGATCTGGCTCTTTCTGCAGCAGCCATAAAGTCCATTTGTTTCAGGCACTGTTACAGGAGTTGCACTGTGAGCACTGCACGGCTCTCATGAAATGACATTTAAAAAAATGTGGCGTTTATGGCTCTCACGGCCAAAAAGGTTGCCGACCCCTGCTTTAGACCCTGAAGCAACTACAGGACATTTGCCATTCCATTCACTGCGCTTTTCAGGTTGTATATCTGAGTATAAACTTGAAGTGGTCATGCTTCAAATATGATATGATAGGCTTTCTAGGTCTACACAGAGATTCTTTTAAATTAATTTAAATCCGACTGACTCTAGTAGAGTGCCAAGAACTCTTTGTCTTTCCCAGCTCCTCACCCTTCCCCCTTTCCCCCTACATCCTCCCCACAGCATACTGGACATGGGCTTGGGTTCAAATCCAGCGCCATTCATTCATTCAGAACCAATTCCACAACAGCTCCCCATCTCCACTGTCTGCCCTCTCCAGTTCCATTCTCCCCCCCCCCCCCCCCCAGTTACGGAGACGATATTTCTGAGGCACAGGGCTAACCGACCATGCCACTCCTGTGGACGTTTAGAAGAAGGTTCGTTTGGTTCCATTTTCCATCATTGAATGTAGACTCGTCTGTTGACATTTGCACAGCCTGATTTCAGCCTCCATCTATGACCCAGATGCTGCCTGGGTGCGTCACCCGAAAGCTCCGTCTCTCATCTCTGGGTCTCGTGCCTGGAATCCTCTGCCTCTTAGAATGCCTACTTTCTTTTGGATTAAATGTCACCATTTCCTCAAGGCCTTTCCAAATCCTCCAGCTGCTAGTGCCTACCAGTAGCTGCTTTGCACCCATCTCCTTGGAGGCAGAGATTGCTTATTTTGGTCTCTGTATCCTCCACCCCTTAGCCCATAGCAAGACCCCTCTAAGTGCCCCATTTACTCATTTTTAATCTGAAGTGGTTGGACTCGATGACTTCTGAGGTCCCCTTTGGCTCTAAATTCTACAATTACAAGTGAAAGGACTGTGAGGACCCCCTCTCAGACTTTGTCTACATGGGGTTATTGGAGTGAAATTTTTTATTTAAATAACTTATAGATGTGCTCCAACAAGTTATTTAATCAAAGAACTTTTTCTGAGTTTTCCAGCCTTCCTTGGTTTGTGGATTGAATCACCCGGTGGCCCTGCCATTGGGCAGGCATGGCCTCAATGGCAAATGGACAATAGACTTGTTAACAAGCCAGGGAGTCCTGTAAAATCATTATGTAGATAGATATGTAGGAGCAGAACATCTAGGGGCGCCATAGTGCACAGAGTGCTGGGCTTGGAGCCAGGCAGGCTCATCTGTCAGCCTCAGACACTTCCTAGCTGGGTGGCCCTGGGCAAGTCATTTAACCCTGTTTGCCTCAGTTTCCTCCTCTGTAAAGTGGGCTGGAGAGGGAAATGGCCAACTACGCCAGGATCTCTGCTGAGAAAACTACCAACTGGGTCACAAAGAGTTGGACACGACTGACCAACCACAATGTGTATTTCCGACCCTCTTCAGGCTCCTTTTTCATTCCTCATCCCACAGGAATGATCCTCCCTCAGGCTCTTGTCCAGTGTTCCAATCTTGCCAGGCCAGACTTTCACTTGGCTACCTATCAGTGATTGCCCGTTAAGGTGTGAACCCACAGCTTGTGTAAGCAGATAGAATGGTGTCTTCAGCGGAACCTCTTAGGAAGCGTTTGTATTTTCCTCAAGGAGACCTGAAGACCCAAAGGGATGAATTCCACAATTCAAGAAGAATTTAATGAATGCCTTCTGTTGGGGGTGGGCAGCTAGGGGGCTCAGTGAATTGGGAGCCAGGCCTGGAAAGAGTGGATCCTGGGTTCAAAGCTGACTTCAGCTAGTCACTAGCTGTGTGACCCTGGACAAGTCACTTAACCCCCATTGCCTAAACTTTACTGTTCTTATGACTCAGAAGCAATAAGAATGTTGTACTGATTCTAAGACAGAAGGTGAGAGTTAAAAAATGCTTATTATGTTCCGTCCTGGGTATAAGGGCCCAGAAACAAGAGTGAAAGCGGGTCCTTGAGAATCCGACCTTTTATTGAGGGTATGTGAAACGTATACGCCAAGTCATGAAAGTCAAGTTAACGAGATTTTATTAAACGCTTACTGGATGCCAGATGCCGTGCTAAGCTCTGAGTGTATAACGAAGGCAAAAACAGTGGCTGCCCCTCAGGGAGCTCCCAGGCTACTGAGGGAGACCACGTAGAGGGAACGAGGTAAGTGCAAACTCCAGTCAGAGCAAGTGGAAGGCAGTCCCAGAGGGGAGGGCCAGGGAATGTGCGTGTCCAGGTCCGCGTTGTTGCCCTGAAGTGGAAGCGCTTCTTGCCCCGAAGAAGCAAAAGAAAAGATTTCATTATCAGCTTCCTGCTGACCTCGTGGACAGAAAGAAGAAAGGGAGGAGGAGTCCGGAGAGCAGATCCGCCCAGAGACGTGGCGTCCTAATGGCGGGACATCCGTGGAGTCTGGATCTGTCAAGTAATGAATGATTTTGTGACTTACCGTAATGATCGTTTCATATTTCAGAATGGGCAGAAACCAGCAAGGGGGAGCCTCTCCCGGATTGGATTTTGACCAGCAGGCAGAAGCTGGCGGCTTGGGTAGATGGTGGGAGCCCCTGGGGAAGGGCTCGCCCCCTCCTGGCATGTATGGCTGAGAAGGCGGGACAGGGATGCAGGCGAGGAGCATCCCGAGGCCTGAGACTCAAAGGGAAGCCAGCCAAGGAGCGCCGCGAACCCTTAACACGCCTTTCTTCGGTCTCGTGCCGTCTTTCCCTGTTGCAACCTCTTGATGGAACTAGAAAGACCTCCAAGAACTGACGCGCAGTGACACAAGCAGACCCAGGAGAACGTCGCACCCGGAGATGGATTCACTGCGGGAGGGTCCAGTGGGGCAGACTTTGCTGCTAAGAGCATTGCGGTGATCCAGGACGATGCTGAGGGACTCGGGACAAGGCGTGCTGCCCGCCTCCGGGGAGAACTGGGGGAGCACGAAGGCAGAAGAAAACGGGATTTATCATCCGATGATTGGGTCTAGGATTTGGGGTTTTGGTTTTATAGGATTATTCACTTACGAAAATAAGTAACACGGAAATATGTTTTGCATGATAATATATGTATAACCCAGACTGGATTGCTTGTCAGCGGTGGGAGCAGGGAGAGAAGAAGGAAGGGAGACAACATGAATCATAGAACTTTTGGAAAACTGAGGTGGAGGAGGGATGGGTTTGGGGGGAAATAGAATAGCTGTTTTGGAAATTTTGAATTCGAGACCTTGTGAGAGAGGGAGTTGTGATGATTCATCAGTCAGTTAGTCAATAAACATCTATAAATCACCTACTGTGTGCCAGGCAGCGTTGGGGCAAGGTACGGGGGACACAAAGGCAAAAATGAAGGTCTCTGCTCTCAGGAAGCCTCCATTCTGTTTGGCATCAACCTGTCCATGTAAGTGTGTTCAAAATACAGACAAATGGGGGCAGCTGGGTGGCTCAGTGGATGGAGAGCCAGGCCTAGAGATGGGAGGTCCTAGGTTCAAATCTGGCCTCAGACACTTCCTAGCTGGGTGACCCTGGGCGAGTCACTTGACCCCCATGGCCCACCCTTACCACTCTTCCGCCTTGGAGCCAATACACAGAAGTTAAGGGTTAAAAATTAAAAAATAAATATAAAAAAAATACAGACAAATTGGTCCAAGATAATTTCAGCAGGACTAGCAGCTGGGAAAGAGGGGCTAGGAAAGGTCCAGGGAGGAGGGGGTGATGGGGCTGGACCTGAGAGAGAAAATCACAGCTCGATTACCTTTATGGAGGTGGAGTTGAAGGTTTTTCCTTCTCTCTCGTCCTGAAGCCGTCTCTGTGTTTCCTGGGCCAGAGCCGTGCTATGCATCGAAGGTCGGCTTGAACACGGCCTCACACAGCTTTAACACTCCGCTACGAAGCCCCAAAGGCTTTGGTTTGTTTTAATGTTGAGGATTGTCGTTCGTCGGGCCACGTATGAGAAATGTGAGGCGTCTGACTTCCAGGGTTCATGCACCCCCGTCTGCTCTGAGATGTTGCTGCACGTGTGGGGGAGGGGGTGGCCAGCCCCTTTTGGAGCCTTCTCGCTCGTAAGCCCCCGAGTGTCAAGAAACAGCCAATGAGCAGGGCAGGCGCCGTCCTCCCAAAAGCATCCCGCCTCCTCCAGCGTGGGGAGGGGAGGTACCCGGGAATTTTAATGGCACAAACGAATTAATAAATAAGTTTTCAGAAAAGAGAACGTCCCGGGCAATGTGTAGAAGGGAGCAGAAACGAGCTGGAAAATGAGGCGGCTTCCTTTTCTGTTACACGCTGGAGAAAGGGAGAGGCGCTTTCCCTTTGCGCAGTCGATCGGGACGCAGGATCGTCAGTTCCAAATGGCATCTTTCTGAGCGGACTGAGGCGAGGACTTGGCCCCAATCACGCAGCTGGTGGGGGTTCTGGGACAACCTTGACCTGACATCCTCCTGACTCCACGGAGCCACCTCGGTGCCTCGCTGGTTGTCGGAGATCCAGGAGGGCTTTTCACGTCTCTTCTGGTAGCCACGTGGCACAGTAGAGTGGGCAGATATCACTTTGAATCCTGTTTCAGATTCAACTGTATGACCTTGAGCAAGTCATTGTCTCTTTGCCGCAGTTTCTTCATCTGTAAAACGGGGATAATAATAGCATCTACCTACCAGGCTTGTTGTGAGGATTAAAGGAGACGATATGTGTGAAGTGCTAAGTATAGCGCCAGGAAAAGAGTGGATTCTCTTTGTTGGTGGTTGTTTCAGGCACGTCTGACTCTCCGTGACTCCATTTGGAGTTTTCTTGGATAGAGAGCCAGCCCTGGAGTTAGGAGGACCGCCTGGCTGTGAGACCCTGGTCAAGTCCCTTACCCCTCCTTGCCTAGCCCTTGGAGCCAATCCCGAGTTTTGATTCTGAGGCAGAAGCTAAGGGTTAAAAGAAGAAGTTTGGGAGCTCAGATGAACTCTCAGGCAAGGCACACACTGAGGCTCTTTGGAACTCTCATCCTGTGAAGTTGGAAAGTGCCCACGACGTGCCAGGTTCTCCAGATGGAGTCGGCCTTGGAGGCCCCTCGGGTGGGAGCCCTTTTACCCCCAGCCTCCGTGCCTCCACCTGTGAAAACTGGCCTCAGAACTGGTCCCCAGGATGGGGGACATGTTGGAAAACCAACGAACCAGACGCCAGGAGGAATATGGCGTCGAGGGCGCTCCGTGGGCATGTGGAGGGGACAGAGGGCCGAGTGGGTGGCCAGCTGGGGATGAAGCGACTCTGGGAGAAGAGGAGGCTCTGCGGGAGGTGATGGGGCGGCGCCGCCCAGACGGAGTGTCTCCTTCCCCTCCTGCCCTGCCCTGCTGCTGGACAGCCAAGGAGGGGGGAGGCAGACTCGAGGCTCTCCAGAACGTGTTCCTGGGGGTGGGGGAGGGCAGGAGCACTCTCGGACCGCACTGGCCCCCTCCCTAGTTGGTATCTGCAGAGCACTTGAGGCTGGCGAAGCATTAACCAATCTGTTTTGTCCTCAACAGCCTCGGGAGGCGGGTGCTCGTATGATCTCCATTCCACAGATGGCAGAATGGAGGAAGGCAGAGCTTCAAGGACTTGCCTAGAGTGGCTTTCCTGACCCCAGGCTTAGTGCTCTGCCCACTGGGTCACCTCGCTTCCACCCTGAGATGTTCCCAAGCCCCAAGTTCGCTCTCACCTCCTTCCCTCAAAGCTCCATGGACTTGGGGCCAATTTACTGCTCTGTCTTTAAACGGGGTCTTGCCCTTCTCTTGGGGGAATGGACTGGAGAGAAGCCCCAGCGAGCGTCAGGCAGAGCCGAGGCCAGCTTGATCTGAGTAATTGGTTTGTCTTTGTCAGATTGATGGCTATAAAAAGCACCTCCCCATGGCAACCGTCCCAAGTGGCTGCAGAGATGGGTCCTTCCATTGGGCTAATTAATGTTGATATTGAAAAACAAAAGGGCCGGACGCTCCTCCCCCACTCCTCGGAGTGCCCCTTCCCCCGTGCCAAGCAAAGAGGAGCCGGGCTCTCTGGAGCGTGGCCTGGCGTGGAGGCTGGCACAGGAGAGCCCTTCGTGGTCCTGCTGGGCCCCTTCGTTCTCTGTCTGTGGGCCAATGGCTCCAGGTCTCTGCCTCTCTCACGTGGCGGCGGCGACAACATTAGCTCCAGGATCCTTCCAGCGGCTTAGGACGGGGGGACGCTTTAGTCAGCAGCAGTCAAAATTGGCTCATAGACCAAAAGCTGGAAGAGACGTTGGAGCTGATCTAGTCGAACTCTCTCAATTTACAGAGGAGGAAACTAAGGCCTGAAATAGTAAAATGACATGTCTAAGGTCATAGAGTCAGAATTCAAACACAGGTCCTTGGGGGTGAAATGTAGCCGTCTTGTCTTATGGCAGTGGGTGTGTTAGTATCTTCTAGAAGCATTTCTCTCTTTTGTACAACCTCAAAAAAGAAAAAAAAATTAGAGGGAGAGGTTCTTATTTTATTTATTTATTTATTTTTATGACCACCTTAGAATCAATACTGTGTATTGGCTCCAAGGCAAAAGAGTGGTAAGGGTGGACAATGGGGGTCAAGTGACTTGCCCAGGGTCACACCGCTGGGAAATGTCTGAGGCCGGATTTGAACCTAGGACCTCCCATCTCTAGGCCTGGCTCTCCATCCACTGAGCTACCCAGCTGCCCCAAGATATTCATATTATAAAAGATCTTTCTTTATAAATAACTCAAACCACTTATTTCCTTCCTCTGTTTCTTTTGAGTTCAGATTTGTCCACTTGCTTCTGTTTGTAGCTTTTCCCTAAGCTAAGATTTGTTTTTAAAGTTTTAGATTTCAACATGGCCAATTAAACTTGACTTGAAAGCAATTTAAACAAATGAGAACAAATGAAAGCCAGTGGATAAACTGTCCATGCAAGGATTTTGTTTTTTCTCATTCCTGTCCATTTTTCCTCTTCCCTGGTTACCATTAGCATGTGCTCGTGTCTGCTTCCCTTTTATTTTGCTTTGCATTATCCTCTAAAGGTCTTTCCAGAATTCTTCCTTTTCCTCATCTGTGTTTTAATTGCTTCCTGCTCTTTGGCTATGCCAATGCCCCCCACTTTAGGAGGCTTCCTTTTCTTAGGATGAAGGCTTCCCTCGGGTGCACCTCCTTCCCCGAATGAGGTTGCCTAGACTTAGATATGAACATGTTGTCTTCCCTGAGAGAAGGTCCTTTCCCTGGAAGCCAGAAATGACCCCCTCAGATACTCAATAGAAACCTCCCAATTTCTACTTGCGATAAAGAATCTCCCTTTCCCCAAGCCTCCCCCTAGCCTGGTATCGATAAGTGACCCCCAGAATTTTGCCACATCTGGATCTGATCAGAAATGCCCCCAAACAGCTGGCACCGATTACCTCTTCTCCTCCAAGCCCATTTTGAGGGGATGTAATTTCCCTCTCGGAACCCCACTTCCCCAGCAACTGGGTGAGTTTCCTACCTGGGGGGAGGGGATGAATCTCTGTCAGTCTATGCATAGTGTGGGGATTTGCATTTTTTTTTTGCTTGCATATAGAGTCATTTAATGATAAAGCTTTTACATAACAGTTTCTGGAGAATCCATTTCCTGTAAATCCCTGAGGCCATAGAAAGCCATCCTTCTCCCTCCAGTGTCAATTCCTTTCCTATATGGACACGTCCGCACATAGAGGTATATGTGTTTGTATGTTGGATTTGTGGCGTGAGCTATTTTGTCAGTGTGAGGCACTTCTGTTCTCTTTCCCCCTCTCTCTTCCCCATTAGAATGTAAGCCTCAGGAGGGCAGATGCCTCTTTATTTAAGGCACATAGCAGGCATTTAACAAACATTTGTCGCACAGATGCAGAACAACCCGTGAACGACAGCAGATGGAGGGAGCTGTGCATAGAGCTTGAATGTCTTGCCCATGACACCATAGCTGGCAAGAGCGCAAGGCCAGCTTTGAGCCCGAGAGCCTCTGACTGCAAGCTCAGTCCCTTCTCCGCTAGGCTTGGCTTCCTCTAAGTCTTCTGATGTGTGTACACGGTTTGCATTAAGGCACAATTAAAGCACCCCCTGAGTGGAAGGTCATATGTTGCGAGTGGCTTTCCTTGGGATGCCCTCCACGCTTCCTCCATCCTTTGTAATCCCTGAAATTTCTGGCTTCTTTCTTGAGGTTTTTGGCTCAGGGACCCCTAATTATGCCAGCAGCCCCAAAGCATGATAATCAGCTCTGTCCGTGCAGATGGACCAGGGCCTGAGTGAGTCGCCCAGATTAGCCTTGTTTTTGTCTCTGGCTCTATTCCCCTCTACTTGGCCATTCTCTCCCTCCTGCTAATAGCCTCCAGATTTCAATATTGAGAAGGACGGCAGGCTTTTCGTCACTGTCTAGGTCGCCCATCCACTCTCAGTATTTTTTTTAAATTAAAAGAAATGTCAATGAGCGAACATTTCTATTCTTCCCCTTCCCCTTTCCTCCCCACCGAGAAAGAAAAAAACAAAAACTTTGTAATAAATCAGCATAATTAATTCCCATATTGGCAATGCCCCAAACTACGTGTTTCATTTTGCATATTGGTCCATTCCCTCCCTGTCAAGGGTTGAGCAGCCACCTTCATCGTGGGTCCTCTGGAACCTTGGCTAATCGTTGCTGAGATCACAGTTCTTTAAGCTTTCAGTTATTTGTTTTTATGAGGTTGTTTACTTCAAGGCAGTTGACTTTCTGGGAAGATAGGGAAGTGAGGTGGCATGGTGGATAGAGCCCAGGACTTGGAGTAATAGAGACTCACCTTCCTGAGTTCAAATCTGGCCTCAGACACTTACTGGTTGTGTTTCCCTGGGCGAGTCACTTGACTCTATTTGCCTCAACATTCTCATTTGCAAGATGGATAAGGAAATGGAGAGGCACTACAGTATCTTTGCCAAAAAAACCCCAAATGAGGTCGCCAAGAGTAGGATGTGACTGAACGACAACAAGAGGGCCAAGGGGTTATACATTTAGAGCTGAAAGGTCACCTCACTTTATAGATGAGGGAATCAAGGCCCAGAGAGACAAAGTCATAAAGTCATGGATTTAGGGCTCAATGGGACCTCAAAGGCCATCTCGGAACGATGAGTTTTCCAAAAGTAGAACAGGCTGTCCCAAGGCCTCATGGGTGGCCACACGTTGGAGGTCGCCACTTCTCAAGTGGGCGGTAGATGGGGAAGATTCTTTTGGGGGTTTGGGTCGTACTAGCTGGCTGCCAAGATTTCTTCTAGTTCTGAATGTTATGATTCTAACACAAGAAACACATCACTGGTTTGGGAGTCCAGACAGAGATATAGGCTGGTTCAATTCAATTCAATTCCACATTTCCTTGGACCCTCTGATAGGCCAGGTACTGTGCCAAGCACTCTGGATATGTAATACTGGCTGGGCTGTTGATCAGGCTGGCAGAACTGTTCTTTGTGAGGTTTCCCACCTTTGTGTGGGCAGAGCAACCTGGGGACCCCCCACTTCAGCTGTTCTCATACCTTTTCCCAAATGGAGACATGGTTTCTTTTAAAAGAAGCTTTTTTTGTTGGCCAACGGGATTATGGCGACACCTCGTTGGTCCCAGCCAACCACTTCTCTGATTAATGGCTCACTTGAATCCTAGAGTGCTGCCCCAGCAAATGTATTTTCTCTGAGAATGAGGACTGTGTCTTTTTTCCAAACAGATGCCACAGGTGACTCTATGAATACGGGCCCAGTTCTTTGCCTTAGTGTCCATTCTTTTGATTTTTTTAAAACCCTTAACTTCTGTGTATTGGCTCCTTGGTGGAAGAGTGCTAAGGGTGGGCAATGGGGGTCAAGTGACTTGCCCAGGGTCACACAGCTGAGAAGTGTCTGAGGCCAGATTTGAACCTAGGACCTCCCATCTCTAGGCCTGGCTCTCAATCCACTGAGCTACCCAGCTGCAGGTTCTTTCGATTTTTTATTTTTTTTATTTTTTTAAAACTCTTACCTTCCATCTTGGAGTCAATACTGTGTATTGGCTCCAAGGCAGAAGAGTGGTAAGGGTGGGCAATGGGGGTCAAGTGACTTGCCCAGGGTCACACAGCTGTTCTTTCGATTTTGATAAAAGAAATCAGAGGCAAACCTATCGATTTTAATTTTGAAAGGCCAGGAGAGGGAACCCTCCAAAGTCAAGAGTAGGGGAGTCCAATGAGTTTGGGAGCTGAGTCTGTGTGGGTTTTTTTAAGTCCAATGTCTTATACCTCAAGGAAGTGACTTTTAGGACCTGAAACAGTATCTGAGAGGCTACATTTGGATGTGAACTTCATGGGACTGAGGCCACGTAGACACTGCATTAAGTCAGAGGCAACTTTCCCCAAAGGCCAAGGTGGTAGAAGGAAAAATGTGACCCTGTGGTGTTGGGCCTAAATGTGTGTGCTTCTATTCCTGCTATAGCTTCTAAATAAATATCCCTTTGTCAAAACTAATTGATTAAATGGAACTGGTGTGCCAATCATTGCTAGTTAACAGTGGGGGAAACATACGTGGAATGGTGGCTTCTGTGGATCAGTAGAGATGAGACACCCACCATCCCCTCGGGGTACCCCTAGATCCCTGAGGGGGAGATATGGCAGCCTAACTCCCAGAGAGAGTCCAAAGGGTCCTGGCTACATAATCAAAAAGGTAATGAGAGAGAATGATTATAAACACGAGTTTTACGAATCAGTGACAGGCTCCAAGCTTGATTAGGCTTGACTCAAAAATAGGGATTCTCCTCAAAAAATGGAAAACGGAAAAAATGGAAAAATGCAGACAATTTCTTCTGGTTGAGGTTTTCAATCCCTCAGGACACCTGGAGGTCGAAGTTAATACGGAGTCGCCTCTTACACATCCCCTCAGTTTTTAGTGTTTCTGTACCTCAAAATTACTTTTCTATTTACTTATCAGAGTCTATGTTGGCTCCTTCTGCCCTCCAGTAGATCACAAACTCCCTGTGGGTAGGAAAGAATTCTCGATCTCGTGTTCCAATTGTTTCGCGTGCTGCCTAGCAAATAGTAAATATTTAATAAATTCTTGTGAAATTGAATTGAGGAGATTCCCCACATTCACTCCCTGAAGCAGCCATGCATCCATTAAACATCTTCTGAGCCTGGCTGAGTGAAGATGCCCAGATCTCACTCTTAATAACAGAGGATGCTTAGAGATGGACTCTCCTCCCAGAGGATGCAGCTTTCTCCCATTTCCTATTCCATGTGCTTACTCTGCTTGTATCCACAGGGGGAATTCCCACATCAACAGAGCCTTGGTGTGTTGATGTCTTAGGAAAAGTGTGGCCTCCCCGGGTGATGATACACACTCCTCAGAGGGAGACATTTCCACTTGAATGTTATGTGACTGCTGGTACCCTTTCCTATGGAAAGCTGAGAACGATGTTGTCTTTGAAATGGAAAAAAAACATGAATGTTTGCCTTTTTCTCTTGTACGCCAACTCTCTAAAGCTCTAAGAACCAATGATGTGGAGAGAAGTTAAGATACGAAGTCAGAATCTTCTGCTAAAAATTCTTAGTAATGATGTTTTTGGAAAACACGCTGGACTGACCGTGTAATGGAAAGAACGCTGCGCTGGGTATCTAGAGACCTCCATTCCAGCCTATCCCTTCTTCACTAACTAGCTATGCAATATTGGCTAAGTGATTTTACCTAGCTGAGTTTCCGTTTCCTCATTGTAAGATCTGTAAGAGTTGAATTAAATCAGTGGTTCCCAAACTTTTTTGGCCTCCCGCCCCCTTTCCAGAAAAAAAATATTACTTGGGCCACTGGAAATTAATTTTTAGAAACTTTTAATAGCAGGGGGCAGCTGGATGGCTCGGTGGATTGAGAGCCAGGCCTAGAGACAGGAAGTCCTAGGTTCAAATCTGGCCTCAGATACTTCCCAGCTGTGTGACCCTGGGCAAGTCACTTAACCCCCATTGCCTAGCCCTGTAACAAATAAAATTAATATAGAAGGATATATAAAAAGATATTAGGGTTTAAAAAAATTAAAACTTAAAGAAATTGGGGGCAGCTGGGTAGCTCAGTGGATGGAGAGCCATGCCTAGAGACGGGAGGTCCTAGGTTCAAATCCAGCCTCAGACACTTCCCAGCTGTGTGACCCTGGGCAAGTCCCTTGACCCCCATTGCCTACCCTTACCACTCTTCCACCTATAAGTCAATACACAGAAGTTAAGGGTTTAAAATGAAAAAAAAAACTTAAAAAAAATTTAATAGCAATTACTAGGAAAGATAAATGCCCCTTGGCCATCACTGCTCCCGTGGATCGCTGCAGCGCCCACCAGGGGGCGGTGGCACCCACTTTGGGAATCACTGAATTAAATGATCTCTCAGAACCTTTCTAGCCAGAAAATCCTGAAATCGATGCCTCTTCATTCTAATCTTTGTGTCTGAGGCTGTACCAGGGTCCGAAGGGCCAAGGTACACTCGGAGGGGATTTCTCACTTTTTTGGCCCACTATCTCCACCTAGTTAATTTGGGAGCTTCTGGAATGACACTACTCATTCTGCAGAACAACTGTTCTTGTAAACAGGCTCAAAAGAGAATCCAGATTTATAGCTAAACCAATGAAAACAAGCAGAATGCATAGGAAAGCCCCCAAATGATGCCTACCTGTGAATCCATTTTCTTCATCAGTCAGTGAGTGACTACTTGATCTACACTGGCTAGATAGCCCTGCTGGAACTCTTCAGGAACATTTCAGTGGCTATTTCCTAATGAGCTACTGGAGCCATTCCTAGTATTACCATATTACTTCTGGGTTATGTATTCATCCCTGTCCAACTTACGGGAGATCTTTCTGTCTCTCTCTGTCTCTCTCTGTCTCTCTCTGTCTCTGTCTGTCTGTCTGTCTCTCCTCTGTTCCCCTTTCCTCCCTTCTCTTCTGGCATCCCAGTTTTCTGTGATATTTCCATCAAGGACTATAAGTAGGTAGAACCAAGTTAATCTTGGGTGACCTCCCAAGACAGCACTAATAGCCCCATCTCCACCTCCCTCTGTCCTCCATCATCATCATCATCATCATCATCATCATCATCATCATCATCATCATCATCATCATCCCAGCTTAAATCCTTCCATCTGTAAAAGCCATTTTGTAAAGTGTTTTCATAAGCCTGAGATCTTGCAGTCCTTCCCCAAATCTTGGGAGGTGTGACCGTGTCATAGTAAGGGGCATCAGACTTGGAGTGAGAGGATTTGAGCCTCTCTTCTGCCATTTCATCCCGATTTGTGCTGTGTATGACAATACAGCCCTGTGGAGGGAGGAAGTCCCTTTTCTCTGTCTGCTTCACTTTCCTCCCATGTAAATAAGGGCGTTGGATTAGATGGTATCTAAGGTGTTTTTCAGTTCGAAATCCTTTGATTCCATAATCTTGGTGGTACCAACACTTGCAAATCTGTAAGCTAGGACAAGTCAGTGAAGCTCTCTGCCTTTGCTTCTATCTTTGCTTAAAGAATCAGTGAATTCTCTCTTTGTCCATCCAGATGGCAGCCAACCCCTGGATGCCTTAATAGGCAGCATTTAGACTGTCCTTGTGGGTTTCTTTGGATAGAAAATTCATCAACTTGTGGCCAGCCTGGTGACACAGCTCTCCTCATTTTTCCAGGCTTGCTCCTCAGATAGCAGACACACTGTCCACTGCTGGGCCAATACTTGAAGTCCTTCCAGCTCAGAAGTTCCTGCCATGGCTTGTTGTCTCCTGGCAGAGTCTTTGAGGACTCAAGGCCTCCATTTCATGAGAACAGGGCTTTTTTTTAACCCTTAACTTCTGTGTATTGGCTTCTAGGTGAAAGAGTGGTAAGGGTGGGCAATGGGGGTCAAGTGACTTGCCCAGGGTCACCCAGCTGGGAAGTGTCTGAGGCCGGGTTTGAACCTAGGACCTCCTGTCTCTAGGCCTGGCTCTCAATCCACTGAGCTACCCAGCTGCCCTGAGAACAGGACTTTAGCAGAGAATCCAATTTATTTTTATAAAGGAATAGAATAACAATAAGCTCACACGTATATAACACTTTAGGGTTTACAAAGCGCTCTCTCTATTATCTCATTTGATCCTTACAACAACTCTGTGAGGTAGATGCTATTTTTGTCTTATTTTACAGATGAGGAAACTGAGGCTAATCAGGTTTACACAGGTAGTAAGAATCTGAAGCAGGATTTGAAATCAAGTCTTCTTGACTCTAAATTCAATTTGGCCACTTGGGCTACTTGTCTCATAAGTTGTTGAGATGAAAGAAGGGTATAAACTCCATGTACTGTTCTTATTGCTATTAAAGAAGGTATGTCAGACTTTTATACTTTCTTTTATGGAGGGCTCTAGATGAGTCAATATGGGATGAGTAGACCCATGGTTAACCTAGTAGAAACACTCCTTTTGATCAGATCCTCCTCTGGGACCTCAGCTTTCCTAACTGTAAAATGGGTCCCTTCTGTGAAGCTCTGGATGAAAGGCAGGCCATAAGATAAAGACTAATAGTAGACATTAGCTATAAGGAAGCATTTGTTAAGTGAACTCTGATAGAGCCTTTTGGCTTTTGAGGGAATATTTGTTCCCCTCAGAGACACCAAACCTGAAGTCGGGTATGGCGTTTTTGGCACATGGTGGTTTCCACTAAAAAAAGGATGTTCAATGGGAAAAAAATAAAATACATGCGCGGTGATGTAAGAGGAGAACAGAGACAAGTAGGTGGAATCTCTCATGTTCTTTGTACTGTTCCGAGCAGGTGAGTTGGCAAAGGTGTGAACCTCTCCTAAGTTGTTCTTGGTGCTGCTTGTCTGTTTGGGTAATGAGAGTCTTTAGGGAAATGCTTGCTTAGGGGCCCGGCACTTCAGCTTATGCTTCTGTATATAATTCTAGCTCCTCTTGACCTAAGGGAATCCCAAAGTGCTGGAGATAACTTGACTTTGAGTCATGTCGAGAGAGAGAGAGAGAGAGAACACAATATCTGGAAGGCAGAGGTGGTCTTTCTGCTCACATCTGGAATACTGGAAAGACTTTGATAAATTGGAGAGTGCCCACAGGAGGGTAACCAGGAATACAGAGGGCCCTCGAGTCCAGGTAGACCATA
Source organism: Gracilinanus agilis (assembly GCF_016433145.1). Taxonomy (NCBI): domain Eukaryota; kingdom Metazoa; phylum Chordata; class Mammalia; order Didelphimorphia; family Didelphidae; genus Gracilinanus; species Gracilinanus agilis. The sequence continues at coordinate 16,855,776 of NC_058130.1, read as the reverse complement.
TGAAGAAGCATTGAAAAAACCCGAGAAATTGACCCTGGAGAAAAGAAGCCTTGCTGGGAACATGGCAGCAGCTTTCAAGTCCTCTAAGAATTGTCTTGTCAAAGAAGGATCGGCCTGGTTCTTCACAGCCTCGGGGGGCAAAATCAGGGACGATGAACTGCAATTCCAAAAAAGGAACCTTAGGACTGATGCTAGAAAAGACTGCCTAGTTGTTGTTCCCAGAGTGGCCCGGACTGGCCTGGGCAGGAGTGGGTTCTTCCTTACCTCTCAGGTATGTTGCACAAGTGGTTCTTGTCAGGCTAGAGTTTGCACGAGTTGCCTTTTAGACCCCTCGGGGCTCTGAAATCCTGTGATTCTGTACCTTTGAACAAAATCGAGCCCTATTGGCAGGGCTTTTCTTCTGTAGCCTGGAGGGATCAGATACGTTGATTCCTTTCTCCATCCTTCTGCTTCTTGGTGTGATCAGTTCACTATAAAAACCACTTTTAGGATGTCAACTATTGTAGCTCATGGCAATAGTCTTCAGAGGTACTGAGTTAGAAATTAGCCATTGCCCTTACCTGTTAACTTTTAAATTGAAAATACAGACATGATTTTACTTAAAAAAATTTTTAAAACCCTCACCTTCCGTCTTGGAGTCAATGGAGTCAATACTGTGTATTGGCTCCGGGGTGGAAGAGTGGTCAGGGTGAGCAATGGAGGTTAAGTGACTTGCCCAGGGTCACACAGCTGGGAAGTGTCTGAGGTCAGATTTGACCCCAGGACCTCCCGTCTCTAGGCCTGGCTCTCCATCTGCTGAGCTACCCACCTGCCCTCTTAAAAATTTTTACAGCACCGCAAAGTCCATTTATTAATGGGAAGAAGCCTAGTTTAATGAGAAGTAGTAGTCAGGAGCCCTGGACTCCAGCATTAGCCCTGCTCCTTAAAAGCTGCGAGGCCCTGGGCAAGAGCCCTACCTCACCTTTTAGGGAGCCAATTTCCTTGTCTATGAAGCGGAGCAGGTGATCGTCAGGGTCCTTTTCTGCTCTCAGATTCTGTGCCTTTATGAGCTCGCTGGCTCATTTTGTCTTCAAGATTTTGCTCGATTGGATGATTTGTGTCAATTGTATCAAACTTCATATTGTAGGAATCCTTGAAGACAGAAGCCTGATCTTCCCCCTCCAGTCTTCATTATGTGTCTCCTACATTCCTGTCAGAGAGGAGGAATGGATGGCTGTGATGGGCTGTCTCTTTCCTCACCCTCAGAGCAGGATGGAACGAGATAACTTGCTAGAGGAGTCGGAGGCCTGCTGTGTTAATTTGTCCCCTGCCTCCTACTGCTTCCCCTCTCTGGAGGTGTCAAGACCAAGCTGGCACCTCCCTGCTCTCCTGGGTCCCCTTAGCCCTGGGATGGCGCCACTTCCCCTTCTGCCTCGTCTCTCTCTCCCCGGCTGCTTCCACTCCCTGCTAGGGGGAAGTGCAGGAAGCCTAGCCCTGTGGTGGCCACAGAAGAGCAGCGGAGGTGGAGACAGTGTGCCCGAGGCGGGGGAGAGGGAAAGGGGGCAGCCGCGTCCTCTGGGAGAGCTCTGGGAATAGGACTCTTGGGGTCACGGCCCAGAAGAGGAACCTTTGCTTCTAAGAATAGTTACTCTGAAGAAAACAAATTAGAAGCGCGCCCCACCCCGAGCGCTCCCTCCTCCTGTCCTCCGGCTGGCCGCTGGCTTCCAGATGTTGGCTGGGGAGGGGGAGGAAGGCTGGGGGCAGCCCTGCTGGTCCGGGGGGAGCAAAATGCAGAAAGTGAGAGGGAGGGGCGGGCATATTTCAGGGAGCGCGCTTCGCCCTGCTTACTGTATTTGGGGACGAAAGGGCCACTTTCTTGATTAGCGTTCTCCCTCCACATTTGCCCCCCTGCATTCCCAGGCGACCTTGCTCTGGGAGAGGAGGGAGACCAGGAAGCTTTATGCGGGGGGCTTCTGGCCGAGCGTGCCCCTCCCCCTGCCCCCCAAACCTCCTTGGAAGCAGGGGAGCCCCCGAGAAGGGGCTCTTTGTGGGGAGTGGGGCAGGGTAGGCAGACGGCAGGGGGCGCGGCAGTAGGGCGCCCAGGGAGGCGTGGGCAGGGCGGGGAGGGGGGGCGTGCACAGCTAGGGAGTGCAGACAGGGGACGCTCACCTGGGCCCAGCCTGCCTTGGGATTGCCCCGCTGAGATGGGTTCTGTCACTTCGGCTCTCAGTAGATCCCGGAACACAGTGGTGCAGCTGAGCTCCCGGCAGCAGGCGCGGGAGACGGAGGAGGAGGAGGAGGGGGCGGCCGAGGCTCCGCGCGCTACGCTCAGGGTTCTGGAGCCCCGAGGAAAAGCCGGAGCTAGAGATCGGGAGACTCGCGCTCCGGGAGCATCGCTCACACCCGCCACTGCCTGGGAGCCCACCCCAACCTCGGAGCTGGAGCCAGAGCGGACTGAGGCTCGGTCGCTGTCCCCGGTGCTGAAGCCGAGCACAGAGCCGGAGCCGGAGGAGCCGAGCATGGATCAGCAGGACGCAGCAGGTGAGCAGCAGTGCACCCACTATACACCTTCCTGGAGGAGAGACGCCTTTCCTATGCGATCCACTTTGTCTCTCTCTTCCCACTTCCGTGCCCCCAAACTTCTTTTGTAAGTCTGTATCTGTGGCTCCTTGGCTTGTATTTCTCCATGGCCAGGACTCAGTTTACCTAGTGGCAGAGGTTTGTACCCACGGAGTCACTCTCTCCACTTTGTATGGGCAAGACTGGGAGAAGTTGGGTTTTTGTCGTTCTTGTTGCTTTGAAAGGAGACATGTATGGTGGCAGCAACTTTCTTTATCTCTGTTTTGGTCTCTATTCCTGTCTGTCCACTCTTTTCTTTCTGTCTTTTTCAACCTGTCTCTCCTTCCTCTCTTCCTCCCTCTCCTTCCCTCCCCCTTCTCTTCCTCCTATCTCATCATCTTTGACCCCTCCTTCCAGTCTCCCTCTCTTTTTGCCCCCTCTTCTTCCACCTCTTGTCTCCCTTCCCAAATTTCTCCCACTCTCCCAGTCTCTCTGTCCTCCCTCCTTCTCCTTATCTTCCCCTACATCTCTTTCCCCACCCCCATCTCGCCTTCCCTCAGCCTTTCTCCTTTCTCAGGAAGAAAAGCACCCTTCCTTTTCTCATTTGTATTCTTTCAAAAGTTATTTCAGTCTACAAAGGAATTGGTATTTTGATTTTCCACAAGCCAATATTTTTGTATTTCCGGGGATTTTCTGTGCATTTGGGGAATAGTTTTTAGGCTACCTATGTCTCTTCAACTGAGGAAGTCAAGTTTTTCCATTGTTTTCCTTTCCTCATTTAAGGCATCCATTTTACTGCATTTTTGTCCCCTTTTTGTGATTGGAAGAGAAACCACTAAAATAATATTATTTATTGTGTTCACACTTATGAATAACTCTTGAGGATATGAACAAGACCATTTGGTGCAAGATGTGAAACCCTTCCAAACCCCATTTATAATTTCAACTTGCCATTTGTTTTCCAAGTTGGCCAAGGAATAATTAGCTAGACTCAGTGGTGCAGGGTTTAAATAGGCTAGTGGGTAGTAGGCAAAGAGTGAATTTGATGATGCCTAAACTCAGATGAAGTGGCATAAATGCTCTTGCAGTCCACTCCCACAATGCTTTAAAGATCTTAGAGGTGCAGCTCCATGTTTTTTGATGTTTTCATTAAACATTAAACACAGTTTCCAATGTTTTTCCCTTTTGTTTCTATATTCTTAGCACCTGGTACAATGCCTGGCATACAGTAGGTGCTCAATACATTTTTTAAACCCTTAACTTCTGTGTATTGGCTCCTAGGTGGAAGAGTGGTAAGGGTGGGCAATGGGGGTCAAGTGACTTGTCCAGTGTCACACAGCTGGGAAGTATCTGAGGCCAGATTTGAACCTAGGACCTCCCATTTCTAGGCCTGACTCTCAATCCACTGAGCTACCCAGCTGCCCCCCAATACATTTTTTTTAACCCTTAACTTCTGTGTATTGACTTATAGGTGGAGGATTGGTAAGGGTAGGCAATGGGGGTCAAGTGACTTGCCCAGGGTCACACAGCTGGGAAGTGTCTGAGGCCGGATTTGAACCTAGGACCTCCCATCTCTAGGCCTGGCTCTCAATCCACTGAGCTACCCAGCTGCCCCCCCCCCAATACATTTTTTAAAACATTTATTAATATTTATTTTTTAGAAAAGTTAACATGATTACATGATTCATGCTCTTACTTTCCCCTTCACCCTCTAGTTCCCCCCCACCATGGCTGATGCATATTTCCACTGGTTTTAACCCCCCCAATACATTTTTGCTGAATTGAAATATATAAAAGACTCATCCACCTAATTGGGATACTGATGCTTCATTCTTCTCTCTGCCCAATTCCTCCCCCCCCCCAATTTTAACATAGAGAGGAAATGTTTTTCATGAGCAATATAGATTTGTTATAGTAGGTGCTTTACAAAAATGTGGGTCCCAGGTCTTAAGCTTTTCATTCGGCTGCCTTTCCTGGGGAAGCTATATTGATATTCATTAATGTTTCTACAACATAACTGAGAACAGATGAAAAACAATTTGGGCTACTTTAATTTCTCTTTTTTAGGCTTCATATCCTATTCAAGACAGAACTTTAACGTCTTCGTTTTCCAAGTATTTCAAAATATGGTGCTGAAATCATCTTTCTTTTCATTTCATTAAGTATTTCCAAGAAAGGATTTTCCATTTATTCGCCCTACACCACATGAAATGTTCAGAGCTGTGTGCATCCCTTGTATCGAAGGAATAATCATGACCTTTTGCCAAAGGAACTATTATTTTAATTAAATTCAATTCGAAGAAAATCTATGAAGCCCTTACTATGCGCAGAACAGCATGGCAGGCACTGGGATACAAAGTACAAAAAATATGGGCTTTGTCTTCACAGCACTCAGGTTCTATTGAGGATAAGGATAGTACATAAATTCAGAGTCAGTGACTCTGACTCACATGGATTAGGGGAACAGGTGGTGGGAGTTTGTTAACAATAGGACAGGGAGCTACTAGTTCATCAGGTTCAGAGAGTGTTGATGGCAGGGCAGAGCATGTTGGGTGGTAAAAGTGGCCCATAATCCCAGGCAATAGTAGTCTGAGTTTGGGGCAGCCACTTAATCTTTCTGCCTCTGCATCTCCTAATATGAGAGAGGAACTGTTCCTGGAGCTGGCTGAGGGTCATGTAACAAAGGAAACCCCTAGTCCTAGTCGGTCTATTGTCTCCCTCCACCGGGATCTCTGTGAGGGGCCGTGGCGGTGTCTGAGGCTCAGGATGAGCAGCGACACTGGTGTTCATGAAAGCTGCGCCTCCTCTCTTTTCCACGTGGGTAACTTCTGCCCTTGTGGATGAAAGAAGCTAGGCATTTCCTGGTGGTAATGGCAGACAAACACTGATTAAGGAAGGTGGGCTACTTGCTGTCTCCATGGGGTAGCCATGAAGTTTTACATGGCAAGACCTCCAATCCCATTCCCTTGGGAGAAGCCGAGGCTGGTGCACGTCTTTTATTCCCCACCCCCTCCCACTAATATTTTGTTTTTCCAGATTTCATGTAAAAACAAATCCAAACATTCATTTTCTAAAACTTTGAGCTCCAAATTCTCCCCCTTCTTCGCCACTCTCTCTCTTCTGTGAGAAGTTAGCAATTATATATATATAGTTATACATTTGCAATCCTGCGAAATGTATCTCCTTATTAGTTGCCAAAGAAGACACATATTAAAAAAGACACACAAAGAAAATAAAATGGAAAACACGATGCTTCAATCTGCATTCTGACTCCATCAGTTCTTTTCTGGCGTTGACTAACATTTTTCCTCACGAGTCCTTTGGAGCTTGGTACATGTCTTTCAGTAAATCATGCTACAACATGCAATCATGGAAGGTGGAGAAGGCATTAGGGTGTCCATGGTGCCTTGTCTGGGCTTGGGATATGATTCACAGAAATGAACAGAAGTAGAGGGAGGCAAGATAATAGCAGAGCAGCATTGGTTAGGTTGGAGAGGCAGTCTGGTGCAATGGGAAGAATACTAGCTTTAGGGCCAGAAGATGTGTTCAGATCCTGAGTCCTCCCCTTTAGTCTTGGGACCTGGACAAGCCACTAAAACTCCGTGTCTTAAGTTTTCTTGCACGTAAAATGAGAGGTTTGGACTATATGGCCATGAAATCGCCTTCCTGCTCTAAATCTATGAGTTTAGGAATACAGCAGGTGGCATGGAGTAGTAGGGGAACAAGCCTCTGTGATTTTGTTGATATAAGGAGCTTCCTCTTGAGGAAAATCCTTCGACTAATGCAACTTGGCACCTTATCTATAAAACGTGTAGTTTTAGAGAGAGTTGGACAGAGCTCCGAAAGTGTCTTGATCAGGGTCAAAGAGTTAGTCAGCTGGCCTGCCAATAAAGATTTATTAAGTGCTCTCTTTGCATCAGGCACTGTGCAGAATGTTGGGGATCTCTACAAAGAAAGGTAAAAGATAGTCTCTGCCTTCAAGGAGCTTACAATATAACGGAGAGAAGAAAACACTCAAATGAAAGTAGAAAAAAGTGGAGGAGGGGCGAGAATACCTGGCAAGGGTCATGATGTTTAAAGGAGTGCAGCTGGATGGGAAATGAAGAAATGGTGAATTTGGCTTCCTTTTTTTTGGGGGGGGGGGAGAAATCTTGGGAGGAGAGCTCTATATTCCCTGTAAGCAGAGAGGAAGCAGCTTCATGGGTTGAGGGTACTGATAAGATGTGAGTTCTAGGGTTGAAGTGATTTCCTACAATCAGTATGTGTTCAAAGCAGAACTGAAATTCCAAGGTCGGCTCACTCTTCAGTATGGAGACTAGAAAATAGAGGTTTGGGACATATTGTAGAGAGCCTTGAAATTAAAGTAAGGAGTTTGTGTTATATCTTGCAGGAAATAGGGAGCCCCTGACAGATTCGGAGAAAGAGATCGAGGGGGTTAGACTTGATTATTAGAAAGGTTGCTTCGGCAGAGGTGTGGAGGATAAATTCAAGAGGAGTAGGCATGGAGGCTCAGCCACCCTTTGGGAAGAGGCTGTTGACTTTAGCCCAGAGGAAAGGCAATGAGGGATTGAAATAGGGTACTGGTGAATGGAGTAGAATGGAGAGATTTTGCAGAGACAGAATCAGGAGGACTTTGAGGTTAAATTTTTTTCAGTCTTTTTAACCGAAGAGTCAGGGCGGGACAGGACATCCTCAGAAAATGCTTTTGCCATTCCACATCTTTAGGGACCGGAGGAAGTTGATGTTGTCAAAATAAATGTAGATAATGAAGATTAAATGCTGGCTACATGCAGTACGGCTCAGAGTGGGTTTAAATAGACCCAGTCATGCCCTCCAGGTTCTTTAATTTATGTTAGACAGCGCTGATAGGGACAGACATTGAAAGATTTGGTCAGCAACTCCTTTGGGGATGCATTTCTTCAAGGAAGACCTGCCTGCATCTGTTTGGCTGATGAATCTGGGAACCCATCTCTTCCTTAGAAACCCTTTGCTGCTGTTGTAGGGGTCACTATTTTAGAAGACTGATTGCAGGATAGAAGCCTGCGACCTCATTAGTCCTGAGTTTCCAGGAAGGCTAACTCATGGCTTCTCGTGGCCCTAATAGGTCTGGATGACAAGGGACATGGGAAAAGTAAAAGTGATTTGAATAAGGGCCTCAAAGAAGAGTTGAGGAGAAAGACTAAGAGAAAGAAAAGATGAGCTGGAGCGAGAAAAGGAGATCAGAGTGGTAGAAGAGTGCCTTAAACATTGTGCCTTAGGCATTTGCCTTCCATATTGCATATCGCTAGGTGGTATATCTCTCATGGCTCCATAGGTTGCCTGCCCCATTGGGAATGGATAGAAGTGGAGGAAAGGAGTAGTTGAGATACTAGATTACAGTTCAGGTTCTTCTCAGTGTACTAACATAAAATTGCTTTCACAGATAAAATAGTAAAAGAAGAACCTCTTGTAACATGATCTGTTATTATATGTATTCAGAGACATCATGGTCTTTTGAATATAATGATTGCAAGTCATCGAGTATTAGTTTGCTCTAAATGTAGTGTCAGAAGCCTTCCCTTTCCCCAATGTCCACACTGATATCTTGTCAGAGTAAGGTATGAATGAAGCCCATGCTGGGGCAAGCTGACATCTGAGCAGGGAGATGCTGCTAAATCTGGATTCATTCCCAGTTTAGATGAGGAGTTAACCATAGTGATCTTCAAGGAACTCTACCCCTGAGCTTGATAATAATCAGGGCTTTAACTAAGGATTCTGGGTACCAGGAGGAAGTGAAACTCCTAATGTTGATATCTTGGAGAAAACTCCAATTTCGTTACCTAGTTAAGTTGAGTCAAGCATTTATTAAATGCTTACTATGATCTAGGCACTGTGGTAAGCCCTGGAAGAAAAATAGAAGCAAAAAAGAGAAGTCCTTGGACTCAAGGTGGGAAAAACAACCCATAAAAGGAAGCTGAAAAGTCAGAGTAAGATGGAGAAGGTAACTGCCGGTGGTGAAGAAATGCAGGGTCAGGAGTGGAAAGCAGAGAGGAATGAAGGTATAAACATGGCTGGCCAGGTCTCTTTCTTAAAATGGAAGTTTTAGAAATAATTGACCAAGCAGAGGAAGGGGCCACAGGGGCATAGAAATCTTCCAGGGTAAGAGACTGCTTAGAAATGGTGGATGAGAGGGGGAAGCTGGGTAGCTCAGTGGATTGAGAGTCAGGCCTAGAGACGGGAGGTCCTAGGTTCAAATCTGGCCTCAGACACGTCCCAGCTGTGTGACCCTGGGCAAGTCACTTGACCCCCATTGCCCACCCTGACCACTCTTCCACCTAGGAGCCAATACGCAGAAGTTAAGGGCTTAAAAATGTAAAAAAAAAAAAAAAAAGAAATGGTGGATGAGGAAGTCCAGAGAGTGAGGGAGTCAGGAGTAGAGCTCAGAGAGGAATGAAGGAATGAACATGGTAGACCCACGCCTTCCTTAGGTAGCTGACTAATCCAAGGAAGGGGCCATGTGGGTTGGCCATGAGAAGGCTGCAGGAGAAAAGCGATCTTTCAGCGTGAGAAGGATGCTTGGGAATGGTGGAAAAGGAAGTCTGGAAATTAGAGAGAGAAGAGTGAAGAATTGAATATGGTTGGTGGACCCTTAAAATAAAGGTTTTGGGAGGAGCTGACCAAGAAGAGAATGGGGTCCCAGGATCTTCTAGCATGAGAAGGCTGCAGGGGTAGAGGGATGTTTTGAGGTGAGAAGGCTGCTTGGGAATGGTAGAGAAGGCATATTCCAGAGTGATGCCTCATTACGGTTCTGCTGGGGGATATGCCTTCTAGGCCATTTCTCAGGAGTTGATGGCAATGGCTAAAGAGCCAATGTGTATGAAGTCAGTTTTGCATCTGAGAAGAGATGTTCTATTAATCCCAGGCAATGTTATATTTATTATGATTGTTGCTCTACCTTTAGTCAATCTGCTTTCACAGAACTGCAGAACTTGAGATTTGGAAGGGACCTCAGTGGCTTTCTAGTGGAACCCACTGTCAGAGATTCCTTATAGAGGATTGTTTTTTGGGCACGAGTTGCTGCTTGTAGTTGGAACAGGATCCCCCGTGTCTCTTTTCCACTGCCACTCTAGCTCCTGGATTGAGTCTCTGAAAGTTATCAGTGAATTATCCCACTTTTCATTCTCTCTGATTCAGTCAAACGGGTCTGTTAGCTGTTAATACACGATCTCCCATCTCATCTCTTTATCTTTGTACAAATATTCCCTCCACTCACTCCACCTCCCAGAATCCCTACCCTCCTTTCTAAGCAGAGTTCAGGTGCTTCCTCCCACTTTGAGTACTGATCCTCCCAACTCCATAGGTTAGAGTTTCTTCAACTACAGAATAAGAAGGGGTGACTCAGTGGTCTCCAAGGTCCTGTCTAGCCCTAGCTCTATTACTCTGTGGTTGTGTGAAAGCACACCTGAAGGTCCTTCAGCCCTAAATCTGATATCCTATGATCTCATGTGCTAGAGATTTTTAGCCTTAAAAAAAGTGATCTAAAGGGCAACATGATAACCATCGTTAAGCATTTGAATGACCACCAAGTGAAAAGAGGATGAAGCTTCTTTTACTTGGTCCCAGGGGCAGAAATAGGAGCAGTGGATGGGGTTTTGAGGAAAGCAAGGGTTGGTTTGTAAAGCAAAACTCCTAACAAACAGAACTATTCAGAAGTTGGGGAGGTGATCTCAGAGAGTGAGCTCTCCAATCACTGGAAGTCTTCAAGTGAAGACCAGCTGACCTGATTAGAGGAGCTGCAGAGGGGACTTCAGTCCAAGAATGACTTGGGCCAGATGACCTTTGAAGACTCTTCCAACTCTGAGGATCTGTGGTTCTATAACCTTTCTTCTCCTAAACTGGAAACCCTTGTCCAATTTTCATGGGGCCAGGGGTTTTAGAAAGTTTTCATTGATAACCAAACAACAGAATGCAACCAAAAGAGAAGTAAGAGACCCTCTTCCTCTTTTTGGCAGATACATTATTCTCCTTAAATTACAACCCTGGGCATGGAGGCAAAGGTGGAGCATTGCAGAGTTCTAGGGTCAAATGAAGACCTCCAGAAACTCAATCCAGTACCCAGAACAACAGTGGGAAAAAGATGTGGGAGATCCTGCCCCAACCGCAATCAGTAACATGTCATATCACTAAAAGTGGCCCATTGTTCTACCATTTCTGAATCTCTCTGATCCCTTTTTCTGGGGCACTGAAGTGAATCTCTGTATGGAAGGCTTAAATATTAGTCCTCAGATCTATGGGCTGCTCTGTCTTTTCTTCTACAAATACTGAAACAAATTGTCCCCTTCTCTTGTGTCATAGAAACACAGATATAGAGTTGAAAAAAGACCTCAGAAGTCATCTAGGCCAACACTTTAATTTTACAAATGAGGAAAATGGGGCTAATTGAGGTAAATTGAGTTGGCCAAGGCCATACAGGTCATAAGTGATGGAGGCAGAATCTGAACCCAGGTCAGCCGACTCTAAATTCAGACAGCTTTTCTACTGGAATATGTCTGGGAAAATGCCGGGAGGTAGATAGAGGAACAGATAGATACAAGGAACTAATCTTGAAAGGGTCACAGGATGATAGGTTTAGAGGAGCATCGGAAGTCATGCCATCCAACCTGTTCATTTTATAGATGAGGAGATTAAGGCCCCAAGAACTGTGCAATTGTCCATGCTCACCCAATGAGAAAGACAGGATATGAACCTAGATCTTCTGACTCCAATGGTCTTTCCAAAGGTTTACTTATTATATGGCACAAAATGAGCTATTTTCTTGGTTTGGGGCTGCCCCCAAAGTCCAGGCCCATGACTATTGTCCCCTGAGAAGGCAACTAATCTGCTTCTCAGAGTTTCTGGTGATTTATTGGCATTTTCCAACTTGGAATCTTGAGTTATTTTGGGTATTGTGGGGTTAGTTTATATTCTGGGTTATTTTGGAGTAGTTTATATTTTGAGGTGCGCTATTCCTACTCTGGCCATTTTGTTAAGGTTGAATTAGAGTGAGCTCATTTTCATGAGCCTATGCAGTCCTCAAAGGCAGGGGACATTCTTACACAGGATTTGAACATAATCAAGAATAAACCATTGGAGAGTGGCTTTGGTTTGAGAGTGGGCTTTCAGAGAAGATGAAAATATGCTTTGCTAGAATGATATTCTGTGAGGGAGGGAGGGCAATACTGCCCAGCAGGCAGCACCCAAGCAATGTTCACTGACTAGCTTTAACAGAAAAAGAGCTGATGGTCTGAATGGTTTTGGGTAGCCCATTGGATGGTGGGATGCATTTTTCAGAGCTGCTCTCTTTCTTTTTCAAAATACCACTGAAGTCTTTCTTGAAAAGCTAACCCTATGGAAAAGGACTTATTTCACCCCTTAGCATTAAGCTTTTCTATAAAATCATCTTGGGGGCCAGTTACTATGGAGATTTGATACCTAAATCAGATACATATTTCTGATCCTAAGCCTTGTGAGTTCATATATGTGTTCTAGGGGAATGGATATGGAGTCTGGGATTAGAGGCTCATAGATCCAAAATTGGAAGGAAACTTAAAGGCTATCGAGTTCACCTGCTACTTTTTTATGGATGAGAAACTGAGGCCAATAGTGATGAAATTCATTGCCTCACAGCTAGTGCTTGTCAGAAGCAGGACTTGTCTGTCTGTCTGTCTGTCTGCCATACTTCATAGTCAGAGGATCTTGCTTCACATCTGAACTCTGCTACTGTCCAGTTTCCTCATATATGAAAATGGGAAGGAGAAGTTGGATTATATGATCTCTAAGGTTTCTTCTAGTTCCCAGTCTAGGGTTCTAGAGAAGGGGAAAAATATGCTGGATTTGAATTCTGCAGAGCTGGGGCAACACAGTGTGGTGTCTAGAGTTTGAGTTCAGTGCCAAGTTGGCCTATGTTTCATCTTGCCTTGGACACTTACCAGCTGTGTGGCCCGAGGAAAGTCACCTAATTTCTTTGAGCTTTAGTTTCCTCATTTATAAAGGGATGGCGTTGGACTCAACAGCCTCTAAGGTCTCTTCCAGCTTCGATCTAGGATCCTATGACCTTGCTTCTTATTGCCTGTAACCTGGGGCAAGTTCTTTAACTTGTGTGGGTCTCAGCTCATCTAGAAAATGATAGGTTTGGACCAAATGGCCTGGAAGGTCACGTCCAACTCCAAATTTGTGACTAATACGTTAGCATAGCTTGGAATTCCATTAACTAGGAAACAGTAGAATGTAAGCTCTGTAGAGACAGAGAAATTCCTATTGTTTGGTAGTTCTTGGCATGGTGGCTGCACCTACAGGGTGCATGATAAATGTGGAATTTAAATGACTTCAGTCTATCTGGATTTCTGGCTTTGTTTTGTTGTTCTGTTGTTTCAATTATTGTCCAATGTATACAATTATTACAAATATTGCAATTATTGTATCTCCCTTTGCCATTATTCCTTCTTCCAAAGATCATACCATTCCATAATTTAAGACATAGGGGATGTAAGTGATCCATTAGGGATTCCCTCTGCTCACCTACTTCTAATAGGGCCTAATTTACCCTGGGAAGAAGGACTGGAGCAACCTTGTGGCAGTAGGAATCAGAATGTCTCTTCCCTTAAGTCATTGTTGCCGGATGTGTTTCCCTGAGCAGGGCCAGGACAGCATGTCCCACATGTTATTTGACATAGGTACGTAGATGAAGAGAGTTCAGTGTAAACTCATGTTCCCCAAGCTCTAAACTTAGAAAACCCTGGCTTCAATTATATTTAACCCCAGGGCCCAGGGGGGTCAATAAATCAGTGAGAGGAGCTAAAGGGGGCAACTGGTCTGACCCTCTCATTTTACAGAAGACGGAACATTGGGTGTAGGAGGTTGCATTTGAACTTGAGTTCTCTGACACTCTTTCCACTATCTCACAATTAATTAATATGCTTTTATTACACTTTCCTGAGTGTGACCTTGTGATCCGTGCCAGGGATTGGGGCTAGATGTATGATTTCATTGGGATAAGGGGCTCCCCGGGAAGGAAATCCTCTCTCCCAAGGCACGTTTGGAACCTACTCTTCCACGTACAGTCTTAGAGAGATGCTTCCACCACTGGTGGGGGGGTCAGTGACTTGCTCTGGGTCACACAGCCAGGATGTGCCGGAGGGGAGGGCATACAAAGACAGAAATGGAAACAGTCCTTATTCTCGAGAAGCTTACATCCTATTAGAGGAGGTGACTGGAACATATGAAGAGAGAAACCAGATGATGTCTGCCTGGCATGGAGGCACTCCATGCTTCCCCAGAATGAGCTTTGAATGGGAGGGTGGGGGCCAGGATGAAGCTTGGGGAGGCCTGGACCAATGACCGGCCTCCCCAGGCCCTGCTGGGCTCCCTTCCAGGATTCTGACCTCCAGCATCCCAGGTCCTGTGCCCACTCCTTAGGCCCTGGGGAGACGAGGCTCCCCTGTGGGGATATGACTTTCCAGGCCACGGAGCCTTTGGAGAGGGCCTCCCTTAGGCAGGAGAGCATGAGACAGAGACTTTGGGGCTTACAGTGTCACTTTTTCCAGGTAAACTAATTGTGGTTGCCCTCGTGAGAAAGGACGGCTTGAACATTTCCCAGTCAGCCCTGCTGCCCCGGCTCAAAGCTGAGGCTCCTGGCGAGGGGCCGAGGGGGATGTGTACAGCCGTAGTGAGGGGCGGCCCTTTGAGAGGTCAATTTGTCCAGCCCCTGCTCTTCCTGGGGTCAGCTCTGTGCCTGACACTGACATCTCGTAAGGACTAGTGAGAATTGTTTGCTAATCGGCTCTTCCCTAGCGGTGGAGTGAAATCTTCTCTCTGGGGCTGGTAGGATTATCTGCGTGACTTGTTAGAAGGAGTGAGCCGTGGCATCCTGCCCCAGTGAAATGGCCCCTTCCTTGTGGGTAGTTATAAAGGTGGAAGGGAAGCTGGATTTGAAGTAATGACAGCAGTAATAATAATAATAATAATAACAACAATAACAATAACAATAATGCTATGTGGAATTTTAAGGATTGAAAAGCATCTATTTCCATATAATATCTTTCAATCCTCACAAAAACCTTGTGAGATAGGCCTATTTTATCCATTTTACAGATGAAGAAATAGCCTGAATGAAGTGAGTGTCAGAGGAAGGATTTGAACTCCGGTCTTCCTGATTTCCGGGTCTAGTGCTCTAATCCATGATATGATGGGTTCAGATTTGATCTTCACCCTTTTTAGCTATGTGGCTGAAGGTAAACCACTTAAACTCCCTGTCCCTCACCTTCCTTATCTGCAAATTGGAGCTGATCCACCTAAGACCCACCCAGAAGCTTTGTGTGACAGGAGAAGACCGGAGATATATTTAGCTATTATGCAAAGGCAGTTTGGTTTAGTGGAGAGGGTGCTGGCCTTAAAGATAAGAAGTCAAGTTCAAGACCCAACGGCTACATCTTGGCTGTGTGATCCAGTTCTAGAGGTTCTAGAGGTTCTACCACCTCTGAGACAAAGTGTCTTGACCCCTTTTTTCAGTCACAGTCCCCTTTTTTGTTGTAAACCCTGACCTTCTGTCTTAGAACGAGTTACAAGGTAGAAGAGCAGCTTAGACCAGGCAACTGGGGTTAAGTCACTCACCCAGGATCTTCACATAGCTAGGAGGGTCTGCCGTCAGATTTGAACCCAGGACTTCCTGTCTCCAGGCCTGGCTCTCTGTCTACTGAGCCACCTAACTGCCCTGGTAAATGAGATTTGAGAAAGACTTTTGAATGCTGTTGGAAGGGAGGAGGGATAACAGATCTGGTGGGGGAAGCAGTCCAGTGTTCTTGCATATTTAAAGAAGGGAAGGTTCATTTTTTTAGTTCCTGTTATGATCACTCTTATTTATAAAGTTCCTTAAAGCACTTTCTCCCATCTACCTTGTCAGGGAAGATTTGTAAGTAAGAATTTTCATTCCCATTTCACAGATCTGGAACCTGAGGCTCAGAGAACTTTAGCCACTTAGTCACAATCCTGCGACTAGGAGGTATTGGAGGCAGGATTTCATCCTGATTCTGAATCCAGTCCTCTTTCTGTAAAATCATCCCGCTTTCCTTAGTGAGGAAAAGGCTATAATTATGCTATTTTAAAATTTTATTAACTTCTTCTGTCTGAGTGTCTCCAATTTTTCAACAATATTCCGATAGGGTGTAGAGAAAATGTGGTATATTGGAAGGAGAGCTAGTCCCCAGTGGAGAAGGACCCGAGTTCAAGTCCTGACTATGGTATAAATTGGCTGGGTGACCCAAGGCAAGTCAGTTAACCACTCAAGGCCCCAGGTAGAGATCTAAGGCTGTAACTTGTAAAAGAGATAGAGATCTTCCTTGGTTTAGGGAGTTTCCCTGCCACAAGTTCTCTATACAAATCAAAATCACAGATACAGTCCAAAAAAGTGACTAACGTCTAGTTTTTCAGAAGTATTAGTGGTTGAGTCTTTTTTCTCCTTGTATTTTAGGAAGGAGACAAACACAATGATTCCCACCACACTCGCCAAAGTTCCCCCCCACCCCAAAGTAGTACAATATGATAGGAAAAAATTGCTAGATTTGGAACCCAAAGGCCTGGGTTTAAATAGAATCCTGCCCTTTTGACCCAAGATAAGTCACTTCCTCTGTATGGGAGGTTAGACTAGATGATTTCAGAAGTCCCTTCTGACAACACATTGAGGATCCCGTGACAAGTTCTTATTAAGCATCTTGTGCCTGGCTAGAGAACAAGAGAAATACAAATATAAACCAAGCGTGGACCCTGCCCCGAGAAGCTCTTATATTGAATTGCTGCCCCTTGCCTTTCAGTCTGCTAGCCGCCTAGCATCCTTCTGGAAATAGAAGTGGCACAAATTGTGCATAGATAACAAACCCCAACAGGCCCCTACCCAGAGCGTCTTTCAGGGGAGACAAAAGAGTCTGGAGGTCTTTGGATCAATCTGTCCTTCTTGGAACTCATGGTCCAAGAAATCATTTTCCATTGACATGTTGGTCATTGGCCTTCTCAAGTAATCGGGAGGCACCGTCATGATTGTTCTGCTTGAGTACGAAGAGACTCAGAACGTTCTAGGGACTCAGTCTGGAGAAGAGGAGGGCCGTGGAGGCCCAGACAGGTCCACGGGACGCTTGGCACGTGCCAGGAAAAAAGCAGTAAAGAGCTATGGAAAAGGCCGACTTGCTACTCACCAATAATCGTTCCAGCCCCTCGTGTCCAGGCTGGCCCGAGACACAAGAGAGACCTGTTGTCGAATCCCAATTCTGGCTTTTACCGGTCATTTGACATTAAGCGCAATTCACTGAATCCTCCAGAATCTCAGTTTCCTCATTTAAAAAAGGGGACAATAACTCTTGCAGCAGCTATTTCATAGGGTTATTGTGAGGAAAGTGCTTAGCACACTATAAAGCTGTGCCACGAATTTGAGTTATTACTTAATGGAAATCGAGAAAGTCGTTCAATCTCTCTGGATCGTTGTCTATCAAATCAGAGAATTCGAATGGATGACTTGGTTGAACCGTCTCAGTTTTGTAGTGTCAAAACATTTGATTATTCTCATGCAAGCCTTGTGGAGAGATAGGCTAGACAGACGAGAGGAAAATCAGATGAATTCTGATCCGATTGCCTGGCCAGAACCCAAAGAAAGCCAGACTTTGATGTCCGATTAGAAGGAGGTCTCCAGAGGCCTTCCCCAGGGATCTTTACTTGACTCTATAGTATCAACACTTTTTATCTGAGTCTTGGATAAAGGTTCTTGTGGTGAGCTTATTACAATCCCAGATGACTCCAGGGTGGCCATGATAGCTAGGATGCTAGGTGACAAAATCAGGACTCAAAAAGATCTCGACAGGCCCAATTTAATAGGGATAAATGTAAAATCTTATACTTGGATTAAAAAAAATCAAGGTCAAAAGTCCAAGATGGTGGAAGTATGCTTAGACTGACATTTGTCTGAAAAGATCTGAGGGTTTAAATGAGCCGAACCTCAGTGTGATTCAGGAATGTGATGGGACAGAATTTGATCAGTCGTAACTTTCGGGAACAGGGAAGCCATATTCCTACCATTCTTTGACCTGGTCAGACACTTTCTGGGGTGTTATATTAAGTCGTGAACTCTATAGTTTTGGAAGGATGTTTCTATAAGCTGGAGAGTGTCCAGAGGGCCTCTATGAAGATTAATGGAAGTAAATGGGATTTATTGACTTGGAGAAGAAAGAAACCTAGTATTTGTGGGGAACATAAGCGATGTCTTCAGAAGACATGAAGGACTCGACTTGCTCTGCTTGGCTTCGTAGGGCAGGACCAGAAGCGGATGGGAAGGTGACGGGGGATGTGTTTTGGCTGTACAGAAGGAAAAAATCGACTAGAGAGTTCTCCCTCCCTGGAAGTCTTCAGGTAGAGGTAGGGTGACTGGCACTTGTAGAGTAAATTATAGTGGAGAATTTTGTTCATCCAGGCCAGGTGGCCTTGATGGCTTCTGAGGCCTATGATTAGGTAACTTCTTAGGCTTCCAGCTCCGACATTTCAGAATCCTACCTAATGCTGGTTGGGCTGCATCAAGGGGTTATTATTATTCCCCCCTTTTTTCCTTGTTTTTTTTAGTCATTTTCTGAGTTTAAGGAGATTTGTAGTGGCCATATGACAAATAATATTAAGGGGTACGTTGTTTACCTGAAAGAAAAGGGAAAGAAAGAGTCCCCGGGGGCGCTAGAAATCCACCATCTCAGCTGTGCCAGGGAAGCAAAGCATTGCCTTGGCCGTCAGACAAAGCTTTTGACACCCTCTGACTCCGGTGCTCCTTGATCTATTTTGGCAATGTTTCCCACCTCCACACAGGGTGGGAGGCAGAAATTAGACATTTGGGAAGATGAGATGAATGACTGGGGTTGGGCCTCCTGTTTTAGGGGCTTTGTAAGAACCACTGAAGGGTAGGGCATGATTTCTTGAGAGCCTCGGTTCTAGAATGAAGCCTCTCCAGGGAAGCAAGAAAATGTGGTTGTCGTTTAGTTGTTTCAGTGGTATCTGACTCTTCGTCATCCTGTTTGCGGTTTTCTCGGCAAAGATACTGGAGTATTTTTCTGGAAAAGGAAATATACCATTTCTTTCTCCATCTCATTTTACAGATGAGGAAACTGAGGCAAGCAAGGTCAGATGACTTGCCTCGGTCATACAACCTAGAAGTGTCTGAGGCCAGATTTGAACTCAGGGAGATAAGTCTTCCTGACTCCAGGCCAAGTATTCTATTTACTGTTCCACCTACCTGAAGTGGGTCACATGTCAGATTCTTAATATTACCATAACCGAATTCTTCTTGCCTCCAGAAAACCATTTCCAGGGTCGAGACAGGGTTAGTTTTCTTGTATTTTCTTTTCTAAGTAAAGGAAGAGCCAAGGCTTGGCCTATTTCAGGATCATGGTTATCACTTGAATTCTGACCAGTAGCTGAATTTTTCATGGGCCAATTATCCAGTTTGTGCCTCATCTAGGTCTGGAGGGTATTTTATATTTTGCTTCTCTTGCTCCTTCCCTCAGGCTACCCACTTTGGAGATGCTACCCATTCACTTCCCCTTCCTTCACAGAGAGGATGAATGTAGGAAAGTAAAGAGGATAAACCTCCACTCTGGAAAGCTGGTGCTTTCCAAAAACAAGCAAACAAAAAAAACAACCCAGCAGTGGGCAGAGCCGGGGTCTTGGGTAGGAGTCCTAGGTTAGGTTAACATATCGTTCTTTATGGCACAAGGCGTTTTGTTGTTTCTTTGCCATGTGGGTGCCTTGCTACCACTGAATATTAAGTTTAAGCTCGCCATCCCTAAGGAAGTTGCATATATTTATTTATGTGGGTATTTCCTCTCAGAGA
Source organism: Gracilinanus agilis (assembly GCF_016433145.1). NCBI lineage: Eukaryota > Metazoa > Chordata > Mammalia > Didelphimorphia > Didelphidae > Gracilinanus > Gracilinanus agilis. The sequence continues at coordinate 16,836,371 of NC_058130.1, read as the reverse complement.
CCTTGGTTTTTCACTTTGGGCTCCAGCCTCATCATCTTAATAAATGTCTTTGCTAAAAAATAATGAACTCTACTGACTGATTGTTAATGGGAGCAACTGTAGTGGGGGCTCAGAAGCTACAGAATTGGAAGTACAATTTCCTGGGGTTTCTCCACTGAATGCCAGAGTAGAAGGAGCCACTCTCTGGGGATCCTACCAGGTGCTGGTTGATGGGAGCAGCCTCAGAGGAGGGGTTACATCTAAAATTAGAGCGTTGGACCATGTACTCCTTCAATTCTATTCTATAACGTTTTGATTCCTTGATAATTTGTTATGTGCTAATGACTTGATATCTGGTGGGAGGATTCTTTCATTCTGCTACTTTTCTGTTGTCACATGCTGTTCTGCTCAGTGCGCTCTTCTGTCTAACTAAACTACTCACTGTTTTCCATATGTAGGATTATAGATATATTGCTGGGAGGGACCCCTGAGATCATCTGATTCAACTCCCTCATTTAACAGATGAGAAAATTGAAACTGAGACAGATTAAGTGATTTCTACAAAATCACATAGATGGTCAATATCAGAAGCAAGTTTTGAACCCAGATCCCGTAACTCTACAATGGGTATTATTTTCAATAGACTATGATGTCTTTTTCTCCTGAATGTTATAACTTTTACTCATGATGTTGCCTTTACCTGGAATGCCCTTTTCTCTGCTCTCCAGCTGTTGAATTGCTACTGTTATATTTGTTGAACTAATTAACTAATAATGCCAGATAATTGTCCTGGGTTCTAGGGATACCATGACCAAAAAGAAAATAATCTCTTCTCTCAAGAAGCTTTCATTGTATGGAAGCAACTCATCAATGAAATCTATCCTCATCCCCTTGGTTGGTAATGGCCATTTGCTTGGCCAACTGCCTATTGCACTCTCCCTGCACTTTGGATGCAACCATTATCCTTTGGCTCATATCCCCTAATTGATCTTCCAGAAGGCACCCAGAGGCGGTGTGGAAGACCTGCCTTTGGGAAGGAAGCCTTTTGGCCCTTGACAGCCCTGGGGCAGCCCCTTGGCTGCCATGGGACACCCATTGTCCTCACTCTTCCCTGGGAAATCTTCTTAATCTATCCATGGCTGATCTCTCCTTTTACATCTCTCTGGTGTCATTGTTGGCAATCTGTGGCAGCCTCGCTATGCCCACTCGGCATCAGGCGCTCCGTGGTGCTATGAGTTACCCACAATTTTGGTTATTTCAGTGATTGTGAGTTCCATAACTTGCAGCTATGTTGTCATCATCAGGAGGCTGCTAAGTGTCAAAAAAGGGTGTGTGTGTGTGTGTGTGTGTGTGTGTGTGTGTGTGTGTGTGTGTGCAGCTAGAACCAATTGGGCAGTTTTATAAATATAACCCTCCACCCAGCTGCATAATCTTAGTCAAGGCCCAAAACATCTCTGAACCTCAGCTTCCTCCTTTGGCAGTGGAGGTCGTAATACCAAAGAACACGCGATCTGCAGGATTAGAGGATGTGAGCTCCATCCTGGCAGGGGCTAGTTTCTCTCTTCCTCTCTCTTACACTTAATCTAATTGGGAAACATTAAAAAAAATCTCTTTAATTCACATCATGTTCTATTTGTTGGGACATTTGCTACTATTTTCTAATTAAATTTTCTAATGATAAATTTCCAATGATTACGATTCTCGTAGAGAATTTCTGCTTGATGTCAGGACAACGGGCTATCCGTGGGAGCTTGGGCAGGTTTCTTTTCATGCTTAGCCGGAGTTTCCTCCTCCAGGAAACAATGGAGTCGGATACCAGCTCTATCATTCACCAAACTTGCCCTACTTGCCTCGTACAATTATCATGAGACTTACATGCAGTATGCTGTAGGGGAGGACTTTGACTCCAAATCTAGGACTCTGTCTATCAGACTCGATGCCTCCCCAGACTTCCTCATGCTAATGAAACTGTTGTCGTGGTTGTCTTCATCGTCATCGTCAGCACCACAGCACCATCCTTCGTGTGTCCGTTCATCCCTCAATCTGTCCCTTCCTCTATCCCTGGACATCTTGCTTCTGACCTCAGAATAGCCCCCGATGACTTCCTTGGATAGTATTTTGCATTAGTCCTTCTTTCTCTTCTTGGCTTATTTGTTCCCTTTATTCCACCCATAATTCCTAGCACGTGCTGACCGAACCCCAACCTCTGCCCTCGCCAACCACTCCTTTATCCTATGTGGAGATGGGACAGCGCTGTCTCCCCACCAAAATACAAACCCCTTCCCCTGACTGCTCTAGAACTGTGGGGGCCAGAAGCGAGGTTCTAGCTAGAGTTGAACCAGATTGCACGAAGTGGCCCTGATCCAAGAAAACTCTGAGGCTCATATTTTAGAATAAACACTGGCAGATTGGAGAAGGGTCAGAGGAGGGCAACCAGATGGTGAGACATCTGGGACCATATAGGGGTTAGCTGGAGAGACTGAGATGCTTACTTAGCAAGACTTAGGGGCAGCCAGGGGGCTTAGTGGATTGAGTACCAAGCCTGGAAATAGCAGGTGCTGGGTTCAAATCTAGCCTCAGACACTTCCCAGCTGTGTGGCCCTGGGCAAGTCACTTAACCCCCATTGACTACTCTTTACCATTCTTCTGCCTTAGAACTGATTCTTAATATTGATTGTAAGAACATGTAAAACCCGGTGGAATTGCTTGTTGGCTATGGGAGGTGGATGGGAGGAGGGGAGGGAAAGAACATGAATCATGGAACCATGGGAAAATATTCTAAATTAGTTAATTAAATAAAAATTTTCAAATAAAAAATATTGATTGTAAGCCAGAAATAAAGGTTTTTTTTTTTGTTTTGTTTTGTTTTGTTTAAACAAGACGACAGGGGGGCATGATAGCTTTCCCCAAATATGTGAAGAGTTGTCTCCCAGAAGAAGGATTCGACTCATTCTGCTTAAGGAGAGGTTAAGGCAGCTAAATGACGGCATGGGGAGAGGGTAGGCCTTGAAATCAAGAAGCCATTGCTCAGTCGTCTCAGATCCTTTGTGACTGCATTTGGCGTTTTCTTGGCAGAAATCCTGGACTGGTTTGCCATTTCCTTCTTCAGCTCATTTTACAGATGAGGAAACTGAAGCAAACAAAGTGAAGCGATTCGCCTCCACGACTGATGCTCTATCCACTGCTCCACCTAGTGGCCCCCCAAATCAGGAAGGCCTGAGTTCAAATCCTGCCTAAGACACTTGCCAGCGATGTGACCATAAGTCATTTAACCTTTCTTTGTCTCAGTTTCCTCACCTGTAAAATGGGGATAATATACCTCATAAGAGGACCAAATGAGTTCATAAATGCTAAATGCTTGTTGGTGGAGTTGTGAACTCGTCTAACCATTCTGGAGAGTGATTTGGAACTGTGCCCAAAGGACCATAAAACTGCGTGTGCCCTTAGAGACGGCGACTTCACCACGAAGTCTCTATCCCAAAGGCATAGAAAGGGGGAAAGAAACTACTTGTACAAAAATACTTTTAGCAGCTCTTTTTGTGCTGGCAAAGAACTGGAGATTGAGGGGATGGATGTCTATCAACTAGGGGACGACTAAAGAAATCCTGGTGTTTGCTTGTGATGGGATACTATCGTGCTCTGAGAAATGATGAGTGGGATGTTCAGAAAAGCCTGGAAAGACTTACATGAACTGATGCAAAATAAAACTATATTGTACAATGAACAACCGTGAAAGACTTGGCTAGTCTGATCAAGACAACAAGGATTCCACATGATTCCAAAGGATGCTCTCCCCGTCCAGAGAGAGAGGACTGATGAACTCTGGTGCAGATTCAAGTAGACTTTTTTAACTTTATTTTTTATGTGCATTTTCTTTTGCGATGTGGTTGATATGGAAATACATTTTGCATGACTTTGTATGTTTAATAGATATCATATTGTATACCTCAGTGCTTAGGGGAGGTAAGGGAGGGAAAAAATTGGAACTAGTCATCTTTTTAAAAAAGGAATGTTAATTTTTTTACATTTAATTGGGAAATATTTAATAAAATAAATAAAAATATATCTTAAAAATAAATGTAAAGTGCTTTTAGGGTTAGCTAGGTGATGCGGTAAATAGAAGGCCAGGCCTCAAGTCAAGAAGATCCTCCTCCTGAGTTCAAATCTGGTCTCAGACACTTACAACTGTGTGACCCTGGGCAAGTCATTTAACCCTGATTGCCCCTCATCTGTAAAATGAACTGGAGAAGGAAATGGCAAATCACTCCAGTATGTTTGCCAAGAAAACCCCAAATGGGGTCACAAAGAACCAGAGATGATTGAAAATGACTGAAGAACAGTGACAGAGTCTTTAGCAAACCTTATGGCACTATATACATGCTCGCATTATGATTATTATCCCCAGTGGCAAAACAAGAGCATTGGATGGAAGTTCTATCGGGCAATGCAGCGGAGGGGAGATGGGAGGCTTTTAAGGAGGAAATTCTGAAGACAAAAAGGTAGCCCAGTCTGATGATGAAAAATAGGAGTTTTTGGGAAAGACAGATGTGGATGCATAAGGAGCTCAATAGCCATTTTAATTTTTTAAAAGGCATATACAGAAAATGGAAGCAAGACCTGGCAACATAAGATAAACAGAGACGTGTAGAACAGCAGTGTGGAAATAGTGTCTGTTTCTAAAGCTCTAGATGAGCTGAGGCTTGAGAGGAAGGAGAATGACAACAGGAAGGCTTGCTTATAGACAAGAGCAGAGTCACACAAAAGATTTGGTGATTGCCAATAACAGAGAGATGGTAAAGATGTTCAGTTACTAATTTGCTTTTGCTTTCTTTGCCAAGAAAGCCCTTTGGCCTGGAAAGGACAGAATAAAAATGACTAGTAACTAGCATTTATATAGTATACAAAGCTCTTTGCATATATTATTTAATTTTCTACTCATAGCAACCCCTTGTGAAGCAAATGCTATGATTATTCTCATTTTATACATAAGAAAACTGGCCAAGAGGTTAAATGAATTGTCAGGATCCAACAGCTGTAAAGCATCTGAGGCAGGACTTGAACCCTTATCTTCCTGATTCCAAGTCCAGGCCTCTATCTACTGTCTTCCTAGTGACTATAGGAAGTTGATACCCAAGAAAAATTGAGGTAGTAATAGAGCATCCAGTTATTGTTGTTGTTCAGTCATTTTTGTCATGTCAAGATTCTTGACCCTATTTGGCATTTCTTTGGCAAAAATACTTGAGTGGTTTTCCATTTCCTCCTTGTAGCTCCTAATAATTTCAAGTCACCAGTCTCAGATGACCCACATTCTTGGGTCTTGATAGGTCTGGAATTGTGAGTGCTGAGTCAGTGTTAGTATCTTTGAACGACCTTGGAAAATATGAGGTGCCACAAAACTGTAGATGGACAAGTTGCAGTCACATTTTCAACAAAGAGAAGAAAGAGGACAAAGCTGCTAGACTATAGACCAGTAAGATTAATGTTGATTCCTGGGAAAATTCCAGAACTGATCACTAAGGAGATGGTGAGAAGACATTTAGAAAAGGAAGCAGTAACCCCAAAGAGCCTTCAAGTCTCCATCAAAAACATGCCAAAGCAGAAGAACCATGTTTCCTAGTTTGACAGGGTAACTAAATTGTTAGATGAGGAGAATCCTGAAGCTAGAGTGTCTCTGTCTTATGCTATTCTTGTGGAAAAGATGGAAAGGCATGGGATGGAGGAGAATATAATTAGATATGGAACTCATTGAATGACTGGGCTTAAAGAAGAGCCATTAATGTTTCAGTGTCAACTTGGAAGGACGCCTTTGGTGGAAAGTCCTAGGAATCTGTGCCTGGTTCTGGGTGTTGGGCATTTTTATCAAGAAGAGTGAGTGCAAACCCTGCCTCAGACTCTAACTCACCTCTCAGTGCCTTGAAGGGGTTGTATTTGGTTGAACTATTTGTGATGAAGTCTCTGTTCAAAGTCTAGAGCCCTCCAAGTGGAAGGAGTTCAGCGCCTCGTTGATGTTCACACTTGAAACATCTTCAGATGAGCTGTCAGCTCAGCCATTGTCAGAACCCTGGATGCTAATGTTCTAGCAGAATCACGCTCACCTCTCAGGCTAGTGTCACTGTGGCACAGATGTGCACCACGGAAACCAGCCATCTTGGCAGGTCCTTCTTACATACCCAAATTTTGTGCCTATTGAACCTCAGCCAGACTTACTGGATGGAATATGTCTGGAGAGGTACAGAGCACATTGTCAGATCCAGCTGTCTGTGATCTAAGCTGGCATGACTGTTGCCCACAGAGGAAGTCAGGTTCTAAGGGGCTCCTGCCTCTCTGCCCCTTACCTTTTCTTCCAAGAGAAGTCATACTTTTTCTGGCACAAATTGATCTTCAGTACTCAAGACCTAGCATGTAAAGGCCTCCATTATGGGGGTGACACCTCCCTTTCAGTTTTCTTACATATTATTTTCATATTATTATATGATTATCATCATATTATTTTCCTCAACTCTCTATTTAAGACAAATTAGCCTACTAGGTATTACATTCCCTAAATGTAATATTCTTTCTTCAGCTTACATGTGCTGGTATGTGACCCCTGCTTCTCATGCCTTCCTCATCTCTGCCTTTATTGAACCCCTGGCCTTCTTCAGAGCATAGTTTAGGTGTCACCTCCTATGTGAGACTTCTCTCCCTCCCCCCAATTTATTGATATTCTTTCTTTGTATCTCCTTGTCTTCCTGTTGCCATATAAGCTTCTTGAAGACAGGGACCATCTCATTTTCTGGAACGTAGGAAGTGCATGAGAAATATTTGTTGAATTATACCATATTTTTTATTTTAAAAAATTCAGTGATACTCTTTTTACATCACAGTCTATTTCCTTATATACTTCTTGTCCCACAAAATTCTTCCTTTCATCTAGGAAAAAACAATTATGAAAAACCAAAAGAGTGATTGTATCTAACAGTGTATGTAATATTCCACACGTGGTGAATTAATTATCTACAGCATAATTTTAATGACACCACTTACTGCTATCTTAGATAACCTTTATGATTGACTGAAAGTAGAGAATAAATGGAATTTAAAGGGAGGGAGGTTGTATAAGTGGTTGGAAGAGGCTTGGTATCCAGACAAAGACTTATTATGGAAGGGTTTGGAGTCTACTGGGTTTCCATAAACCTTTATCTGGTCCATTTGGGTCAGGAGATTATACTGTCAATTATTGCTTTCGGAACCAAGTGGTTGACTAGAAAGACATTTCATGGTTTGTTATAACATTTGCATTGCCAACCAGTCATTAAACCTGTGTGATCCTAATTATAGAAGCTCTGGAACCCCCGTGGAGAATTATGTAACTCAGGATATCTACTTATTTCTCCATATTTAATTTTCCCACAAACAACTTTGTACAATGGAACTCACAGTGAGTCATATTCTGAGTCATCATCACTCATCGAGATTTTTTCTTTTACTGTGAAGTATTGCTGATCCTTCCTCCACAATGCTTCACGAAACCATCCTCTTCTTTTCACTCATGTTCTTCTACCCTCATTCAAGCCCTCATCATCTCTAGCCTGTACTATTGTAGCTGGCTCTAACTGGTCTAGTCTCTTTCCTCTCCAGTCCATCTTCCGGCTGCCATATTGGTATTCCTAAACTATGTATTTGACCATGCTATTCCCCTGCTGGAGAAGTTTCAGTGGCTCCCTGTAACCTCTAGACTAAGAGACAAACTTAGACCCTTTTCAATTTTTCTCCCACTTACTTTTGTAGCCTTATTTCATGAACTCTTCATTCTAATCAAACTGGTTTATTGGCCAAGCTATTCTCTGTCTACTATTTTCCAAAATCACATCCGTGTTTCTGTATAAGTAGTCACTCATATCTGGAATTCACTTCTTCTTTCTTTCCTTCCAGGATCCCTAATTTCTTTCAGTACAAATCACAAGGGCCAGCTATTACTGAAGCATTTTGTCACTTTTCCCCATCGAGATATCATAATTATTTTCCTCTTGAAATTGCTTTGTATATACTTTGTGTTTAATTTCTTATATGTACCTTTTATCTGTCCTTTAGACTGTAAGCTCCTCAAGTTCAGAAACTGCTTTATTTTTGTTGTATCCCCAAAATCTGTTCTTGGGCCTGGCACGTAGTAGGTCTGTAATCATTAATTGTTGAATCTAATTGAATTCTGCCATTCTTCAGGATGCACTATATCCAGAAGGGCTTGTGTTTTGGGGCAAAGGAGCTCCTCTTAGTTGTATATATAGGAAGATCTAGAAAATGGTCTGAAAGGGAGGCATAGGATGAGATAAATGCTAACAGACTATTGACAAAAGTAGGTAAGAGGCCAGGCATGTAGCAGCACATCGTGGTTAAGTGATTGCCCAGAATGCAGGAGTGGCATTAAGTTTAAGTGGCACTCACAGATCAGTTCTACATTAGGAAAAGGAAGTGAGGACCAAGGCCATTGTTTGAATTATTCAGGCTAAAGCAAGCTTGAGGTTCTCATTAGGATTATCCAGGCCATCTCCCTCTTCCTGCAATTCACTTTGGTGGTGCCCACGCAGACTTGGAAATGACTCACAAATGGTCATCTAGACCCAGAGCCCAACAAATCCATGCGCCTTGCAGGTGAAGGCCACAACTCAGCAGCCCCAGGGGACACCAAGCCAGGAGTTGTCACAAGCCTCTGCAGGAGCATGGACGGTGTCCGCTGGACTGGGGGTGCTCCGTGGCCCTGTGGATGGTTTCAGAACATCTGTGAGGCTGTGTAAGCTGCGGATATTCCCGGTTTTGGCTCTCTGTGTGTACAGAGAATCATTCCACTCTTGAGTCAAACCGGCCTTGGCTATAGATTTCATCCGCTTTTTAGGAGCAGGACTTCAGTATTAGCACGTTCTCTCTTCTCTCTCAAGCTTACATTTTTTACTTTGTTTTTTCCTTTAAAAAAGGAAGTGGAAAACAAACCCAGGGGAACTCCTTTAAATGCCCTCCTGCTGAGATGGGCCAATTGCCCATGACACAGACGGTGTTAGATCTGACCTTCACTGGATGGACTTTGATTTTAGTGGGCTTCAGTTGGCCTGTGGTGGCAGTAAGAGTAACTCCTTTTCCTATAAAGCCCCCAAGTCCCTCTTCAGAACAACTCCAAGAGAGTGCAAATATCGTTTTCCTCATTTATTAGTTGAAGAAGCTGAGGTTGTTGTTCAGTTGTTCGCAGTCATGTCTGACTCTTCATGACCCCATTTAGGCTTCTCTTGGCAAAGATTCTGGAGGGACTTGCCATTTCCTTCTCTCTTTTTTTAAAGTATTTTTACTTTTTTATATAAAGAACACAAGAAAGTTTTTGTAAAGCCCAAACATTACCATCACTCTGCACACTGATACTAGCCATGAAAGGAGAAAGGTTAAGGGTAGAGGAGGCGAGAAAACACAAAAAGAGACAAAAACAGTTTTATGACAAAATATTTTTGTTCAATAGACAATTTGAAAAAAATGTTCTACCACGTGTACTGTACACAGTTTTAAGAACACTGGAAAAAAATGCCATCACTGGGTACACTTATGTGAAATCCAAAATGTTTTTTCTCTATTTGAAAATATGACAGAATGGACAGATGAAGAAACTGAGGGGAAAAGGGTGACATGACTTGTCCAGAGTCACCCAGCTAGTAAATGTTTGAGGCCAGGTTTGAACTCAGGAAGATGAGTCTTCTTGACTCGAGGCCAGGCACTCCATCCATTGCTCCATTTGGCTGTCCAAGCTGAGACGAAGAGTTTAGGTGATTCACTCGGAGTCTGGAGAAGTAACGAGGGAAGCTAATGAGGGTGTTCTCCGAGGGTGCAGGGGGCACACTTCCTCCCTCAGATGGTGTTTCATGGCTTTCTGTCAGTCTCATGCTTGGCTCACCCATAACCATAGCATGTCCAAACCTGGGCTGCCATTGCTTGTGGTCCTTTAGCCATCACGCTCTTCCCTCAGGGCTTGACAGGCCCACTAGATTGCGCCTGTGTTCTTGTTGCATGCTGGGATCTCAGTTGATAACTGCCTTTATGCCTTTTCAGGCTACCAGGGCATTGATTGCACTTTGGGGGCACAATTTGGTGAACTGGATGCCTCTCCCCTGGTGTGACTGTTTCCTAACACAAATTGCCTTTGGGAATGATGGCTAGTGTCCAAGATGGGATACCAGGACTTTCCAGACCTCCAGGCAAGTTCTTCCTTGGCCCAGCTCTACTCCATGTCATCCCTGATCACCCAGGTGGGTAGTTCATGGCACTCAAAGAAATGATCAGAGGTGAAGGTTAAAGCTGGGTCACCCCATTCCAAGGCTAGTATTATTGTCCCCTTTATGAATTCTGGGGCCCTTGGTCCCTTCTAGCTCCACACTTGTATAAATCCTGAAGGAAACTATTTTGAGAGGCAGTCCGAGCGAAAGGAAGACCTTCTCTGGAGTCAGGAGAGGCCTGGTTTGAATTCTGTCTCTGATATGTAACACTGGGCAAATCAGAGGGCTGATGGATTTAAAGCTGGAAGAAACAGCAGGGCCATCTACTATGACCCCCTCATTTGACAGCTGAGAAGAGATGGGATGAAATGAGAGAGAGAAACAGAGAGAGAGAGACAAGGCAGAGATTGAGAGAGAGAGAGAGAGAGAGACAGAGAGAGACAGAGAGAGAGAGAGGCAGAGGGAGAGAGAGAGAGAGAGACAGAGAGAGAGAGAGAGAGAGAGAGAGAGAGAGAGAGAGGCAGAGAGAG